>NC_068277.1:31942065-32283093 GCF_025860055.1 Xyrauchen texanus | reverse complement strand
TAATGCTGGCAACTTTGGTTGCCAAACAATTCTGTAAAAAATACATTAAAACTGTAATCACCTTTACAGAGCAGCATGTAAGTTTTACATTTTAAACTGGTATATTTAACAATTGATTTCAGCAATATTGACATGGCCATAAAGTTATTGAACAAATTCCTGCAGTAAGAATTACATTCAACCACTGTTTTTTAACATAAAATCCCATTTGATTTCACAAAAAAAAAAAAGATATTTACGTTATTTCACTGTGAAATATTCATTGTGTAACCATTTTTTTGCTGAATTTGTATGTAGATTCCACTCCAAAAATGTGGTTGCCAGAACAATTCTGTAAAAAATACATTAAAACTGTAACCACCTTTACAGAGCAGCATGTAAGTTTTACATTTTAAACTGGTATATTTAACAATGGATTTCAGCAACATTGACATGCCCATAAAGTTAATGAACACATTCCTTCAGTAAGAATTACATTCAGCTGCTGTTTTTTAACATAAAAACCCATTTAATTTCACTGAATTTGTGAAATATGAATTAATGGTTAATGAACAATGTTCCATCATTGGACCCCTCCTCCGCCACCTTTGCTGCTTCCCTACCTGCTAGCTGCAGTGTTTCCTTGGCAGTAGGAGATGCAGCATATTGGGTATTGAAATATTCACAGGAATCCATAGAAATGTAATTCATGTTTTATCCAATATTAGTTGCAGATGTATAGTCCATTCTTATTCACACCCATTGAACCAACAAAGAAAATGCAAACATATAGACTATTGTGTAATTCTTCCATTTTTCCATATTTTGTGTAGTCATTCTATATCAGAACCTCTGACATACAATCCAAATAGTCTACAAGAAACCTCAGAGTATTACCTTTCATTTGACACCAGGATTATGCTTCAAGGCTTTTTATTGTCAGTATGCATTTTGTGTAACCAAAAGTCATATGGAGAGTTTTTCCATAAGGGATTTTACAAAACGCACGAGCATACTTTGGCAAATAATGGTCTAAAGTACTCATTTTTCATTCTATATTGATATACTTTTCCACACGGCTTCACAAGACTGGTGCTAGGGCTCAGAAAGCTTAAACTGTTGAATTGAATTGGTTAAAAAAATGTGTCAGCCAAATGTAATGTAAATGCTTCTAAAATCATCAAGTGACCTAGAAGGTTGAAATGTGGTCAGTTCAGAGTTGCTTGTAATCCGGCAGAAAGGAAAAACAATATTCTAGCCTCTGTAAGTCTGTGCCAGTACTTCACACAACTATTCTGATTGTTTCCTAAGAAACTACAGGGTCTCAGCTGACATAAAGCATTTTGAAGGTAGGCCCCAAAAGAGGTGGGAACAGTGCCCTCTGAAGTAGGCACAGTATCATTTTGGGGAAAAAGACAAAGTTTTTTATTTTTATTAAATGTTTATTAACATTTTAAATATTAATTAACATGTCAAGCATGTACAGTAACTTGCTCAAGAGGAACAGGTGGTTGAACAAATGCCTTTTGAACTGTTGAAATCAGAAATATATTTAAAGGGATAGTTCACCCAAAAATGAAAATTCTGTCAGTAATTACTCACCCTCATGTTGTTCCAACCATGCAAGTCTTTCGTTCATCTTCGGATCACAAATTAAGATATTTTTGATGAAATCTGAAGGCAGTCTCACTCCTCCATAGGCTTTCAGAGGGACCCAAACTCGCCGGCCCAGAATAGTTATTAAAGCATCGTTACAATAGTCCGAGTGACTACAGTGGCTCTGCATTAGTTTATCAAGCGACGAGAATACTTTATGTGCGGAAAAACAACAACTTTATTCCACTATTCATTTCCTTCTCTCTGGGCCTCGAGTGAGTTCACGTAGTGTTTCAGTGCAGCGCTTTGTGTTGCGCGTCACCACATAGACTCACTAATGGCTGATGCTGGTCATGTGTGTGATGCGTGGTGACGCGCAACACAGAAGCGCGGCGCTGTTACACTACGTGAACTCACTCGAGGCCCAGAGAGAGGAAATGAATAGTGGAATAAAGTTGTTGTTTTTCGCACATAAAGTATTCTCGTGCTTGATAAACTAATGCAGAGCCACTAGTCACTGACTATTGTAACGATGCTTAATAACTATTCTGGGCCAGCAGTTTGGGTCCTCTGAAGCCTATGGAGGAGTGAACTGCTTCAGATTTCATCAAAATATCTTAATTTGTGATCTGAAGATGAACAAAAGACTTGCATGGTTGAACAACATGAGGTGAGTAATTACTGACAGAATTTTCATTTTTGGGTGAACTAACCCTTTAAAATAAGTAGTTTAGAAAATTTGAAGCAATGGCTTATATGTTGAGCCTTTACAAACTTTTGCTTTTGGTGTTTGAGATACATCAAGTATTATTAAGAACAGCAAGTTAGGTTAACAATATAGCACCCCTTGAAAATAACATTAACATAGTAAATGTTTAAACAAACATTATTTGGATGGGAGCTTCTTGAGGAAGGGTTGGGGGTAGATGGTGCCTGATCTCCCTGGACTCATCATCATCGTAGCCCTCACCTGCGTAGACAGAAAAAAAACTTTTTAGGCCTACACCGGTTTCAAACATCCTGACCAAGTCAGTATTCGCAAAGTGCTTTTAGACTACAGATACATTTTGAAAAACACATTGAAACATGGTTTAGCAGGTTTTAAAAAGATGGAAATACATTAGTCTTTCTCTCCCTCTCCTGCCATAGGCTATTTCAGCCTCTTGAGAAGGGCACACAGCATTGACTTCACACACACGCGACGTTGATTATAGCCTATTGAAAATTTTGACTCCGTAATCCTATGCTTCACAAATTCGCTCAACCAGCTAAGTACTGTCAATATTTTTGGGTAGCTGAAACTTAGCTGCGTACTGATGCGTTGACTCTAACAGCCCTGCGATATCTCCATGAAACTTGTCTGGCCGACATTAAGTAATTTTTTTTATTATTACAAGATGTTAAATTTAATGTTAAAGGTCCCTGTGTAACATTTTCAGTTGTTTGTTAACAAAATCAACATTTCCCATTCATAAATGTGGCCCCATTCATGTTTAATTACCACCACCACTAATTTGAAGCATACATATTGGCTTAGAAACCCTTTATTTACATCTACATAGCGCAGGGGCTGACTCTCGATGTACGTGCGCCAATGCTGAAATACAGCTCGGTCTTTGGTGTCTGCAGAATTTCCCTACATTCAGCAAAGGTAAGTTACTGAACTCATTTTCTACAAGCCACATATCTTCCTAACATTCCGACATTGAATTGTATTTTCCAACAAAATAATCTGGGGAGTGGAGGGTGCTTGCAGTGGCAAAACTAGGATAGTTGCTACAATGTTGTACATGATTGCATACTGAGCCAACAACAATATCTTAACGATGTTGTGGAGCTGCAATATGGCTTCTATATGTTGCAATGTGGTTGCTAGGTAGCTTTAAGCGGTTGCTAGGGTGTGGTTACACAGTTACATGTTGTTCTGGATGAACACTATACTGTATATATAATTATCATAGGATTGGCAAAGGAGAAAAAAGCAGTAAAATATAAATGAACCATGATGAGCAATACATTTGTTACTGTATTTATTATTCTTTGTTAATAAAAATACAGCTGTTCGTTTATTGGGTTTAGTTGTCGTTTTCAGCGCGTTGTTCCAGGAAGAGCACGTCCACAACAGTCACACATTCTGACAAGCACGCATCCGAGGTGGCGTTGATGACACGTTGTATTAGTCGTTTGATTATTAAATAATTTAATTTAATTATCAATCACATCGAAACATCCTTACTAGCCCTTTATCTAGATTAAAACCATTCTCATTAATTTGGTGAGGAACAGCGTTTTGAGCAGCATTTGCAGACCCGTCATGCTGTTGGCTATATGCCACTGCAGCAGACGCATATTGCAGTATTAAGGTTAACGATTAATCGATTAATTGATCGTTAATTTAAACAACGATCGATCATGGGAATTTGTGAAAATTGACATCCCTATACACAACATTATATTAATATTTTGTTATTGCTTATTCAGAGAAAAGTTTATGTTTTGACGAGCCTAGGAATCGGAACTAGTGCCAGTTTTTGATATGCGACAGTTCCCGTAGTTCTAAAAGAGGCCAGCTTGAGAGGTTGGTTGCAATACAACACCTAACCACTAGATAGGAGAAATTCTTACACAGGGGGCCTTTAAAATATGTAAATTGGGCATTATCTCTAATAATGTACTAATTTCAGGGTTCCTACACGTTTTCCTTTTCAAAATTCCATACTTTTTAAAAGTTGAACAAGAACTCTTACATTGTTAAACGTCCCGCCACTCGTAGTCTGCCAGGTCTGGGATCAGAGTGAGTACGCGAGGGTTGACCTGCATGTGGGCTGTACTGGTCTTCTCCACTTTTGATCCCTTAACAGGGTTAATGGAGAAGAAACATCTAGGGAAGAGGGTTTGAGGAAAGAGAAACAGATTTAACAGAATAATATAATCATAAAATCATTCACATCATAAAAGAAAACAAAATATAAATATTTCCCTCAGACCAAAGTCAGGAGGAGTTAGTTATTCAATAAAGCAAAACTGTTGGGCATCCACTTTTTAAAAGTTGAACTACAACTCTTACATTATTAAACGTCCCGCCACTCGTAGTCTGCCAGGTCTTGGATCAGAGTGAGTACGCGAGGGTTGACCTGCATGTGGGCTGTACTGGTCTTCTCCACTTTTGATCCCTTATCAGGGTTAATGGAGAAGAAACATCTAGGGAAGAGGGTTTGAGGAAAGAGACAAACAGATTTAACAGAATAATATAATCATAAAATCATTCACATCATAAAAGAAAACAAAATATAAATATTTCCCTCAGACCAAAGTCAGGAGGAGTTAGTTATTCAATAAAGAAAAACTGTTGGGTATCCACTTTAAAAAACAAACAGGGTGTACCTCTGAAGAAACTCCAGGGTGGATGCGAGCTTTGATGGGTAATGAATGTTATAGGAGTAATAACTTCCAAACATCATGCATAATGACTGGATGAAGGTTGTCATTTGGTCATTTACAATAACTTGGTCAATACTAAGCATCATTCTTCTGGCAGAAAAACTGGACTGTCCTACAAGAACACACAAAAACAATATTGTTAACATTTAACATGAAATTATGGGGTAAGAGACAGGGAGGGGTCTACAAAGAGAGATGGGATGGGTGTGTAAGAGAGAAGGAAAGAGAGGGTAAGCAAAGGAGTGAGAGAAAGGGAGAGGATGGAGAGTGAGAGGGAGGGAGATAGAGTGAGGAACGAGAAGGGACAAAGTATGTCTGAGAAAGGGAGAGAGTAAGAGGATAGGAGTGAGGGATACAGTGAGTGCAATAGAGGGGAGGAAAGGAGGGAGAGAAAGTGTGTGTGGTGGTGGGGGGTATGAGGGGAACAAGTGAGAAGAGAGGGAAAGAGAGCAAGGGAAAGGGGGAGAAAGTGTGCAGTGTGTCTGTGACAGAAGGGGAGAGAGAAGGGAGAAGACAGAATGAGAGGAAAGTGAGGGAGAGTGAGAGAAGAAAGGAGCAAGAGAAAGTGAATGACTGGGGGAGAGGCAGAGATAAGAGTAAGGGGATGGAGAGTGAGAGCAAGAAGGAACCAAAGCATAGAGAGAGTGAGGAGGGAGAGAAAGAGCATGTGTGTGGGGAGGGCAGGTGGAAATAGCCTGGCTCTGCCTGTCTACATTCTTCCGCTCATTTAGGTTTTAAAGGAGAACTCGGTCAATTTTAACATTGAGCTAATTTTTTTGTAAATTTGGAGTGCTGTCAATACAGAGAACAACGACAAAAATGGTGTTGCCTACACTGTGTTATTCTCTTTTTAAAATTTGCACCCTGTTGACTTCAATGGGGCAAGTTCTAAACCTGCTTTTAGCCTCTTTACATCCGTGATGTGTCATTACAAGTGCCCAGCCATGTGAGTGATTCTTTTAGAGTTAACATGGGTGAATCTGACTGCAGTAGATGTGAAAGATATGAATAAAAATGATGTTATTTCAGCCAGCGCAAATACCTGTATTTACTTCCTGTATTTGGTCGAAGTCCAAAGTAGTCGATTGTCGAGTTCGTGCGCGTGATCATAGGTAACTAAACCTATGCGCGTGATCTCAACAATCGACTACTTTGGACTTCGACCAAATACAGGAAGTAAATACAGGTATTGCGCTGGCTGAAATAACATCATTTTATTCATATCTTCACATCTACTGCAGTCAGATTCACCGTGTTAACTCTAAAAGAATCACTCACATGGCTGAGCACTGTAATGACACATCACGGATGTAAAGAGGCTAAAGCAGGTTTAAACGTGCCCCATTGAAGTCAACAGGGTGCAAATTTTAAAAGAGAATAACACAGTGTAGGCAACACCATTTTGTCGTTGTTCTCTGTATTGACAGCACTCAAATTTACAAAAAATTAGCTCAATGTTAAATTGACCGAGTTCTCCTTAAGTTGCAAGCTTATCGTTCTAGTTGTGTCCCCGTGGTTAACATATGTCATTACCAAACATTAATGAAACTCCAATGATTTCAAACTTCAGACAAGCGTCCACCAATCAGGAAATAAACGTTTGCCAATGGATCTAGGCCAGACTCTCTGCAAAGTCAGAAGAGTCTGGTATCCAGGCTAAGATGGAAAGGCTGAGGATAGAGCAAGATAGGTAGAGAGAAAGGAGGGAAGAGAGAGAGAAAGGGGAAAGAGAGAGAGAAAGTGTGACAAGGGTGGAGAGATAAAAACTTACCACATACAACTATCGTGGGAGTTAAGGCAACTTCTGCGAATTCCACGTCTTCGGCCAGACAGGTTTCATCTACGTAGCAAAACATGACCTCCTCCTTCTCATCAAAGTAGGCCAGGAGAAGCAAGACCATCTCGATGACATCTGCAGAAGACCCTGTGTGTTCTCCCTGATGAATTCAAGCTTGGCCGTGGCTTGGCACAGCTTTTTGTTCTTGTTGGCGGCTATTGTTTTCATATAGTTTAGGAGCCTTTTCCCCTTCTGGTCAACATTCTTCAGAAAATCTTCTTTCAGGTGTATTCCTGTCAGTTCCTGAAAGTGTGTGGTCATTCCAGTTTCCATAAACCACCATGGCCAGTCTTCTCTCATTTCTTTAATTGCTCGTCCTTCATTTACTTCTTTTCGTTGAGTGAAATATGTCGCTTTCATGATTGATCTCACCATTTCCAGGTCCTCAGTTTGTTGCAGAAACAGATTTTTCAGCTCATCTTTTTTGTCTTGTTGGCTCTGTGTTGTTTCCCCGAGAGGCAAGAACTTCACTTCCCATTTTATACATCCGTACGTATCTTGAATTGCAGCTCTTTTTGTCTGTACCATCTCTGAGTCTTCCAGTGTGGATTTTCTCTTTGTGATTTTTGGTGTTGTTTCTCTTCTTTTGTTTTCAACGCGATATTGAATTTGTTTGGCGAGGGAATGGTATCCAGCGCCAATGACATCTCCCTCAATGACATCCTGTAAGGATTTGGGGTATCGTGCCACTATCTTTTGGGCTACATCTATGGCGTTTCTTTTACTAATCAAAGCAGAGTCTTTCAGCATTTGCCTCACCACAATCCTGACCATTTCTCTTCTTAAAGCTGGCCTTGGTCTTTGGCCCCTCTCCAGGCACTGCACTAACGCCTCAGGAAAGGAGCTCCATGGGATTTTAAATTTGTCTGTCCAGTCTGGTCCTGCGCCATGATGGGCAGTGTTGAAGGATGAGGTGGTAGAAGGCGACTGAGGAGATTGGGAGGGTCCAGGTGAATCAGCAGAACAATCATCCTGGTCTTTAAAAACAAAACACACAGCAACAACAGTTAAAGTGTAACTACAGAGAAAATTATCCACCGGGTTTTTGTCTGCATTAAAACACCGTGTTTTACTGTGGAGACGGTATTTTTCGCTGATCAACCACTACAGAGCTTGCTCCGGTATACGCTATAGCCCCAAATCGCAAACAGTGGATTGGCTAAGGGAGGTAAATAAAACGCTCCCCATATAGCATTTTTTAACCAGTAATATTGTTCAAAACAGCACCAAACCTCGTCAGTAGCTTGCTCAGTGTCCCTACACATAAAATGAAGCACCAACAACATAGCTATTGGAGTTTATTTAGAAGTTACCGGAGCAAGCTCTGTAGTGGTTTGATCAAAAAATACGTTCGAGGCATTCATGAGGTGTTTTTTTTTTTTACAAGATTATTTTTCATTGACACTCACAATGCTTGAGCTTTTAATAGATAATTCCCACTTGAATCTATGTGCACTGCATATACTGCAACTCACATTTAAACTTCCAGAAAGCCACCGCCTTGCGAGCTTGAATCGGTCTTAAGACAGACGATACATCTTCTTCTTGAATAAACTTGAAGTCTTCTGCTGTTTCTATACCCAGGGTCTGCAGTCTCTCTTCAAGCATATTTTTGGACACCTCCTGTAGGTCTGGGCAGACCTCATTAATGGCACCTCGCAAAAATGTCTCCATGTCTCTAGTCTGGGGGAGAAATAAATATTCAACACAGCAACAGGACATTTTCGGACATTGACAGATTTTCCTGAAAGTTAGCATGCTGATTTGGTCATGTGAAAAACCCATGAAACTGACATTTTGTATGTCTTGGATCAATATTGAAGGAGATTAAATGTGGTTCATTTTATTCTATCTATATTCTATTTTATTATCACTTTTTATTATTAAAATCAGGTTAAGCTACATTGTAGGGTTAGTAGTCTATAATATTTATGAAAAATATAGAGTTGAAAAGAGCTTTACGATAATTTAAGAATTATTTCTGTGTGGCTTATAGTGAAGGAAAATAACAAGTTAAAGCCATAGCCTAGTTCTCCTAATTTTCATTTGACTTTAGACTTTTTAAGGCCCATCTTTTTAATTCTGATCCAAGGCATGTGAATTTTAAATTTCATGCGTTTCTCATATGACCAAATAAACATGCCAAACTTTTGAGCAGTGGTACATTAAATGCAAACATGAGATCACACTGACAAAACACTGTGTTTCAGAGGAATGACTCTGTGCCCATTGATAATGTATGAAGTCAACGGATAGAAATCTACCAAGTCATTGATGTGAACACACATCATTCCTGTACTTGGTGCCACTACTGAGTACAGGTGGTATTTGGCAAGATAGTCAGAATTGTGTGCGTTCACCACAAAATACACAGCTGCATTTTCTCGAATTAAAATGATGACAAGCTCTGCAAGCTCCAAGCACTCATTTTTTGAGACCAGGAAATTGCCCTTCTTATATGTTGTTCCTTTGTACTGAATTTCTGTGGAAACACTGGTATCATTTCCTGAAAAGTGAAAGTCACAAACTGCATTTTTAATGGCTTCACTGTAGAGGTTGGGGAAAAAAGCACAGCTATTTTTAACTTGCAGAAACTGACTACATGCTGATCCTGCTGAAAGATATGCTTGTAACAACTGATGTCTTTCAGACAGAGTTGAGCAGATGTTTTTGAAATTTTTCAAATGCCTTGCACATCTTTTAAAATAGCCATGTTTACTCTCGAAACGCATCGTCCATAGTCTGATCAGGGGACCAAATTTCAAAATCAGAGACGGGTAGTGTCTCAAGTAATGATGTTTAGGTTTTAGAGGAGTGCCTGGAAACAAACTCTTCCTTGACTCCAGATATTCTTGGATCATGATATCCAAGTAAGCCACCTGGCACAATGAAATCTTTTGTGCGCAAACAAGATCAACAATGTCTTTTAGCTGCAAAACTAATTGCCACACATCATCTTCAGCATTTGACACTTTGTCTCCAATTAACACCGGTAACAACCTCAAGAAATTCCAATTCTGGACAGCTTGACCAGACAGTTTTTTGCAGCCAGGTTTGACACAGCATGGCTTAGTAAGCGTATCGGATCCCTTGTATTTGAATTGTTTAATGCGGCGGTTGAAAAGTGAATATGTAAACCATTTTTTGCTCTTTATGAAATACTTCAAGAAGAGGGAAACATCATAGGATAAGACACCCTCAAAAATGTCATGGCCTAAGCATGGTGGTAGACCAGGTTGGCATACATGAAACGCCTGCAAACCATTGAAATCAGAATTCAGCTTTATTCCTCTAACAATTGGTCTGTCTTCAGTGAGATCAGCAACAGCAGAGTTGTAATTATCTGGGTTACGTTGTTGCCCGCAAACATTTGGATTAATCAGAAACTCCCCTTTCGTGACCTCACAGTACCTGCAGAAGTATTTTGAAGTACTGAAGTTTTCAGTAAAGCCACCAATGTTATGAGAGCCTAAATTATCCCCTGCAATACAGAACAAAGCCGCCTTGACAGTTTCTGCACCTACAGTAATTCCGTTTATTTCCAGGTCTTTCAAATCCGACAACATATCTGAGAAAACACTAGCTGTTCCAAAACGTTTGAAGTCGTTTTCTATGCACAGTAACACAAGGGACATGTGGTCGGTGTTAGACCGTACATGAACAGGTAAATTTGCCACCGAAAAGTAAACAGCAAGAATTTTGTGCTTTTTCTTAGCTGAGCCTAGTGGATTTACAATTTCAAAGGCATCCTGGTATAAAATCAGCTTCAGACATTCTGGATTGTCAATAAAGAATTGGTTCGTCTTAAAAACCTGCCCATCGCTTATGTCACTAAAGACACACGGGTCTGTTTCACAAGACTGAGGCAACACTGAGTTGTTCCATAATTCTGAATCAAGTAAACTGGTCAATGTTTGCTGCACAGGTATGTAATAAGCAAACCTTTCTAACATATTTTCATCATTTCCTAATGAAATTCTTTTAGGTTGAACATATTTAAACATGGAATGGAATGTCTGAGCTCTTGAGTAGGTTGTTCTCAATGGGCCCTTGTGAGAAGCAGAAAACAGATCAGACTCCTTCACACAATCACAGATTTTACTAACAGCATCATCTGTTAGATTCAAGTCATTTTTCAAAAGTAACTGCAGTTTGCTCAAAGTGTAATCCAGGCCTAATTCGTGAACATTTTGCATCTCTTCAACAATAAGCTGTATTGTTGAAGCTGGAATGAGGAGCTCCCTTGCAATTTCAGATACAACAAACAAACATTTCTAAGAAAGATTTCACTGAAATTCGGTGGCAAGTCAGTGTTTTCATCTGCATCATCTAGGCCAGAGCTGTTAAAAGAATCCTCATGTGTTGTGAGAGGAGACTGTGGTGTATTTTCTTTGAACGCGTCACTGATGTTATTGACTGAACATTCTCTATGTTTTCTGGACATGTGTGCCTTAAATGATGATTTCAACGTGAATGCACTATGACAGCCAGTCACTGGACATGCCACAGATCTTCCCTCTGCTATATGCTCATTTAAATGCATTATCAGTTCTTTCACAGTCTGAAACTGGTGCCTACACAATGACATAGCACAACAAAAATGTGTGACAATGGCCGCATTGCTGGATCTAGCAAATGTACACACATTGTGCTTTCGATAGAAATGAGCCTTAAAAGCGGAGTATGTGCAAAATGTCTGCCTGCAACCAGTACCCTCACATTTATACACGCAGCGTGGTTCAGTCCTATGAACTTTGCAGTGCAACACATAACCCTTTAATGTTGCACACGTTTTACTACAAAAACGACAAGAAATCATTTTTTGTCCAGGTTACAAACAATTTCTTGCCATAAGTTAGACCACTTGCTAACTACCACTGATGCTAATTACCCAGCACAAGGACCAGGCCAACGGAACAAACGTAACGCTACTTTAAACAAATCATCAATCCACACAATTTTACCATGCACAATTGGTTGTTTTGCAGTAATAGCGTCAGGCAATCATTTTAGCTGAGGTTGGAAATAACTTATGCTTGAAGACATTAACGTTAGACTCTACACATAACTTAATTAACCACTTCAGCTACATCATGGCGTTGAAAAATCCGGACTAAGAAAATCCGGAATTCAACACGACATAGTGGACGCCCACCGACCTAAAATAACTTCTACACGCTATATATCAAAGACACACTTATTTTGTATCGCTCGCTATGTGTTTTTCCACTTACTTCATCCGCCATAAGTGCAGGCAATCATGTTTCTTCCAGCAAAGTTTCTTCTTCTTTCTAGAAAAGTTTGACTGTGGAAAAAGTTTGAAAACCGTTAGCGTTCGTACAGCCACTGCACCAATCAGCAACCAGAGTTTCGACCACGAGCTTTGCACATGGTGTTAGCATGAGATAACGCTGATCACGCAGTTGTGCACGCATCCTTCACGTGAGTACTCCAGTGGAAAAAACCCTGCGTGCCTCTGTCATTGGGTAGGAGCGGAGGCATGACTTGTGCACGCTGCCGTCACATGCTAACTCCAGTTAAAAAACTAACAAAAGAAAACAAAAAAACCCTTGCAAGTGCTTCTGTCTCAGTGCCAAGTTTACAGTAGTTATAGTACCGGTAGTAATAGTGGACATTTATTTATTGTAATTTTATATACAGTCTAATTTATAAAGTCTAATACTTTAAAAATGTTTTGTTATCTATCAAAATGTTCTTTTGTGATACTGTTCTTGTATAGAAATGTTTCACTAAAAGCTGTTTTGCAGACATTCATTGCAGCCCACTTTGTTATTGTTCATTTAAGACTTGAAGGGGCTGATGTCCTATTTGCAAAGTTTACAGTAGTAATAGTCCGCGCTCCTACGCCGCAAGGACGGTTTGGACGGTTCGGTTCGGTCATGGACTAGCTGGAGATAGTGAAATTCTTGAAAAGGCTGTTGTTTTACAAGGTCAATATTTGCCAGCCCTTGAAGTTAAAATATGACACTTGAGCACTGAAATTGTGGATGTGTGGAAATAAGTAAAATCTTTATGCAATGTAAATTATTTGTCTTTTTTATTTATTAGATTTTGGATCAGATCAAATATTAAGCAATGTTCCCTGATGGGAAGCAATGTTCCTTGATGGGAAACATGTTTTATTAAATCCATATATTTTTGTTTGTTTAAAATTAATAATTTCTATTTAACTTTTATATATTTGATTGGAGAAAACAAATAATTTCTAATACATATTTCTTAAACGAGAAGTTTTGTTTTGATTAAATCTATATATTTTTGTTTAAATCAAAAATAGAATTTAAATTAATTGACTTTATTCAACATGAAAATTTACTTTGTACCAAGTTTTATAAAATAGTTTTCATAGACATAGAAAATATTGGTTAGGGTAAGTCATCCGCGGGCCGGATGCGGCCTGCTAGATGGTTCAATAGATCATTTCTGCAAAAATATATAGTTTTATAATCATAGTTTTACTGTAAAATTAACAGATATAATTGATTTACTTGTTTACAAAATATTACTGTTAAGTTAACTATGTTTCATTTAATTTACAACATATTATTGTTAAGTTAAAAACAATTAAAATGTCATTTTAACATTATGCTCTTGTCTTTTAAATGTAATTGAATATACAATTTAAGTCTGTACAATTTACAGAAATAGATCATTTCTACCAAAATATATGTTTTTATAATCATAGTTTTACTGTAAAATTAACAGATATATTTGATTTACTTGTTTACAAAATATTACTGTTAAGTTAACAATGTTTCCTTTAATTTACAAGATATTATTGTTAAGTTAACAATGTTCAATTGTATTCTCGTTTACGGTATTTCCATGTAGCTATTTTACAGCATTTCAAAGTTAATTTTACGGACATTTTTTACAGTGTTGATTATTTAATAGCATGTCAGATATATTATAAGTACATTAAATTCAGCCTTTCAAAGTAATCTGGTTGGTTATTAATTGTGATGCCTGTAAATGTTAAATTCAAATAACTGCAAAAGGGTTTATTTTGCTACAGAGATTATTATTTAAAGAGGGGCCCAACTATATGAAATGGTCTTCAAATTCTACTCGGGACATATTTAACAATATTTAACCGTTTTGAAAAGTTTGACAGGATGGCTTGTTTAAAGATGGGTGTTGTAGCTGAACCTGCTCGTGGGAGGATCCTGTCTTTAATGACAATCTTGTAGGACATGTGAGCCCCTGTCTCCC
The DNA here is from genome assembly GCF_025860055.1 of Xyrauchen texanus. Taxonomy (NCBI): domain Eukaryota; kingdom Metazoa; phylum Chordata; class Actinopteri; order Cypriniformes; family Catostomidae; genus Xyrauchen; species Xyrauchen texanus. The sequence goes on along the minus strand of NC_068277.1, from coordinate 32,269,007 downwards.
CGCCTTAAACGCTAACAATGCCGCATTGAGTCTGAGCTCTAAATAATTAACAAGAGAGGAATAATTACAGAATAAAATTGTAATTATTGTTGGGCCAGAACGAAGCTTCTTGTTTGTGAAAGGGGAGACGACCAGGCAGATCTGGTTAAAGTTTCCCTGCCCATTAATATTGAATTAGGTTAAGCCGGTGTCCTCTCGGTCACAGGGCACACGGCGCTTGACAGATTTTTAAACCTTTTCATTTTTTTAAACTCTGTAATTACATATCGAAGCAAATAAATCCCCCTCTCCTTTAAAAAAAATGAGTTTATCTTAAAGTGTTGCACAGCTATGAACAGAAATGATTTAGTTCAGTTTGGAAAACTCCTCTATTTACCAGTGTCAAATTATGTAATGTAGACAGTTAATCGGATACAGATTCATGTTCTATTAATGCAAAATAACTTAAGCTTTTAAGACAGTCATTGTTCTGGTGTAATGGCTCTGCTAAGATGAACCATCCCTCTAAGGCATGGACATTATTTTTGGACATTATTAACTCTTATTTGATTCCGGTAATTGTTGTCGTTTTATATAATTAACTACCGTTTAATCAAATGCCTGTTTATGACACTATGCATAATAAATGCACAATGGCTGAAATAACTACTAGGCTATTCTTGGAAACAGTATTTTTGAAAGGTTGTCCAAATCCAACATATGTATCTGTGCAAAACTGAATAAGAAAAGAAATTACCACCTAAGACTTTGATCAAAACAAACGCTCAAATTTACCAATGCCCATCTTTGCCAAGCTTAAGAACTGACAAATACTGAACATTTTCATCTGCGTTGCGCTGGACACATCAATACACTTTTGTGTGTGAGAGAGAGACCACTGTCGTATATTTAAAAGTGGAGAGCACAACTTTGTCCAGCTCAATATTAATATCTTTACGTCAAGACAGAGTGGGGTTAACTGAAGGGCATTGATCAGGTTTTAAATAGTTCATACGGCCATATAAGGTTGCACCACTTAGGCCTACCTCAGCCCATTGCTCTGATATATCACTGTTTGTACACACTAGACGCTCTCACTGGCTGGTGTGTTTAACAAATGTATCATTCACCGGTAGACATGTGACAGAGTAAAAAGCAATGGCCACGAGCCTTTAATAACAGTAGACGACATGGCCTCTGGATATGTTGCCTCGAGCAACTGTTCAATGCACAAGCATAATGATAAATTGTCTGATTTCCGACGTGCCACTCAAATATATACATGAATAAGTTCCTAAATTCATGGGAAACTTATTCTGAGCGAAAGCTGCGGGTGTGCCTCATATCACTTGGGTGGAAATAACAAAGCATTATTTAACCTTGTGCATTGTTCTTCTCTCTTCTATCGCCATTGTAGTTCATGCGCAAAACCGTTTATATTGCACTTAAACTCCGCTTTTGTTATCAGCAAAGTGTAATTTTGATGCCATATTTTTGTCTATCTATCTATCTATCTGTCTATCTATCTATCTGTCTATCTGTCTATCTATCTATCTGTCTATCTGTCTATCTATCTATCTGTCTATCTGTCTATCTATCTATCTATCTTTCTCACAAGTGGCTAAAATCGACAGTGATCATTGTTTTGCGGTTGTGGAAGTAAACGGTTAATACCAGAATCGGATTTGATCTCAGTGGGTGTGCCTTGCTATTCATTTTGGCGTCCCCACTCTTGAAGTACGTCGCGCACAACCTATTAAGAAGAGGCACGAGCTCCGAGACTGCCATGTGGTCACTCCGCTCGCGCTCCCACCACAACACACCAGAGCTGAGTGGGATGGAAAGCCGAGAGCTGTTTTGAGAGGGGAAGAATAAAAAGTACAATATCTAGCGAACTGTAGACGTTCAACGGACGTTTAATCTTTTTTTAGGCCTATTCATTTGACGCGAATACATTCACTCATCTGAGCCCGTTTCCTGAAGAAAAAAACGGTAGGTTTCGTGCCATATTTACATGACTTTCTTGAATTTACGCGCATAATTGATTGTTCTCAATTTTTGTCTACATTTCACAAAATGTGTAGAACTTAAGAGAAAGACTACCCGACTAATAATGTTTCTAATTGTCCTTGATTACGAAAGAGACTTTACAGAATCTAAATAATATTTGAACATCATAAATAAAATGTAAACATGACTTACATGTGTGGAAAAGATAGTAGGCTATGAATAAGACTGGAATAGCTATCATAAGCTCCTCTCGCCATGCCTTAATTATTAGTAAGACTTTTATTAACAGATCGAAGTCGGAAAACAGGCTGTGTAATTACACAGAAAGCGGATTACTGCTTCTTCTCCTTGTTGCTAAGCTCATTGGCGTAGATAAAAAATTCTTCCCTTCTGCCCTTTTGCGTATTAGCGCCGTAAGAGGCCTTTAAGTAATCGCTCCGGCTTCTGAGCCGATTTGGAAACATTAAGCGATGAAGCAGGCTCTCAGGTCAGAGTGCGAGCTTTTGAGGATACTTTTAGAGCAGTCAGTAGCTATACTGTCAACCTGAAGAATTCATTTAGTAAAAAATGAGTAGGCTATATGACTTTCAAATACAAGCATTGATGCGTTAATTACAAATATTAACAAGGTAGTCTGTACTGAAATGCTAAAAATTATTTAAGCCACAACTGCATTTCTAATGCTATCTAGGCTGAAATAAACTAAAAAAAAAAACGTTATATGAAAATGAACACAAAATGGAAAGGTGACTTTTGAAACTTAAATGATTTCCTCGGAGATAATTTTGTGATGTATTGTTTATTATTATTTATTTATTTGAGGGAATAGCCTACAGGAGAGTCGTGTTTGTGATGATTACAGCACATAGCCTAATTACTGAGGATAGGGTTAGAGGCTGCACTAATAGGCTACAACTGAAATCGAGTATAATTTTAAACCTCTGACTCGTCCTCCACAGACTTCAAGGAATGGAGTCGATACCCAGTCAGCTGTCTACGGGACGAGATGTCAGCTCTTCTCCCAACTCAAAGCAAGAACTGCAGCCTTATTCTAGCACCAGCTCGCTGAAGCCAAATCAAGTGAGTGAGACTGCGCTGTACGGAGTGCCCATCGTCTCGTTGGTCATAGACGGTCAGGAGAGACTGTGTCTGGCGCAAATTTCCAACACTTTGTTGAAGAACTACAGCTACAACGAAATCCACAATAGACGCGTGGCTCTTGGAATTACGTGTGTGCAGTGCACACCGGTGCAGCTGGAGATCCTGAGGCGCGCGGGGGCCATGCCCATCTCCTCGCGCCGCTGTGGCATGATCACCAAACGCGAGGCCGAGCGCCTCTGCAAGTCTTTCCTCGGGGCTCACAATCCTCCCAAACTACCCGAGAATTTTGCATTCGATGTTTTACACGAGTGCGCCTGGGGGAGCAGGGGAAGCTTCATACCTGCGAGGTACAACAGCTCCAGGGCGAAATGCATCAAGTGCACCTATTGCAATATGTATTTTTCACCCAACAAATTCATATTTCATTCTCATCGCACACCCGAGTCCAAGTACACACAGCCGGACGCGGCCAATTTTAATTCGTGGAGACGCCATCTAAAATTGACCGATAAAAGCTTGTCTGACGATCTTTGTCACGCGTGGGAGGACGTTAAGGCCATGTTTAACGGCGGGAGCCGAAAGCGGGTAATGTCAGGGAGTGGATCGGAAATGTCATCTCCACTTAAACAGCACGCTTCCGGCAACATCACTCAGACCAGTTCCTCTGAAGTTCCTCACAAATCTTTGCGCTGCGATGACGACCGTGGTAACCTCAGTTTAACCAACAGTGTGCGGAACTATCCGGTCATTCCGGTGCCTAGTAAGAGTTTTGGCATGCTCCAGAAGATCCCGCCTCCCATCTTTCCGCATCCGTATACTTTCTCGGCGTTTGGACTGTGTCAAAAAAAGGATGATGGCGTTGGTGAACAGAATAAGACTAGTGTACCAGGTATGTTTTGGCCCGGGGCAAAGGACAGTCTCTATCCGTCGTTCCCCGTTTTTTGGCCCACCACAGGAAGCCTGCCGCTCGCATCCTATCAACCAGCACAACCAAAACCACACACGGACTCTCTGGGTGGCAGACAAGCCGAAACAGAGATTTCAGAGAGCGTGAGGGGGGCAAACACACCTAGAGACAGTCTGTTTGATAACGAGCGCTGTTCCAGCTCGCAGTCCCTCAGGAACGACGAGGACAGATCTGGGGACGAGGCAAGGTCAACTGAGGGTCAACCAGCCACCCCCAGAAAGAGGAGCTATATTTCGGCCTTCAGACCAGTCGTTAAAGACGCAGAGAGTATAGCTAAGCTCTATGGAAACAGGGATGCATACAGCGGAGCCCATTCTGGCCATATATCACCGGATTTAGTAAGTGAGAGCTCCAGCTACAGATCTGCCTCTCCATGCCAGGACAGTGGGGAAGATCCAGATGTGGACGTGGAATCTCACAGAATGCCAGATGATGAGGAGTCCATACAACTTTCCGTGGATGATCGTCAAAGTCCCGTGCATGGGGAAATCTCTTTGAACAATCACGACGAGCACGGACACACACCGCAGCCGGACGGTGACCAGATGTCCAATTTCAGTGACACAGACTCCTCTGATAACAAGCACAAAAAGCATGGGGCAAAGAAAAACGATGGTAGTTTTTATAATGTGAGGACACACACACACACACACACACATTATTTGAATCGGTATCACTTATTTTGAAGCTTCAATATTTTTAAATTACAGCCTGGTGTATAAACAATTTCGATCCACGCAAGCAACAAAATGGCACACTGAATAAGGGCACTTATTGCTCAGAATAGCACTTGTCTGATACAGCAGTCTTTCAGCTCTAATAGCGAGTAATTACGCTTAATTATGAGCCCAGGGATTCTATATTCCAAGTTTTCTATTTCTCAACAATTTGCAATTTATAAAGGCTATATAGCTCGTTTAAAGACCACGTTTATTAATGTGCAAGGCTCTAAATAAAAGAAGCGTAATTGTACTAAATGAAATGTTTAGAACGAATGGTCAGGTCCGATTTCGCCCGCGGGCTATATGCATTGGTGAAAGGGCTCCCCTGTGGTTACTGCCCCCGTTTCAGTGCAAATTATTCTCTTTGTCCGTCCATTTGATAGAATTTACTTTATAATGTGGATTATTTGCCTTGATGTGCAAATATTTGCAGATCATTAAAAAAGGTTACTATTAATGTCAGTCTGTTGTCTGTGGCATGGTTATGTAAGAAAATAAGAAAACTGTGCATAATTGGCCTTGTATTTATTTTTAAATGGTTGGTTAATTTTTGCAGGTGTACCAACATGAAAAAGAAGGAGCATCTCTGCAGAGCACACCGCCTTGTTCAGCATATAAACTTCGTCGCAGCGCCCCGGAATCAAACGGTAACCCATTTACAAATTATTATACGAACAAGACTGTAGCCTATATAATGTAGCCACTTTAATTTCTTCGATTTTAAATTGTATTTTTTTCAACATTTAATTATGCACTTTGAATCAGTCACCTTCTAAATGGAACATTTCGCTTTTTAGATTCACGCATTTCAACCAACAGCCCAACAGAGGACGATTGTGATTTACAGAAATCCTGTTCGGCCCAAATTAACGTTAGCAAAGAGAATCCAAGTGAGTAGATTATCAATACAAAAATCCCGAGCTGCTGCCGTTGAAATTATTGAATGATATTCTCTTTTTCTTTCTGGCAGATGACGCTTCATTGAGAAGTACTGATAAAAGATGTCATCTTTTCGAGAAAGACATCGAGAATATGGCGAAAGGTACAAAAGAGTTAGCCTACCCTTTACATTTTATTATTATTATTTTTAGCAATGTTGTACCATTGTTAGCAAACGATTTCGATGTTTATGTAAAGGAATTAACAGATGATAAAAAAAAAAAACTCAAATATAAACTACAATTTTCTTTGTATGATCATTTAAAGGAATTTTCCAGGTTCAAATACAATGTGTTATTTCGACTTGTCCCTCATTTTCTTAAAAAATAAAATACAATAAAAATCAAGCTTACTGTGACACGTGCAATGGAAGTGAATGGGGCCAATTTTTGGAGGGTTTAAAAGCGAGAAATATAAAGCTTATAATTTTATAAAAGGACTTGCATAAATTCTTCTGTTAAAACTCATGTATTATTTGAGCTGTAAAGTTGATAAATCAATGTTTTACAGTCGTTTTAGGTTACAGAGATGTGTTGTCATGGCAATGAAGTTGGCTATAACTTTACACAGAAAAGGTTTTTAAGTGGATTTTATACATAAACATAAAAATCATGTTAACAAGCATATTGTTTAAGTCTTGAGGCTATACTTTTGAAACAGTGAGTACTTGAACGTTTACAGATTGACCCCATTCACGTAAGTGCCTCACTGTAAAATAGAATTGTGCATTTTTAAAAGAAAAGGAGGGGCAGGTCCAAATAAATGTTTGTGGTAATCAATATTGTGCCACAAATTCTGTCGATTGAGCTTAACTTGTATTGAACCCGTAATATTCTTTTAAAGCAGGTTCAACAAAGCATAGGCCCTACATATTTTTAAGGCAAATTGTCATCTGCCTATATGTTCCCCCCTTTACACATACATTATGCAAATACAGGCAATCTCAACACAATTCTGTGTTTTATTGAGAATTGTCCTTGAACTGCATATGATCTACATTGCCACACTCGTTTTCCACACACCCCTCAGGCAACTGTCCTAATTATTTTGCAATGTCATGCTTGAGAACACGGGGACCGAGTGTTTAGTCTTAGTAACCTAAATAGAGCTATTACACAATAAACCCAAACAGAGAGTGAAAATATATGGTATGTTTCTTAATAAAAAAACATTCTGATTTACTTGGCATAGTTTTCTTTAAAAAGTCAATAGCTTACTCAAAACCTTCTGGATATTCGTGGTGATTAAGTTACAGTGATATGATTTCTTTTGGTTTTCACAGAAGAGCTCCGAAAGCAGCTCTTGGAGCAAGTGGAGCTAAGAAAAAAACTGGAACGGGAATTTCAAAGCTTGAAAGGTAAAACGAGAGATGTATTAACCTATGCATTTATCCATACTTTAACTCTTTCTTTTTATAACTTACTGTGTGTAAACTCTAACAGATAATTTTCAGGATCAAATGAAGAGGGAACTGTCTTATCGAGAGGAGATGGTCCAGCAGCTGCAAATTGTAAGAGGTAATGCATATACCCATGTTTTGCACTAGTGAAAGGAAAAGGCAAATTTACAAAAAGTGACACTTGCATATTTTCAGCTGATTTTCAAGGTCACACAAAACAGAAAAACATTTCATGTTTGTGACCCCTTCCCAAATGATTTATTCATGTTTCTTTGTATTTATTTAGACACATTGTGCAATGAGTTGGATCAGGAGAGAAAGGCTCGTTATGCAATTCAACAGAAGCTTAAAGGTAATTTAGAAAATATCTTCATGCATTCAGTATGCATGCAGTATTGCCCAAAAAGTGGAACAAAGAGTATTTCATATTGTTCTATAACAGAATTACCACCCTTTCTGCAAAAGAGAAATATGCAAGTGCTACTTTTTCAATTAAGGATATATACTATTAATATATCAAATAATATACTTAAAATACATTAAAACATGATTTATGTTTGACTGTTAGTCAATGAAGTGGTCGTGATTAGAGGAGTGAGATACTTTCCCATCTTCATGCATTAGACATGAAATAGGAAACAGGGCTATGATGTATCATACACAATTGTGTGTCATATTTGGTATGTTTCAGTAAAGGATTGTAAAGGTTTACCAATTGACTCCCCTTGTGCTGTTATTTATGGAACTAAACCAAACTTTTTCCTAGAAGCTCACGACGCTCTTCACCATTTCTCCTGCAAAATGCTAACTCCACGGCACTGCACAGGGACCTGCACATTCAAGCCACCCCTCTTACCACCTTAACTTCAAGTTGCGTCCCAGGAAGGCACTATAGTGCAAAACAAAGAAAACTGTAGAAATCCCCTAAAGGAATTCTCCAATTGCACTCTGAGTTCTCTCAAATTATGCACAATGAATTCTGTTCAAGGACTGCTTAACAACAATCCATCCAAAGTATTCACTGGCACTGTGGGCTTTGCCTTGTACAGTGGAGGACAGTGTCTAGGAAGACTTTAGGACACCAAAACTCATTTAAACAAGCCAGATGACAAAGAATGGTCAAATATCTATCCTGTTATTTATGTAAATATAATTTTTTAAAAACAATACAAATTCTTAAAATGTGGCAATGTGCAATTAATTGTATAATGGGAAATTTCATAAACTGAAATAGTTGATTATCCACATTATTTATGTTTATTTATGTGTTTTTACATGTATATCTGTTCTCTAAATTCACTGATTTGCTCATGCAAATTAATTGTGTATCGTCAATATTATGCACTTTAAAAAAGCAACATCTCAGACTGACCTATCCAAACCTAACATTTTGTTTAATATCATATTACTGTATAACAAACACAAATTTGAACAAGCACTTAGCCCATATTACCCAAAATAAATAATTCAGAATACTTAAAAATGTTGTTATTCCAAATCAATTGCGTAAACTAAAATGTCATGTGACTTCTGGAGTGAATTTTCAAAAATAAAATGATCTCTTGCCTCATTCTTGAATAAAAGTTCAAAAGAGTCACTAGTATTCTTATTCTTATTCTTATATAGGGAGGCAGTGGTGGCTGAGCGGTTAAGGCTCTGTCTGGGTTACTGACCAGAAGGTTGGGGGTTCAAGCCCCAGCACTGCCAAGATACCACCCTATCTGCTCCAGGGGTGCCGTATCATGGCTGACCTTGCACGCTGACCACAGTTTAGCTGGGATATGTGAGAAAAATAATTTCACTGTATACAGGGTATATGCAAAATATTTATGTATAATGTGTGACAATAGATCAATTATTATTTTTATAATTGTATTTATAACATATTTTTTTCAACAATTGATTGATCAGTAGAAATAGTTTTTAATCTTAAATATTTCTCATTCATTTTCTAAAAAAATAAATTGCATAACACTCACTTTTTCTTTGTTTGATATTTTTCTAGATCCTAAAACTTTTAAAGCTCTTTTAAGATTCAATAACAGACTGTTGAACCCGCGTATATCACTTACACTTGATATAATTCACATATCAAACGTTGGTGGGAAAAATGGTCTAACTATATGGGGTATGTTGTTATAATGGACCAATGCCATCAATGAGCCTATTGTAGGCTTAACAGCCCAATTTATTCAAACAAGCTTGAAACCCAAGTATAAATATTACAATACCTGAGACAGCAAAATTGTAAAAGGTTATGACAAAAAAAAATAAAAAATTGATTGTTTTGCACAACAAATATTGCAATTTAAATGTAACAACTCAAAACACATGACAACTTGCCCCTATAAAGATGTGACAGCTTGCCGACCTGACATAAAAAAAAAAATCCTTTGTCCTGAGAACACAGTTCAATATTTTAAACCAGTATTTAAAATGTACATTCATTATAAACTATATTTAACTCTTGCCTGTTTGTTTGTGGTTTTATTGTGTTCACTTTTTTAACAAACAGCTGGAGCAAAAAGATGATGATATTGGAATTTTAGTTAGGAAGATAGAGTTCACAAATAGATTTAGATTTGATTTTGCCAATGTAAGGAAAAGTGAAGAGATCCTTTTAAAATGTCCTATTTGTCCAGTGTATCAGAACAGGAGGTTACTGTGTGTTTAGCCCACACCTGGACTAATAAAGCACCTGGCACTGATGGGTTAAAGAGGAAGGCGTTAAAATGAAAGGGTTTTGCCTTCACTGGTTAAAAATGGTGAAACATTTAAAGATGTTAAACCTATTGACACAGTATGCATCAGCTACTACTAAGCTCTTTCATTGACATACATACTGGACCATATGTGGAAAGTATCTACAGTAATGCAGTAATAAAAAATAAAAAAAATCAGGGACTAGATAACTTGAAGACTTTGGACCTGTTTTTCTTAAATCAGTCTTGGCTTAATGTATGGAAAGAATGGAGTAAACACCTGATGTCATCAGTTACTCAAGTTTTAGATCTATTCCAGCTTGCATATAGGCCATGAATGAGGACAGATGATGCTACACTTGCACCAACCAATTTTAGAGTTATCATATACATATTCCTAAGGCCTTTGTTAATTTTAACTAAACTTTGAATTATACGCAGGTTCATATGCTTTCATTATACCTGTATTTATTTTATTACAAATTTATACATCTTTTATATATATATATATATATATATATATATATATATATATATATATATATATATATATATATATATATATATATATATATAATATTTTCAAATGCACTGATTTAAAGGGGCTCCACACACACACAAATATATATACACATACATTTACACACACTGATCAGCCAAAACATTAAAACCACCTGCCTAATATTGTGTAGGTCCCCCTTGTGCCGCTAAAACAGCGGCAACCCGCATCTCAGAATAGCATTCAGAGAATATATACTTCTAACCACAGTTGTACAGAGCGGTTATCTTAGTTACCGTAGACTCTTTCAGTTCGAAATAGTCTAGCCATTCTCTGTTGACCTCTCTCATCAACAAGGCTTTTCTGTCCACAGAACTGCTGCTCACTGGATGTTTCTGGCACCATTTGGTGTAAATTAGAGATTGTTGTATGTGAAAATCCCAAGAGATCAGCAGTCACAAAAATACTCAATCCAGCCCATCTGGCACCAACAATTACGCCACGGTCCAAATCACAGAGATCAAAATGTTTCCCCATAAAATAAAAAATTAAATAAATAAATAAAACACACATCCAGAATGGCAGTTCTGTGGATGGTAATGCCTTGTTGCTGAGCGAATTTAACAGAAAATGGTCAGACTAGCTTGAACTGACAAAGTCTACGGTAACTCTGATAACTGCTCTGTACAATTGAATCTGGCGAGAAGAATATAATCTCTGAATGCTATTCTGAGATGCGGGTTGGCACTGTTTTGGTGGCAAAAGGAGGACCTACACAATATTAGGCAGGTAGTTTTAATGTTATGGCTGATCTGTGTATATAGCAGGGATATATAGCAGGGATGGGCAACTGGCAGGCTGTCATACAATATTAGATTGAAGACTGAATTTATTACATCGAAAAAGTGTTTAAGTGTAGATTGCATTCATGCAAGGGTTTTATTACTGCTATCAACCAGCAGAGTTTGTATGTTCCACACAGTCAATGCTTACCAAAATGAAATAATAAAACAAGAAAATTGACTGCAAAACCCCCTTTTTTTTGCAGTAGAAATGGGACACAGATTTCTCAATTATCAGTTTCTCTGGATTTACTATTTATAGGTAAGTGTTTGAGTAAAATGAACATTTTTGTTTTATTCTATTAAATACTGACAACATTTCTCCCAAATTCCAAATAAAAATATTGTCATTTAGAGCATTAATTTGCAGACAATGACAACTGGTCAAAATAACCTCAAATAATGCAAAGAAAACAAGTTCATTTTCATTTTTAAACAACACAATACTTATGTTTATTTAGGAAGAGTTCAGAAATCAATATTTTGTGGAATAACCCTGATTTTAAGTCACAGCTTTCACATGTCTTGGCATGCTCTCTACCAGTCTTTCACATAGACGGGTGACTTTATGTCATTCCTAGCACAAAAATTCAATCAGCTTGGCTTTGTTTGATGGCTTGTGGCCATCCATCTTCCTCTTGATCACATTCCAAAGGTTTTCAATGAGGTTCAGGTCTGGAGATTGTTCTGACCATGACAGGGTCTTGATCCGGTGGTCCTCCATCCACACATTGATTGACCTTTCTGTGTGGAATAGAGAATTGTCCTGCTGGAAAAAACAATCCTCAGAGTTGGCGAACATTGTCAGAGCAGAAGGAAGCAAGTTTTCTTCCAGGATAACCTTGTATATGGCTTAATTCATGCGTCCCTTACAAAGACGAAACTGCCCGATTCAAGCCTTGCTAAAGCACCCCCAGATCATCACCGATCCTCCACCAGATTTCACAGTGGGTGAGAGACACTGTGGCTTGAAGGCCTCTCCAGGTCTCAGTCTAACCATTAGATGACCAGGTGGAGGATCTGTGATGATCTGGGGCCACAAGCCATCAAACAAAGACGAGCTGCTGGAATTTTAGTGCAAGGAGTGGCAATTTCTGCAAATAAATGCTCTAAATGACAATATTTTTACTTGGAATTTGGGCGAAATGTTGTCAGTACTTAATTAAAAAAAAATCAGCATTAAACTGCTGAAAGAGGCCACTGCCAGCAGGGATTTCTGTTGCCATGAAGGGGTTTACTTAGTCTGTAACAATCTTTAGGTTTGAGTTAAAGTAAAATCCACATGAATGCCAGGACCCAAGGTTTCCCAGCAGAACATTTATCAGAGCATCACACTGCCTCCGCCATTCTGCCTTCTTACATTTACATTTATATTTATATTTATGCATTTGGCAGACACTTTTTATTCAAAGCGACTTACAGTGCACTTATTACAGGGACAATCCCCCCGGAGCAACCTGGAGTTAAGTGCCTTGCTCAAGAAAACAATGGTGGTGGCAGTGGGGATCGAACCAGCAACCTTCTGATTAACAGTTATGTGCTTTAGACAACTACACCACCACCACTCACACATGAGTGATTCTTCCCATAGTGCATCCTGCTGCCAGCTTTTTTACAGGTAAACGACGCGCACACGTACCCAGCCATCCACATAATTAAAAAAACAAAAAAAACATGATTCATCAGACCAGGCCACCTTCTTCCATTGCTTCATCATCCAGTTCTGATGCTGGTGTACCCATTGTAGGCACTTTTTGAGCAGTGGACAGGGGTCAGCATGGGCACTCTGAATGGTCTTTGGCTACGCAGCCCCATATGCTGCAAGCTGTGATGCACTGTGTGTTCTGACACCTTTCAATCATGGCCCTTGAAACAACCAGGACACTTCCTAAAACTGTCACACTTGTCACTCTGGCTGAGCTCCAGAGATCATGTGTGGAGATGGAGAAACTTGTAGAAGGACAACCATCACTGCAACACTCCACAGATCTGGGCTTTATGGCAGAGTGACCAGACAGAAGCCTCTCCTAAAGCACCTAAAGACTCTTAGACTGTGAGAAACAAGATTCTATGGTCTGATGAAATGAATATTGAACTTTTTGGCCTCAATTTTAAAGGGCATCTATTATGGCATTTAAAATGTTCCTAATATTGTTTTGGGAGTCCCCAACAACAGTTTTACATGCATGCAATGACAAAAAACACTTTTGTTGTCTTATAATATGCATTTATGTTTACCTGATTTGCTCACCGACTCCCATATGATTCGTTCAACGACTCATTTTTCCAAACCCCTCCACGCTAATCTGCGGTGATTGTTCAGATGACCCAGTCAGTTGTGATTGGTATACTCTGTGCAGAGATTGTCGGAAACGGAACGCCCATCACCACATTGTAGTAAAAAAAATCAAAATCAGAGAAGGAATTTGAGTTGATTTATGTTAGCGATCATAGCCCAAAGTTCGGTGGTAAACACCCAATCAGTTATTGTTTGCATTAGCCCAACGCATAAACATATTAGTAAAGCACTGCATTACTACAAGTTATTGCTCTATTCTTTATGACAACTCCAATAACATCGACAAACATTTCACATATTTCAAAAAAATTGACATTGGAGACCTAGAAGCTGCGCTGAGCGTAACTTACACAACACACACAAATACTTATTAAGCATGCTAAAAAACACATAAAAGCAACAATTATTAATAATACTCACAGGTTGTGATTCGGAGGAGGAAGCTGATCCAAATAAACTTGGTACTGAATCTTCCTTCAGTATCAGCTGGCTCGCGAATCCACACTTGAAGGCATTCATGTTCGTAAAGCAATCGTCATTAAAATGACGTGACCACAGCACAAGGTTCGGGCTATACTTGTGTGGTATAGTTGTAAATATAAACTCTAGCCACAGATTCTTCACATGCTCGTCCCTGGGCAGTGAAAAAAAGGTCGTTTTTGATATGCACTTCAGAACACAGCGTCTTGTTGTCGACATGATGTTTTCAAGTTTTCCCTGGTGTCTGCGCGCGCAATGAGTGGGCGCGGCCAATTTGATAATTTTTCGTCTTGACGTCACAACGAAAAGGAAAATGACTCGTTGGAAAATCGATTCATTTCATTGACTCAGAGTCGACTCCTACTTTTGAGAGACAGTAACTTTTTTTTACGGTGAACTTTCATATATAAGACTTTGCAGGATGTTTTTGTTCACTTAAATCTATGTTACACACTACATGAAAGGTAATTTTCAAAATTCCATAATAGGTGCCCTTTAAGCATCATATCTGGAGGAAACCAGGCACTGCCCATCACCTGCGCAATACTATCCTAACGGTGAAGCTTGGTAGTAGTATCATGCTGTGGGAGTGTTTTTCAGCGGCAGGGACTGGGTGATTGGTCAGGGTTTAAGGAAAGCTGAACTGAACATATTTGAATAATAATAACTGAACATTTTAATACATTTACAAAGTTATCAAAAATCTGTTTTTTTCTTTGTCATTATGGGATATGTATTGTAGATTGGTGTGAAAAAACTAATAATTTAAAGCATTTTAGCATAAGACTGCAACATAACACAATGTGAAAAAAATGAAGGGGTCTCAATACTTTCTGAATGCACAGAGGTGGTTGGGGAGTCAATGTCATTTTCTGCATATCGCTGCCCCTTCGGCATATTGCGGCGCCGTTTTGTGGCCTGTTCTGCGGTGACCCATTTCAGCTTATCGTGTCCCATTCAGCCCTGTTTTGCAGCCGGCCCATCGGGAAAAGTCCCGGTTCTCCCGATGGCCAGTCCGCCCCTGGATTCTGACATTTTATTTAGCTCTGTGTGAGTTCTGAACATTTTTGTTAGAGGGCGGAACCCTTGCAATAAGTCCAGGGGGTCATTACACTCAGTTACAAACTACAAACAAACACACAACAGTGAGTCCGTTCTGGAGAAAGGACCTTTTGTAAAACAAATGTAGATGGACTTGTGACAAAAGTTAAAGGGTTAGTTCACCCAAATATTTAAATGATCCCATAATTTATCACCCTCAAGCCATCCTAGGTGTATATGACTTTCTTCTCTCAGCCAATCACTATCTGATTTATATTAAAACATATCCTGGCTCTTCCAAGCTTTATAATTCGAGTGAATGGTACCTTAGATTTTGAAGCCCAAAAAGTGCATCAATCCATCAAAAGAGTCATACATACGGCTCCAGGGGGTTAATAAAGGCCTTCTGAACCGAAGCATTTTTGTAAGAAAAATATCCATATTTATAACTTTATAAACTATAATCACCGGCTTCCGGTAATGGCCATCCGTGCATTCACAAAAGAGTCGAGTTCCAGCATATAACGTAGACGTAGGTGTAGCGTACGTAGCGTAGCGATGGATGGATGTGCTTTTTTGGGCTTCAAAATCTAAGGTATCATTCACTCACATTATAAAGCTTGGAAGAGCCAGGATATTTTTTTATATATCTCTGATTGTGTTTGGCTGAAAGAAAGTCATATACACCTAGGATGGCTTGAGGGTGAGTAAATTGTGGGATCATTTTCATTTTTGGGTGAACTAGCACTTTAAGTTCTTTGCGTCTTTTGCAAGTCAGCATTTTACCACATAAGCATGTAAATTCTTACAAGCCTGCTGTGCAGCTTGTTCTCCCATGGAGTGTCTGTTGAAGTTTTGCTCAAATTTAACATTATTTTAACTTTGAACACAATGCTGCTGAGCTTCTGAAGCTTCAGCTAATGATTACCAGATTACCAAATTGGATGAATTATATTTCCATCAGCAGTGCCAGTGCTAAAAGAGGTATAAGATGAGCTTTTCATAGATGAGTTCAAAGTGGCGCTTGCTGCAATTAAACAAATCATGTGCATTCCATCTTCAAAGTGAAAAGACTGCCTGATGACGATGAATATTGTGGAGAATGAGGGTTAAGAGATTTAATGTGCAATGCATTGAATACTAGTTTTATCAGTCAGTCAACATCCCACTTAGACTTTGGTAAATATTACTTGAATTGGTGCTATTTTAGTGAATTTCTGTCTTTGTATTGTGGGGTTTGGAGCATTTTAATAAAGTATTATTGTTACATATTATTTTGTTCTACCTTGTTTTTGTTTTTTTAAAGAAGGAAATAAATGCATTTTGATAAGGAAAGAAGAATATACAGGTAGTAAAATTTCAGCACTTTTAAAATCTGAGATTAATCACGATTAACATTTTTAAAAAATCATGGGATCAATCACAATTAAAATATTTTATTTACTGACAGCTCTAATATAAATATATATGTATATAAAGCATTTATATATAATGAAACACTTGACTGAAATGTTTTTCATGATAAAAAAAAAAAGCTTAAATATTTGAAATTAGTTTGGTAATCAAAAATATAACCATATTGTAACAGTTCCGCCTGACACTCCCAGCACTTACACTCCACGTTCCCTCTCTCCAGAGTACTAATCACCCGCACCTGAAACCTGTTCCCACATCAATCTGCCTCACACTATATAAGCTCCACTCTCCATTCACTCTTTGTCTGGTCTCACACGTTGAACATAGACTCACTTACCTGCTTCCACGCCTAGACGGTTCTTGGTCTTCGTCCACGCGCCTTCGTTCCAGCAACGTTCTACGAGATTCTCGTCTCCAACGCTCCGGCGTGTTCAAGCTCCTAACTCCAGTGCTCCATCAAGTTCCCGTGATCTCCACTCCATTGCACTACTGTGGTGTGCATTCAGGTTCACCAGCTCCCCTTAATCCCTCAATAAACTACACCTCCGGGTTTAACACTATCTTCGAGTCTGTGGTTCTGTTACACATACATTTATTTCATTATAAAACTAAAATGTAATAAAAAAAAATTTTTTAAATTGATGACTTGGACCAAATAATAAAGGCAGCCAATAAGTGTCCAGCATAGATGCATAACTACTGTTAAAAAGCATCCCAGGGTGAAAGCTCAAAAAGTTGGTCGAGAAAATGTCAAGAGTACATGTCTGCAATTTCTAGGCAAGGATTTAGGTAGGATTTATTATGGACATAATTCCCATAGTTCCGTTTTATGTTATTCCATAGTTTTGATGACTTTACTATTATTCTAAAATGTGATTTTTTTTTTTTTTTTTTTTTTAAAGAATGCATGTAAATAAGCATTTCAAAACTTTTGACCAGTAGTGTGTGTGTGTGTGTGTGTGTGTGTGTTACACAGTACTGTGCAAAAATATTCACAAAAACATTTGTCTTAAGATGGTTATTTATATTTTCAGCTTTAGTGTGTCAATAGGAAATATACATTTTAGACTCCCAAACATTTTTTTGGCAAATACAATAGAATAGATTAGAAGAACAGGGAGCCCTGCAACAGATGGCATGACCACCACAAAGCCCCCCACTGAATATTGAGTCAGTCTGGGATTATAAGAGACAGATACCATTGAGAGAGCTGAAACAGAAGAACTGTGGCAAATTCTCCAAGAAGCTTGGAACTTCCTATCTACCAACAACCAAGAAAAACTGTGTTCAGGTGTACCTAGGAGAATTGGTGCTGCTTTGAAGGCAAAGTCTGGGCTGGGTATTGAGTTCGATACATTTTAGGCACCGACCGACCGCCTCTAAACTATTGATTATAAAAAATGTCTACATAACAAATTTCGATACCTAAGGGGTTAATCTCGTCAGTGACAAGCATGTAGCATGCTGAGCCCAAATATAAAAGTGCCGGTGATTTGGCTGTGTATGCGTCCCAACCCCCATAGATGTAAAAGATGTGGAAAAGATCAAAAGTGTGGCTACAATTCACCAGGCTCGATGCCAACAGCACGTGATACAATGTTTGCAACAAGACAAGGTTGTCTGTGTTTCTAAATTTTATTTGGGTGCATAGGATGGCCTGGATGGGTGTAGGATATCCTAGCCTGAAATTGTGTCACAGTCCGGCCCTGGTTGACAGTAACTGATCACGTTTAACGTGCATTAAACTAGTTATCTTGTTAAACCGTACTTATCCTTAGGTTTGTCTGTTTAACAGTTTAGCTTTCTGGTTTAGTTTTTTCTCCTCTTCACATTAATGTTATAACAGTGGCGGCTCCTGAAAAAATTCTCAGGGGGGGCAATTTTTCCGATAATGATTAAGGTGACCCATTCAATGGGTACAGCTTTCCCCTCTAGCTACATAAGTTACAGGTGGAAAGCTATGTAAGGAATTAGCATCCAGGAGCCTTCATAAGCAAAAATGACATGGCTCCACAATTAAATATTCCACTTATTCATTACATTAATCCAATGTTGTGTGATGTAAAATAGCTAAACAGGACACATTTTCAAAAAGATATGTCCAGCAACAACATAAAGACGGGGGCAGCATATAAGTTAATACCAGAAGCATTTATTGACTGATCTCAAAAGTATTGGCTTACAAAAGCAATGTAAGTTATCACAGTACAAATAATCAAGGGTGTTCTTTCACATTCCTCAACACATAAACAATCTGCATTTCCATAAACAAATAAAATATCAGCTTAAAATACAAGTAGACAAATTGTTGAGAGAAGTGGATCTTTAGAACTACATTTTCTGTAATGTAGGATATCACCAAATTGCTTCTTAATAAAAGCAAAGTAACTTCTGCCCTCTTGTATAGATTTGTGAAAATGAACATGAACAGTGATCGACATTTGGCCTGAAAACAGCATTTGAATATAATATCTAGAAAGTTAAACACAGCTATTTGGCTTTGTAAATATGAACAACCATATTCTGGCCATTTGTATAGATTTGTAAAAATGAACATGAACAGATTTTCTTTAACTTTTTTTTGAATGAATGAAAAATAACTAGAGAGAGAGAGAGGCTACATTATTTGTACTGAAACTGTGCTCTTCTCTCTTTCAATGCAGCAAAGCGGTCAATTACTTTCTCACTGAAATCAGGCATGTTGAGGACGAGTTCCCTCTCCATGGAAAGCATGGCCAGTGCATTCAGACGTTCCTGTCCCATTGAATTTCGCAGAAATGTCTTAACTCGTGTCAAAGTTGAGAAACATCTCTCAGCCTCACAGCTGTTGTCATGGGAGTAGTTATGAGGATGTTCAACAGAGTCACAGTCTCAGAGAATGTCTCCTGGAGGTTGTAGCTCATGAGAACCTGGTAAAGTGCCAGTGCACAACAGCAGCCCTTGAATTCAGGATTCTCATAGATCAGAGAGAGTTCTGTCTTGCGTTTTGCCTTGTTCAGCATGGTGTATGCATTCACAGTGGCATTCAGAGCCTCATCAGGAAATTAATGGCAGTACCTTTCAAACATATCTGCTTGCAGTAAGGTAGCACTCAAAAGGTGGCCTGTGAAAGAGAACATTGCTTTGGTGTGATCCAGGATGGTGTCGCAGACCTCTTCAGACAGCCTCTGCTTCTCCTCTTCTCTCAAAGCCATTCTGGGTCTTTTGGCTCCTGTTGCTACTTGCAGCTGCTGTTGAGAGGAGTCCCTGAAGGCAAACAGACCAATGTGTTTGTTAGGCTATGTACAGTACTGTAGTCTATGTGATACACAGGTATATGCAATTTATCCACGTATAGTAGGCCTACAAAGATTTCAGTTCCACTTAAAATGGGCAGGGATGCATAAAGTCTTTAGTGTTTAAGTTAGCCTTTGTGTCTCACCTAGCCTGGATGTTCAGCACAGTATACAGTATATAAAGTAAGCTAGATTACACCACTGGCCATATATAATGAGAATAATGTAATTTCTAACACAAATGCAGTCTCCTTTCATGCCTACATTTTCAAATGACAAAGCTCCGCTTTGAGAATGATAGAATATTGTTTAATCTTACCTTATGGCCTGCACACTGTTTGTGAAGCTGTCGAGGGCACGTTTGATGAAGACAGCATCGATGTCTTTCTTCTGGAGCTTCCGATACAGAGTATCGATGTGGGGCATGATTTTGTGAAAAAGCCACGGGAAAAAAATGAAATCTTCATCGTGTAGCATCCTCACGTAGCCAGATGCCTCTCTCACGGTGGGCTGGTTAAATGAACCCAATGAACCCGTCCTGATGGCTTCAAAACATTGTATGAGGTCGTCTCGATTCTCGTAGACAGTGTTCACGACTCTGCTGTTGAACTTCCACCGTGTGGATGAAGTACTGGGCAGTCTTAATGCAACAGTCTGGTCAAGAATGCTGGTCCGTTTGGGTGACCGGGAAAAAAAAAAAGTTGCAATCCTGCTCAGATCGGAAAAGAAAATTTACTTTTTTGATGCGAGAAGTAGCTTGCTGCATGATCAAATTCAGCTGATGCGCATAGCAATGCACATAATGGGCATTCTTAAAATGCTCACGCACCTTTTGCTGCACACCAGCCTTCTCTCCCCTCATCACACTGGCTCCATCATAAGCTTGCGCAATGAGTTTAACTTTTTCGTCGTCGGCAAAAATACCGTTCAGTCTCTCTGAAAGCACACTGGCAATTGAGATTGAGGTTGATTCCGAGATGGGAAGAAACTCAAAAAAGCGTTCCTGCACTTTATGGTTGCTATCGATGTACCTCAGCACAAGCACCAGCTGTGTCTGTGTAGAAACGTCTGTCTCGTCAGCTTGGATGGCTACGAAGTTCGCTGACTTCACCTCCTCCACAATATGTTCCCTCACGACCACTAGCATACACTCCAGTAGCTCGTTTTTAATGGTCTTAGATGTGCCCTTGAAAACTTTAGCATTTTTAAGATGCTCATCAAACACCTCATCTAACTGTGCCACAAAGTTGACCAGTCCAAGAAAAATACCAGGGTTGGTGGAGCCCTCAGTTTCATCTTTGCCTCGCAAAGCTAACTCAAACACTCAAGCAGTGCTGTCTGCCGTGCCACCTTCAGGGTGAAAGAGTAGGCAGGGGTAGCAGAAGACTGCATTGGCTACATCGCAGCCTGCTAGCCAGGTTTTTCATTCGTACCAATTTTTGGAAAATCCTCGGTGTAGGACTTTCCCCCTTTAGTAGAAACCTGTTGAATGATTAAATTTGGTCTGGGAGGTCCTAATTGTTTCGTTGACAATTTATCTTGATTATTTTGCAGACTAAAAGGAACTTCTTTCAAAGAGACAATCGAATTGCACTGAACGCTGGCCATCTTGACAGTAGTATGTGAATTGATTGATCACTTCAAATATTGAAGAATTTAAAAAATAGGCTCTTACAGCATCTATACATGAGTTTGGTGAAACTCGGCAAAGAGCTCAGGCAGTTCTGGCTTGCGCTGCCATATCTTTTCTGACTGATCAGAGTTCCATTCTGAAGTGATCATCCCTGTACCATATTTATACCCTATTTAAAACAATTTAAAACTTTAAGACATGGTTTAGTCAAACTAACATTTTATTTTGTCTCGACAAACTATACACATTTCAATCAGTACACTTTTCTACCAAACTACACTTTTCTACACTTTCCTACCAAACAAAAACAAAAATCAAAAACATATTTTTCCTAACCACCAGAGCAAAGTTATTTTTTATAATGTAGGGAAAACATGCAGTTATAGTAATGAATAGTATATAGTTTATGTATCTTAAGAGGACACCCTGGGCTTTTCAGAGATACCAAATGTTTCGGAGTTTGGCCATGACAACTTCCTCTTCTTGCTCTATAGAAATGTATGATATTACAATTCAGTACCTCAAATGCAATATAATTTTTTTAATCAATTATTATGTTTTATATACCAAACACTACAGTATATTGATGTTTGAAAAAAAGTTACATTCTAAGACATTACAATGTGAAGGTAGCCATTTTGGAAAATAAATTACAAGGTCTACTACTTCATCAAGCACGTTTTCATCATGTTGATGATGTATAGGCTCTAGAAAGTCATGTATCAAACATGATACAAAAGTTTAAAGAATGGTTTTAAAAAATGTAATTAGAAACAGTAAGGTAAAAGGGTCACAGTGGCCTATTGAGGTTCCATGTATAAGCTGTGGGGACACCCTTTTGAAGCTTATATGAAATATTTGTTTTCAAAGTAGATGGGCCTCAAGACCTTGACGCGTTATTGTGAACATTGTTTAGTTAAATAATAACAAATTATATATTAATAATAATATTTAATTATTAAATTATAATCAAATTAAATGATTGTCCAACCTGTCATATTGGGGAATCTGCCCCTTTAAGAAAAGGCCATCAACAGTGACATCACATGCAGTTTCTTTCTCTCTTCAGTGGTGGAAAATTCTACTCAGAGGTGAGTGAGTAGCTTACTTTCCAACTGACACATTTTCCATAGGTTTGCTTGCTTGTTTGCTCTGCCCAAGCTTAACATGTTAAACCTGTCGGCATAAAATATGCCAGAAGTGATTAGAATAAAATGTTTGTAAAATATGTAAGTTTAACTATACTAAATTCACTAGCTTGTTATAATATAGCTAGTTAGCTAGTCTTAGTTTGATGTAAGCTAATATGCTAACTGAAGCTCAAAATGTGGTAATATAATTTGTAAAAATAATAATAATTATTATAATAAACGATTAAATTAGGAAAATGCTAAATAGAAACATTTTCACAAGTGGACTCAAACTTCAGAAAATCAAATATATGCACACACACATATATATATATATATATATATATATATATATATATATATATATATATACATATATATATATATACAGCTGTGGATAAATTAAGAGACCACTCCAAATGCTTCTTAAATCAGTATCTCTACACAGGGGCGGACTGTCCATAGGGAGAACTGGAACCTTTCCCGGCCGGCCGAGAATGGGGCAAACGGGCCGCAATCTGCTGAACAGGTCGTGACAGACTGACAGACTATTGAGAGCATCCTGAGCAGCTGCATCACTGCCTGGTTTGGGACTTGCACCGTTTCAGACCGCAAAGCCCTGCAGAGGATAGTGAGGACAGCTGAGAAGATCATTGGGGTCTCTCTTCCCTCCATCAAAGACATTTACAAAAAACACTGTATCCGCAAAGCAACCAGCATTGTGGACGACCCCACACACCCCTCACACAAACTCTTTACCCTCCTCCCTTCTGGCAAGAGGTACCGAAGCATTCGGGCCCTCACGGCCAGACTGTGTAACAGCTTCTTCCCCAAGCCATCAGACTCCTCAATACTCAGAGACTGGTTTGACACACACGTGTCCTGAGTTGCACTTTAATTACTGTCACTTTATAACTGTCTGCTACCTCAATAACTGCTATGTGCATAGAACACTATCTCATAGTATGTTATGTTTACGTTTTTAGAAACTGTCATCTTTTTGCACTACTGAGTACTGGTCGGCGCTGCACTGTCTATTGTCCTGTTCATTGTCAGTAATTTGTTGTACTGTCCTGTACTTTTTGCACATGTTTGCACGTGCACTTTATATAGGTATATATAGGTAGTTTATATAGGTATTTTATTTCGTTGTGTAGTCTCATGTGGTCTTATGTTGGTCCTTTGTTGTTTTTATGTAGCACCATGGTCCTGGAGGAACATTGTCTCGTTTTGCTGTGTACTGTACTAACTGTATATGGTTGAAACGACAATAAAAACCACTTGACTTGACTTGACTTGACTTGAAGAGGGCAGCAAAACGGTGCGATTTTCCATTCCAATGTTTGATGAATTCCAGCATGAATCTTTTTGCCAGTGGCATAAAGTCAGCAATGTGAAAGACTGGTGGAAAGCGTACAAAGACACATGAAAGCTGGGATTGAAAATCAGGGTTATTCTATCAACTATACTATTGCTGATTCATTGTTGGATTCACGTTATCTCCTATGACATTTTGACTGGTGTCATCACATGATTCTCAATTAAAACACTTAAACTATATTGTTTGAAAAAAAGACTTTAGTAATAAGGCAATAACATCCTCATACAGGCAAAAACTACTTTGATGTGCAGTTTTAACCTATTTAAATATTTGGTCAATTGAAAACCTTATTCGTCACTGGGGCATATATATATATATAGAGAGAGAGAGAGAGAGAGAGAGAGAGAGAGAGAGAGAGAAAACATACAAAACCACACATGAAAACACGATGAGAGAAAGGTGCTTCAGTTTGTTCCTGGTAGGGTACTCTAAGGCTCCATATGGTTAGGATTGGGAATGGGGGCGGGTGTTAGGGCATTTCCTGCCTTCCAGGAACAAACCAAGGCACCTTTAGGTATTATAAAAGCCCTAATCTTTGAGTGTTCAAAGAGCCTCGACGTCCAAGTTTGTCGAATGCAACACTTCTATCTAGTGGTGAAAACATGCACTACATTTTGCGCCGCTGCTATTCACTACAATGTTTTCCAAAACATGTTCTAGAATCGAGCGTTCTTCGCAAAATCATTCTTCTGCTTTAGATTAAAAAAAGTTCCATTCGTAAATAATAACATCAGAGCATTGTTTTCCAACGTCCATCACAACGTATCAAATTTCGTTTCTTTGTTAACTTTCATCATGAGAGCTTTCAATGTTGCAGACAAAGTAGAGGGTAACATTTAATTTTACTCTCTATTTAGTCAGTGCAAGCAGTCTAGTGCAGTCTAGCATGTGCACACCACGTACAAAGATCTTTCTACTAGAATAGCACATGAGTTTGGAGAATGAAATTCACTAATTTGATCCCATCATTGGGACCATGGGATATTTACACTGTCTGTCATGGACCCATTCTTCACCTTTTATGGAAACATTCTCTGTAATTTCCCCCAACAATATAATTGTCTTCTCTCCCTAATTGTTTTTTGTTACTATTCTGTGTACTCTATGCATTTTATTTCTTATTATTCGTTAACAAAATTGTATTCTCTATTTTAATTCCATTCTACATATGTGAAAATGAAGCACTTCACTGTTTTAACCCTTAAATGCATGGGAATTTCACCAAACACTCTTACATATTTGAATCTTTAGAGGCACGGCACGTATATCTATCACAAATAGATCTATAAATGCTTAGATAGTGTCATATTTTTAAAACAATAAGAAAATAATAGAATTAAAGATATTTTAAGAGATAATGCAAAAAATCTGTCAAATCTAGAACTGGACTCATTACTTTCACACTGAAATTTCATGAAACGCAACTGGCTTTCAAATATTGATCTACACATTACACAAGATACACGTAAGTATTTTCTAAGGCACTTATTGAGTCTAAATAGATGGACAACTTACATAATATTAGTCAGTAGTACACCCAAATTACAATAGTCATAGGGCGTAGGTTTGGTTTGAAAGTTGGTTGGGACTTATAACAAGTAAGAAATTCAGTCTGGTAATATAGGCAAAATAACTTTATTTCCTTATACACTGCCTGGCCAAAGCAAAAAATGTTGCATACACTAATATTTCATTGGACTGCCTTTAGTTTTGACTACAGCTCACATTCATTGTGACATTGTTTCAACAACCTTATCAACATCACAACATTTATTCCATCCAGAGTTGCATACATTTTTGGTCAAGATCTTGATTGATGACGGGAGTGTGTAACCACTCCATAAAGTCTTCTCCAGCACCTCCCAAAGACTTTAAATGGGGTTAAGGTCAAGACCCTGTGGTGGCCAATTAATGTGTGAAAATGATTCCTCATGCTCCCTGAATCACTCTTTCACAATATGAGCTCGATAAACCTTGGCATTGTTGTCCTGGAATATGCCCATGCCGTCAGGGTAGAAAAAATTATTTTGATGGGATAACCTGGTCATTCGGTACATTCAGGTAGTCAGCCAGTAGTACATCATAATGCTGCTGAGCATAGACCTGACCAACTGAAGCAACCCCAGATCATATCACTACCTCCAGAAGCTTGAACAGTGGGCACTATGACGGGCACATGGCTTCATGCGCTTCCCTTCTTACCCTGACGCACCCATCGCTTTGGAATAGGGCAAATCTGGACTCATCAGACCACATGGCCTTTTTCCATTGCTCCACAGTCCAATCTTTATGCAAATTGAAGTCGTTTTTCCCCCAATTACCCTTAAAAACAAGGGGCTTTCTTGTGGCCACACAGCTTCTTATTCCCAATCCTGTAAGTTCTCATTACATTGTGCATGGGTTCACGATCCTTCCAGGTTATAATAATGTATTAAACAGTTCTTATCCTAATTCCAGTGATTTCAGCAATCTCCTTAGATGTTTTCTTTGCTTGATGCAGGCCAATAATCTGCCCCTTCTGAAACACAGTAACATCTTTTCCATGACAATGGGATACGTCTTCCGACATGGTTGTTTAAGAAATAAGAAGCTACACACTGCATCAGTAAGAGTTAAAAGAATTGTTGCCAGCTGAAACATATTAATGACTGCAATAATCATCCAATCATAGGCTCTTAAGTATCTGCGTATGAAAATCCAAACTGCAACTTTTTAATTTTTTTGGCCAGGCAGTGTAGTCTCATTTCTTATTTTCTCTGTCCCACCATGTTAAATATTAGCCATAAAAAATAATAATTAAAAAAATGTCTAAAAGAATAAACAAATTATGAACTGACCACTAGGGCTTTAGAGGATAACATATAGAGTTATATGGATAACCTTGGATATTATGAATTGATATGTAATTATAATTTTCCTCACGTTCTGCTTTCCAACTCCCCTCACTCCCACATAATTTTTTCTCATATTGCTTATATGTACATACATTTTTATCTGAAAAAGTAAGTCTCCTAAACAATGTATGTTTTAGGTTTGGCCTACAATTAATTACTTTTTTTAATCACAAATTACTTATTGTATTGACAAAACATTATTGTCTACCCGATGCTCTTCTCCAATGTGCAAAATAAAATATTTATTAGGAGTTATATTAACATCTTAAAATCCTGCACCTCTGACACAATCATTCTAATTTTAAGGTCCTCCTCAAAAGGGCGCTTACCAGCCGAAAATGCAGAATCATCCTTTCGGCTGCATGCAAAACTCAGGACATTTTGTACAGTAAAATCTAATTTCAAGGACTGGACAAAAAATACCAGTGGAAATGTGCCAGCATAAAATTGTTTCAAACGACGGTGCACTGTGTGATTGGTGCACCCTGACCAATTGCACCCTTGGTAAAATTGTCCAAATGTTGGTCAGGACATTTCCCTATCATCCCTACCTAAAATTACACCTATGGTCATATCATGCTGTTAACGTGTTGTACTTGCACATTGTTTCTTCATCAAATAGCAATGTCAAATGTAAATCAAGTCAATCACTGAAACAACAGCGCCACCTTGAGTAACAAATATCATGTCTATTATGTATGTGTACACATGGCTTATTATATGGTAGTGATAAATCACCATTGTTGTTAATTCATTGTTGCACAGAAAATCAACATAATACAGTATTTATTTGTATGTATATAGTACTAATTGCTCTTGTAATTAAAGAAATAGATATAATGTGATAGTAAACTTATATATAAGTTATATATATATATATAAGAAAAAAGCATAAAATTATAATTTATGGAAGTGCTGAAAAACCAACACTATTCTACACTATTTATAAGAGATAGATTGATGAATACCAAAGAGGTGTCGGCACAACTCCAAAAAAGTTACAGGGTACAGAGGGTCGAATGAGGTCCCGGGCCACTAGGTATGCGTTTATGGGTAAAAATGCGGTATATAAATAAAACTTTATTTACTGAATAAATGGGATTCAGGCATCTGTGGTCGCTAATAGCAGGATTTATTTTGGGTCGAGTTAGATTTGAAACAACCGGTTCGACCAATTGAAAACACAACTCTACAGTCAAACTTTAGCACTTTATGTTGTCACTATTTGAAAAACGTTTGAGCGCCAAAACAGAGCTGCGCGTGCACACACCACATGACCCGGCTACGTCACGCCTGCGCTAGCAGTCACAAGATGGCGGAGAGTGCGGAACTAAAGGTAAAACGCTGCGCTTGATTTCCAGTCGGATAGTGAGCAGGGAGATTTTATTGTGCCGTTAGAAGTGCGCGCACTTCTTACCTGCTGTATTAAGAGAGCGTTATGGTGTTTTTAACCCCTGTTTCCGTAGCTAAAGTTGCACGTGAAGTGAGTTTTGCTGTGGAGCTCTTGTAGAAAGATTTCAGCGTGTTATTGTTGATGTAGAGAGAGCTGTCTGTGCACCGCTCTCCTCAGGGGAATTACTAAGTTTAACTCTTTTCCCGCTGATAAGTCACGTTCAGGCAATCTGCTGGAGACCAGTTACAGACTCGTTCTAATTTAGCATCAGTAGTTAGATCTTAAATGTGTATTATGATGGTAAATGTGTGATGTTGCTAGAAAGCTCCATGGCGTCGCGTGCTGGGCGCGAGCGCTGTTGACGTGCTGTCAATCAAGTGGAGGAAGTGCACGAGCACCTTTACTCCCATTTCAGCACTGAAAAACAGCGTTTGACCACTTCAATCCATAACCAGCTATGTTTCGATGTCATTACTTAAACACCGACCTAACAATTTAATTAACCATACTTGTACTGCAACAGCAGCGTTTTGTAGGTACACGGATAAGCTTTGGCTGCTGTCCAGCATTCGCATATTTAATTGCTGTCAGTTAGCTTAAAGTTACGGTTTTATTTGTCTTGTAGACGTGAGACTCAGCGAGCATGCATGTGGTGTGTTAATGTAGGTAATGAAGCGCGACTGTCTGATGTATTACTGTATAAAAATGGAAAATACTAATCTGTTAACGCACACACACAGAGCACGCTGGAGCGGCATTTAACTTTTGTGGTATTTTGTGTTTATTTTTGCGCTATTTTGAGTGTCCATGAAAGCTCTTTTTGATTTGTGTCAATAGAAGCTAAAACTCACTGCAGAATGACAGATTGTTGACTTGTTCACAAGAGAAAGTTAAACACTGTTTTAAATGTTTGTGAATGCATGTGCTTACAGTGGAAGTTATATTGAGAAATAATTTAATTGCCATTCTTTCTTCAATGCTTGATCTCTTCCTTTTTTGTCATTCTAAATGTCTTGCATATTGACCTACTGTTTGTCGTTGATTCTCATTTTGATATGTGTCAATGACAAGTCCACGTTTGTACCAGTGTAGAGAGGAAAATCAAAGCCATAATTACTGTAGAGTTGGTTTGCATAGAACCTGATATTTTACAGAGCCTCCTTTTAATTTTTCAAATGGGTTGGAATTAAGACCACATTCCAGATTGTCTGAGGATGTTTGTTGTAAAGTTGTGGTACTCAAGTCCGAGTCACGAGTGCAGTTTAATGGACTTGGACTTGTCACGGACTCCGATGCATTTTTACTCAGACTTGACTTGGACTTGAGCCTTTCGGACTTGGAATTTTTCCCCCCAGTCCAGCCGTGTCCATGGCAATTGTGATGCAATGAAAAACAAACAAACAAAAAATAACAACATAGGGTGTCCATATGTCCTCTTCTCCCCAGACATGTCCTCTTTTTCAGACCTGAAAAAAGCATTCGGCCGGGATTTCAAAATTGCCTCTAAATATCCAGGATTTGGCTTTTTCTTCATATTGATGTGTTCTCTACAGTTAGTACTATGATACATTCTTTGGATTTGATATACTGCGCATCAGTTTTCACGTGTATATGTCCTTACATGGGATTATTCTGGCTGAGAGCAGCAGCGTGCGCTTTCACCTGCGCGCCTGTGCTGTATGTGTGTGCGGCAAAGAGATCGCCATTTGCCAGATGTGCTCTGCCGCTCTCATCCAGAAATATCAATAATGTAAGTCCACTTTTAAAAGCATGTTCCCCAACTCTGCAAATTATTAAATAGAACACGTTTTATCAGACTTTTTTTTTATCATGGGTTTGCACGCTTCTGCGCAAAGCCATTTCTAACTGAAAATGTTGACTATCGAGACTAAATCAATATTAATAACTAGGGATGCACCGTAATTTTGGCCTCCGAAAATTTTTGGCCAAAAATTGCACTTTCGGTTTTCGGCCGAATGAGAAAGAAGGCCGAAAATATGAGCCGAAAATATATACCGCCTCGCCCCGCACCTCAGTGCTCTGATTTCAATCTGGATCGATCTAGCCCTTATCACGGCGCTACCCAACAAAGGCCGATCATGTCAGCAGTGTGGAAATTCTTCAAAATTTCTGATAAGGACATCACATTTGCGATCTGCAGTGTTTGTTCAGCAGAACTTTCAAGAGATATATATATATATACAGAGTACAGCAAGAGATTCTTCAGGAAAGCGCCCCGATCAACAGCAGTGCCACAACTAGCGCAGCTACACCACAGCAGTGCCACAACTAGCGCAGCTACACCACAACTTGAGACGTATCTAGCTGAACTACACCAGAAGCGACAATCCCCTTAACTACGGTCGCATAAACAAAGACCGCTTTCCTTTGCTTGCGCGGATTGCGCACAGGTATTTATCTGCCCAAGCACCAGCACAGAGAGTGAGACACTGTTCAGTGCAGCATCTCATGTTCTTGATGAGCTTTCTGACAGGAGAGACTGTCAGAAAGTTTAGCAACTTTTGTTCTTGAAGAGAAACCTGTCACTTGTACTTAAATAGAAAGCGGTCCAATATGATGTGTATAGCAATTACATTACACTTGTTCTTCACTCGAGGATACATAGTGTTTACAGTTGAGGTTGGATTTAGTTCAATTACTGCTGTTTTGCACTGTTGTTTTGCACAATAATTTTCACTTAAAGTGTACATACGTTTACATAAACAGAATAGAGCACTGATCTATATATATATATAATTATATATTATAGTTATATATAGATCAGTGGAATAGAGGCCCTCTGCCATTCTGTGTTCTGCCTTTTGTTTTAATTAAAATTACTGTTGCATATTAAACTTTTTGAAAGACGTTAGCCAAGTTCATTACTTGACTGTTGTTTTGCATATATTTGGATAATTGTTAATAAAATCTGTAAAATTAGATTTTTACAGAACTGAAAGAAGAATAATATTTAATAATGTTTTAATATATTTTTTGTCCAATTTTGGTGTGTTACTTTCAATAAAAGTGTGATTTATTTTATTGGTTTGTAGTTTTTCAATTCAGATTCATTAAATTCATGAAATTAATGAAAAAGTATAAAATTAATACAATTATACACAACATTTCGGTTTCGTTTTTCGGCCAAGTGCATCCTGGAGTTTCGGTTTCGGCCCAGAATTTTCATTTCGGTGCATCCCTAATAATAACTCTTGTTGTAATGACTAACGCGGCTTTCACTTTTTTGGTATATGTTTGAGTGGAGAGGAAAAGCAACAGATAATTGAAATGTCAACAAAACGCAATTTGAAGGTGTGTTGAAGGACAGTTTTGTCTTCATACACCTAAAGCATGCTTTCATTCTGAAACCACTTTGAAATTTGTTTAGCAGGATACTAATAATTTGTTTTTTGCATTTATATTGACAAATTACGTTTCTTAGTTGTGAAGGTTAAAATAAGATAAAAATATTGATGTTGAGTTTACTGTTACAATTTTAATTCAGATTCTTGAACAGATTAATTCGCACTTGTCATGGACTCGATCTAGAGTCCGACTCTGCCCCTTTTGGAATCAGACTTTTCTTTTAAAATGCATATGAACGATTTAAAAGCGCTAAATACACAAGCCCATGAGCCCATTCACGTGCAAAGAACAGCACGTCGGCACTTTATTCTGAAGTGCACACAGACCATGGCTGCGTCCGAAACTGCATACTGTTGCAGTTTGTTGTGCAGGGATCTTCAACCATTTTCAGGCCAAGGACCCCTTGGTGGGTAGAGAGACGGAGCCGGGACCCACATTACATATTGTTTAAATTGTGTGTTGCATTTTATGACTATAAAAACGTGGCTACCATATTATTGTGTGCATACTTCATGATCTATTGAAATAATCATTAAACCCTGCTGAAAAGACCAGCTAAAACCAGCATAAGCTAGTTGGCTGGTTTTAGGTGGTCAGGTTGTTTTTTAAGGGGTTTTGAACCCTTTTTTAGCTGGTCTAGCTGGTCATGCTGATCAGGTTGGTCTTAGCTGGTCAGGTTGGTCTTAGCTGGGCTCCCAGCCTGAACAGCAAAAAGAGTTGAAACACCCACTGAAACCAGCTAACTGACCTGCCTGGCTCGGTTAGGCAACCCTATTATGGGTTAGTTAAGTGTCCAGTCCATCCACACTTCATAATCTTGCCAGAAATATTAGGTCTTCTGGGTATTTCTCGCTTACTGCTTCATGAATACTCTGGATTCGGACATACTACTCCATTGGCATACTGTTTTAATAAAAGGCACATTAAAATCATTGCAATATACTATAATCACTATATTGCTTAATTGTTTATTTTTGCAATTCTGTTCAATAGAGCTATTGGTGCAGACATTACACAAAATATTTTATTTGGATATTCATTTAGTTTCTTGTAGGTGTGGGTAAAAATATTGATCATGAACTTCATTTGAACGATCTTGATATCGATTTTTAAATCCAAAGAACAGTCTTTTTCTCTGTGCAACACTCCAGTACAATGAGAGGAAATCACAACTGTTGTCAACTGGCTTGTAAATGTATAGATTCACCAAAATGATGAAAAACTAATAAAATATTATTAGTAAAATTAGTATTTTCATAATATACGTAGTTAGAATGTCCCCTCTACACTTAACCTTTTTGCATGTGAGTTTCTCCTGTATCGATGGAGCTATAAATGCGTGCTGCAATTAAAATAAATCTTACATTACACTTCACAGCAGATGCACTGGAGGACAGATTATATCACAGCGGGTGCTCTAAAGGTCAGATTATATATTATCAAGCATATAATGTGGGTTTTAGAGGTTTATGATGATTGATTATTAGGGATGCACTGATACTGGTATCAGAACCGGGTCCGATACATGCTCATGTACTCGTACTCATAAAAATGCTCTGATACATTAACCAATACCATCTGACATAAGAATGTCATTACGTAAACATTCAGCACACACATTAAAATCATGTCATGTCCTCGTGAGATTATTTAACAGCAAAAGCTGTGATTTAATGAGATAAATTGATTGTTTGCATGTGCATCGTTTTAAATGTGAGTGCTTGTGAATGTGTACAGCCGGTGTTGTGCTGACATAGACACAAACTGCTCATACCGTTCGAGAACCTTGACTCATACACGGAAAACATTATGAGCTATTATGAGCATCGCAAGTTCTGTTTGTAGCAGATGACTGCAGGCAGATGCTAATTCACTTTTTACCACCATTCATATACAGACTACATTTTTATTTATATAGTAGCCTTTTGTGGTTTAATAATTACAGTGATTCACGTAGCGTCCGGCTTTTCCAGATTGGGAATCTGCCGTCATTTCATCAAAGCTCCTTGGTGTATATCAACACTTCAAAATAAAAGTTAAATTGTCAGAAATAGATCACTACTATATAGTTATGTAATATTCACTGATATACTACTACCACTAATAATAAATCAATAGTATCTGTATTATATTCAAGAAATATCTCACTTCTGTGATGCGCTATTATGCAGCACTTTATTTGACAAAGATATCTCCAATGTTGTATTTAGGGTTGTGCTTTGAAGTTCTGTATAAAAGCACTTAATTTGATACAAAAAAATAATACAATTTAATGTTGAAAATTAATTGTTATTCTTTCATTGGATTCAAGTTTTAATTAATGAATTTATTAATTTAATTATAATTTTGATGATAAAATAAAAAAAAAAAAAGCACTGCTGTTATTGAGTTAAAGGGGTATTGGATCCAGTATTGGCAAGTATTAAAAAAAAAAAAATGTCTGTAGGCCTACTCGTACTCGTTCTCCAAAAAATTTTATCAGAACATTCCTATTTGATTATGATAGATAAGATGCAATCACGAATGCCTTTGCTGGCTATGCACTCCACCATATTTTTGTTGCAATGCAAGATGGGATTGTTAGTTTGTATCATCAAAGAAGCATACAAAAGGAGGAGCCTAGAAGGTTCTAAAAACCTAGCACTTCCACTCTCCCAGCCCCAGAAGTGGTTGTGATGGACAGAATAGTAGAAGGCTCGAGTGGACTGACTGGTTTGTGTATTCTTTGACGTCAGAAAGCATGGCCGCAGTGCTGCATCAAAACAGTGCACTCTGACTTTAACAGCTTTATACTTCTATTTAGTGATTGTTTGAAAGTTTGTAACATAAAAAAATAAAGATATTGTGATGTTGAAAAGACTATTTGTGCAGCTGGTTCATTATGACAACTGCTTCTGTCATTATGACAACAGATTGTTCAGCAGCATGAATGCAGATGGCACCAGTTTGATCATACACATTTGAGCCCAGTCTAGTGTAATCACACCAGTTTGATCGTAAGTGCGAAATGGTTAACAGCATTAGCTGAGAGAGAATTTATTTCATATGTAAGCAAAAGGGACATTATAACTGAAATATACTGAAAAGAATCGAAAGCTTTTGAATCAGAAATGAATCTGGAACTCTGTATCGATGCCCATCTGTAGTTCCTTGTTCTTTTTCTCATATAACAGGGTGATGTTTGTGCATTTTGCGAAGATTCTAATTATGTTCCTGGGTTCCAATTGAATTTCTTCAGGAAAGATATGCTGGGAAATGGTTAAGACTATCCAAAAAGAACTATCCTTAATAGTTGTAAGTAATGGCTTCAGCTATGTTTTCATTTAGATAAAGTGAACTAATCCCAAAGGGGAAATTTGACTCAAATTACTTATCTGTTTAGCTTAGGCCTACGAATTTCTCAGATTAATACTCAGTGATGTATGTTAGTCAGTGGATTTGCAGTGTAAGTGTATATTAAGATTAGAATAAAAGAATAAATATTTGGAATATTCATATCCAGTACTGATAGACGTGATTAGACAACAGAGTTGGAACCAAAGCTGTTTTGAATGCTTGTCATTTTAATATTGTTCAGTGCTTGTTGTCTACCTGCAGGAATTAGGCTTGTGGAAATCCAGATGTTTTCTTGTTTTTTTGTTGTACATCAACCCAAAGGAACAATAACTGAGTTTACACACACAGTCCTAGTTTCATGTTTTTATCCATTTGATGAGATCCATTTAAAGCCATGTTTTCTCTCCCTCTCACACACTCCTATTTCTCTCTTACTGATGTGCACATTCCCTCTCGGGCTGTAGCCAGCTATCTTTGGCCACACAAATAGCCTCCATCAACATAGAGGTGATTAAGGTGGGGGTTTTGTGTGGGGGTGTGCTACACATATCTCCCTTCAGCAGATGTTCTCATACCTGGCACTAGCTCCTGTACTCATTTTCAAGCGGTTTAGCTCATAACCTCACAAAAAATACAGCACATAACAAAAAAACTGAAATGGATGTTTTGTCTTTATAACAGAACATGGTGGAATTATTCAGCTGATCTTGGGTGGGATATTTGCTGTTAATATGCTAATAAATAATATGTGTTGTATGGATGCACCAAAAAAATTTTTTTCTCCCGATCCGATGCTGTTAGCTGAATTCTCAATATCTGCCTTTTCCTATCTGATATCAGTGTTGTAGTTTCCTTTATCAGTTTAGAATATCTGCTAACACTGTATGGAATTGATTGGAGTACGCTTTTATGTGTAAAAAAAACCACAAACCTCTAACCCCCTCTGTAGGACTTGGAAATTTAGCATGTTAATTTCTGCGATTAGTTGACTGTTTAACGCATACCATTTTTAAAAAATTTAATTAAGGCACTATCCATTTTTTTTCCCACTTAAAACTGCACTAATGTTTTTCCCCACTTTATGTGGCTAAAAATTTGGCATTCATAAATTTCCATGAGGTAAAGGCTAGACTCAACTGCACATCCTAGCACTGAATCTGATTGTGTGGATAAGTGCACGCTTATTAATTTCGCATTGCCTAAGCATAATAAACACAGGAGTGAATTTACAGAATGAAAAATAGAGATTTCACCCGCAAGTGATGAGCCAAGTGTGGGAGATATGGGCAAGCTGAACCAAAAACAGAAAAAGCGCAATAGAGAGATTCGGCATGCTTGTGATAGAAACTGAACAGCAAAAGGAGAAATTAAAAGTTTTGAGATTTTAAACTTTAGCAAATTATACTTAAGCATTCAATTTGTTTTATATCTGTATGTATTAGGAATGGGCACGAGTACTTGAGTACTCAGAAGTGACAGCAACGATTGATCTGAAAACGATGATCGGTAATGAATATGCGTGATGGGACTTTTCACTAAATTCGAAATTCAGTGAAAACTATACACAAACTGATAAACAATGCTTTAATGCTAGTGTTTGTTCTACATGTTTACAAAACCAAAAGATATATAATGCTATATATTAACTGTATAACGCTGTTTACACTGTCGCAAAGAATCTTTTTTTTTCACATCTGACATAGATTGGAAATTGTTGCACATGTGTAAACAGAAAAATCTGCACAAGATCTTATTTTTCCTCCATCTGATCTGAGCCACTTCCAAATATGGTTTTAAATCAAATACATGTCCAGTATCGGGACATCTGACCTACATCTAAACACATATAATCGATTCCTTGTGGCTTTTCTTAATGGTGTGTCCTTACGAGGCAGATGTGCCTTTAGGCGCTAACACAAAAACTCAAAGCTTCTCTTGTTGAGGCGGATATTTTGTACCCACTCCCTGTCGTCAATCGTGTGAACTTAGTCCCACCACTTCTGACTTATAGGTCTTAAGCCCTATTTGGACGGGATTAGTTTTCCCGACATATGTCTGTAAAGTAATTATTACTGCGGATGTCTGAAATGTTTCCCGTCGATTTGCACGGGTTAAGCGAAATCTGTAAAACTGACCTATTAGAAAATGTATACTGAGCTGATTTATTATGCAGGAAGTATTAAACATGATCATATACTGTATCTGTGATTATTAGAAAAACAAAATTGGTGACATAGCGAGCCTATAATTGTACACTCTTAAATTAAAAATATGGACAATCTCTTCCCATTTTGTAATTTAATTCGTCCCTCCGGAAGTTATGTTCTGAAACACGGGGCTTAAAAGTGAGTTTCTTTTTTTTTTACATGGGTCAGTAAACATGCATCAGCCCAAATGCAACAGCCAGCATTATCTGAAGTTGTGAAGGACATCTTACATTTTCCTGTCATTGATTAGCATGCACTTCAGACATTTGGAGAACTTAAAAAACAAAACAAAAAAAAAACAGCGATATTTAAAGGGCTCACGAGCTGGAAAGTGCAGATTTACTAGCTTTTTACCATTAAGTCAATTTGCATGGGATTACTGTTACCAGGGATAATTTTTACTGGTTG
The DNA here is from genome assembly GCF_025860055.1 of Xyrauchen texanus. Taxonomy (NCBI): domain Eukaryota; kingdom Metazoa; phylum Chordata; class Actinopteri; order Cypriniformes; family Catostomidae; genus Xyrauchen; species Xyrauchen texanus. Next base: position 32,231,588 of record NC_068277.1, on the reverse strand, counting down.
TTTTATGGTTGGTTAAACATGCTGTAATTTTTCCTGCATGGGAAAAAATCGCAGAGAAGTTTTAATAATTCAAAACCCGAGGGTGAACCCTGGCACTCATGGTGTTGACTTGATTCGTGCCATCTCACACCTCGGCGAAATCAAAGTTGTAGACTTCTGCACGAGTTTACAGGTTTGAAGTCCAGCATAAAATTACGTTCCATTGCACTTTTTCCAGTAAGAAGTTGAAAGTTCCAAGTTTATTTGAAAGCAGCATAAAAAAACCATCAAAGCAACAAACTCCAACAGTGTGACTTTCTGTTCAGGGCAGAGACAGCGCTCAACACACCAGGCAAGTTCTTCCTTTCGAACAGCTAGATGGAGAGCAGCTGAATAGGACTGAAGGTAGGGCTGGACAATAATTCAATATCAATATTTATCGCGATATAATTTTTTTCAATAACGCTGATATGATTTTTATATTACAGCATTTGTCACTGACTAACGTTCAGGGCGCAGCCGTCAGTTCATTGTATTCAAGCCGAGCAGAAATATCAGAACAAAATTGGCTATGTGCGTGACATGGCAATTTTTGAAAGGGACACAAATAATAGAGCCAAAATTGTACGTCTATAGCAGGGGTGCCCAATACGTCGATCACGATCTACCAGTCCATCGCAAAGGCAATGCTGGTAGATCGCACAAAATTTAAATGTACTTTAGTTAAATTTTTATAAAAATAAATATAATGTCTTTCCTTCTTTTAGTTTCTGTCTGACTTGCACTTGACGAGTAAATGTTGACCAGGCGAGGTTTTGTTTATTCAGTTGCCATGACAACTAGGTTTGCGCATATGCGCCTTCCAAGGACTTCTGAGAACAGAGTGCGAAATTGCGATGCTACTGCCCTGATTAGGCAAAACTGTCTGATTTCATTCAGTGTCATCAGAATAAGGTAAATGCCCTGGCTATTGTAATCTATTGTGCTGTAGGTGTTTTGGTTTAGTTTTAAAACTGAATGATATCAACATTGAACATTATTATATATTAGAAGATGAATTCCATGTAGGGATACATGCAGTAGTCCCAACAAGCATTTTCTTATTTTAAATGAAACTGTTTTTTTATTTGGTAGATCTTATTGAGTTGGTCATTTAAAAGTAGATCATCACACAAAAATGTTTGGGCACCCCTGGTCTATAGGATGTGTGTACACAGAAGACTTATTTCACCACGCGGTCATATTATAATTATAAAATTATCTTGCGTCCTCCATAATATTTTAGGTTTCGTCGTTGACAGAGGGGTCTCTTAGATATTCAACTGCAGCCATCCCACTGATCTGCCACGTAACATCATATTGAGCCAAACCCAAAACAACGGTAGATCTACAACATTAGGCTAAAATCAGTTCACAAACAAGCTACCAAACAAGCTAGGTAATGTTATAATCGCTAACGTTGCGGCCTCATGAAAAAATACATCAGTTATCATAATTTTTTGTCATGACTAATTTATTAATGACTCTGCATCATCTGTATTTAAGAGAAAATAATCACTTCCTCCGATGATGCTTAAATTGAATGAAATAGCATTGCCACTGTCAGCCTACTTTCTGGAGTTCCACAAATAACGAAGCAATTCGAACTCCAGCTGGCTTGTGTGTGTAAAGGGGTAAAGCAGGCAGTGGACCAAACCACTGTGGTGCAAGGGAGGGGGGACTGAACTTGACTGAAAATTTTTTGGCCCGGTTGTATTGTTTTACTATTATTATTTTAAGTATATATCATTATATTTTTTACAATACACAGCGTGGTTTTTAATGCCCCAGCAAGTTTTTGTTGTTGCTCACTCTGTTTTTTCTCTTTTCTGCAGCAACTCTGAGCACTTTAATATTCTTTATCCTAGCTGAAGAACCTTTGTTTCAATCTATAACGATAATCAGCCTATGCTGTAGTTTCAAGATAAAAATATGAATATTGACAAAGGTGAGTTTTATGCTTATTTGACATTTCTTGGTTGTATGAAGGCTAACATTAATTAATTAATTTATTTTTACAGTTTTTATTTCTTAAATATTATATAGTTTTACAGGAGGAGGTTTCATATACTTGGCAAATTCATTTTTCAGAAGTTTGAAGGTTCAGACAACTGTTGTGGGCATTCTTGGCCGTTTTTCTGAGGCTTTTATATTGTTCATATCGATATCGGAATTATATCGTATTGACCGAAATTAAGAAATATATCATGATATACATTTTGGCCATATCACCCAGCCCTATCTGAAGGCAAAGTCTTTAAAACTATTTTCAAATTAACACAGCATTTTAAAAATGTAATGATTATGACAGCCGTGATGAAAACAATGGGGCACGCTTACTAAGGTAATTATGGTAACCTGAAGGAAGAGCTTTCTGAGCATTCTTTCATTGAGTTGGCCAGCAAGTCTTCACATAATTACAAAATATGAGGTAATATATTTTGATTATGCCATCTTTTGTATTTATTGTAACACACTATGTTACAGATTACGTTATAACAGCCTATAATAATGATTAGACAAGACACTGGATCAATGACATGCAGATCTAGGAATATCTGAAAGCAAACCTGGCCAGTTTGTTTCCTGATGTAAAACATCTTTAGAACAGGAATATATTACAATATTACACTTGATTTTGTTCATGATTTTTAATCTACATTGTATTTGCCCTTATGCTTACTTAGTTCTTTTATTGTTTAACAGTAGCATTTGTAATTCCGTAAGCACAAGAAAGAGCATCTGTGGCTCCTCATTGCAGTGGTTAGTTAGGTAGTTAGTCTTTCTTAAAAATAAACTGTTTGTTATGGGAAAAAAAAATAATAGCCTAAACACATTAAGAAACTTAACTTTGAACTACAACTGCCACAGTTGTAATGAAAACTTCTGTTACAGTTTACTGTGATAAATGTTAGTAATGGTGTAGATGTGAAAAGTCTTTGTAATTGATGCTGGTGCAGGGCAGGTGTTTTCTCTTTCCTTTTTCGGTTCTGTTCACAATGTCATTGCTGTCTAGCAGATTGAAAGGCTTGAAATGCTCCATAGTGTTTTAAAATGGAAATTTCTATTGTAGAATTCAAATGGATCACAGACGTTTTTGAAGGGAAGCCCTGTTTAATCCAGAGATACAGGAGGATATAGCAATGGTGCATCTCTTGCACAAATTATTCTTGGTGTATCACGTGACTTGTACACAAAACCATGCTTCAGTTGCCCCATGCACATTCGCACATAATTAAATAATTACCGCATGGACCAGCTGTGTAAACTATCATGTCTTTCCATCACTGACTGCGTGACTTCGCCACTTTCTGTGGAGTTTTTATTTTTCTGCGACCAACCAACCAAAACTTGGTAGGCCAAAACACTTCTCATCGACTAACGTTTGGTCGACTATTGGGGGGGGCAGCCTTAGTCTAAATTCTTCATTGTGTCTCTTGCAGAAAGTCTTCGGTGGTCTGTTTGGGTACAGGCATAGTGCATAAAGCAGCTGAAGGGACTCCTTAAGTATTTTGTGTTTGTGAGACAGAAAAAAGACAATTGTAAAAAGGGTCCAAAATATTTTGTGATTGGATCAATGAAAACATACTGAGATGATAAAAATTGCATCCCTCCTGATGTGTCCCATACAGAAGTGAATCACCACCCCTCACCTGTCAATCAACCGCTGTGCTAAAACAATGTTTTAAAATCAAATGTGGCTTTAAAACTAAATAACATCCACTATTGTAAAACTTCATAGATCTGCAGTGTGTCTGATATAAACATGCAGTGCCACAGATAAGAAGCAAGCACATCTAAAGCTCAGTTACTACTGGTACTATGAATTCTGTTTGAAATGGCATATTTTTGCTTAAATTATATTTTTGGTTTATCTGGGAAAAACATATTTTTTTTTTGCGTTTTGTCCCTTATTACTTTTTACTGATGTAGTGAATGTATTTAGTAATCAAACCAAAGACCATCCCTTCAGAATCCAAACTCAAGTGGTCACAGGAAACACGTTTAAGATGCATTTTACCAGGTGCAAACGACAAATTTCTCGCTTGACCACTTTGATTGGATTTGAAGGCTGGCATATCATTGGTTTTATGTATTTGCTTGTTACTGAGTTTGCAAACGGAACACGATTAACAGCAAGCCTTCACTCTGGCAAATGTTAAAGGCCACCTACTCCATCTTCCTGTTTAAAAGTAATTTTAAATTTAAAAAGAAGGTTTTGAAATGTTCAATCTAACCTAATTGTCTCAGGGACTCCAGGACCAAATAATTTTCTCTTTGTGTCTGATTGTGGATAATGTTAACAAAAGATTTAATCTGCAGACAAATCTTTCAACTATAATACTTTAAAATATCTTGAAGAATCAGGTATTTCTTGAACATACCGTGAGAACATAGTGTAACTCGCAGAACTCAAACATCCTCTAAAGTGGAAAAAGAATAATAATTAAAGAAAGCTTTAAAAATCATATTGTGATTATTTTGAAAAATCTTGCAATTTGAACTGCAATGTGATAAACAAAAAACTAGTAAGTGATTCCTTTTGAACCAAATTTGGTAATTTTTTGCCCATGTTCTTAGGCTTTTCTTAGAAGCCCCTCTTTTAGGGTTTACACATGAGTCCTCTTAAAAAGAACCAAATTGGATCTTTTCGCAAATAAATAAAACAGTGGAACTAAGAAATGCTTGATCTGAACAAAATGTGTAATTTCAAAGCTTAGAATCAGGACTTTTCAATGCATATAGCTTATCCTACCAATTCTTAAATATTGCTTTTTAATTTGCTGACAAATAAGAACTGTTTCGATCTCATCAATTATATTCAGAGTTGGTAAAACCATAAAAAAAATAGCCATAGAGATAGCCATATGTTATATATTTTTGGAAGGGTCTCAATTTGTAGAATGCAATGAGCAAATTAGTTTCACTCAGAGGCCAAACTGCAGTGAGTTTTATTGTTTGAAATGCCCACAGACACACAAATATAATAAACAGGAGCTATGTCTCCGCAGTAACGCACTCAACATGCCACATGATAAGATGTGTGGATTGACTGTCTCAGACACGGAGGCTACTGAGATTCGCCCTCTGCCACCCGGATTGATGCAAGTCACTACACCACCTCGAGGACTTAGAGTGCATTGGGAATTCCAAATTGGGAGAAAAAGGGAAGACAAAAAAATTATAAAAAGAATAAACTATTGTGCAAACACAATACAAAACAGACTGAGCAGTGCACAAACTTTCAAGCAAGCGGTGTGAAACTATTTATTGAATTAAATCGCAGACCTTTGCTGTTTAATACTCTCACAAGATCACATTGCAATTTGAATTTTATTTTGATTAATTGTGCAGCTCTACACCAGATGTACTAATGATAGCAGCATTAAAGGGAACATTAAAAACAAGTGGCTGAAGGTTAAGGAGTGTGTTTACATGCACACCAATACACTGCTAATTACCCAAAATTTGCACCAAAACAGGATTTAGAATTTTTTAAAATCATCAGATTATTCTCTGCTTGTGATGTCAAAACGTAAACAGTCATGCACACAACACAGTCGTACATTTGAAATGCCCGTAAGAACTGAAAGTCCTGGGCTGAGCTGATCTCATGCTTTCCCTTGATATCGTGGTGCAGACCTCAAAATTGATGCTATCCATTTGAATTCTACATGAGCATTTTCTATTCATGCAACAGGCAAAAATCTATGTGTGCCACTCGGTTTATGCTTAAACAGTTTATGACTTTAACATGATAAAGGAAAACTGTTTACATATTGTCAGCTTAAGCATAATCGGTGAAAGATTAGTCATGTAAACGTGCTCAAGGTCCTTGATCGTTTCTGTCTGATATAAACCGTTTTAGCTGTACATTTCAGTGCTGAGTGTTTTGTAAATCTGTCACAATGTAATTGCTGCTTGGAAAAAGGCTATTATTGGCGAATGAGGAAGTTAAAAATGATATTCAACTTGACAGAAATCACTTACAGCAAAGCGCTCTTTCTCACTTCACACATGAAGAGGCCATTTACATAGGGTTTTAAAGGCACAGCTGCAAAAAATAGTGACTATTTTTGCAGCGAAAAATAAAATAAAAAAATGTGTGATAGGATCCCTTTTAAATAAAAAAAGTAAAATAAAATGACTCACTGAATCCAGCTGCCATTCTGTCCACAACCAAACAGAAGCATAGTCTACTATAAACACCTGCCTGATTGGACAGTAACAGAAAAAACTGCGAACATTTTGAAATTGATTTGATACAGTATTAAAAACGGAATATTTTGCTTATGTGACTAATATTGCTGCAAAAAAGACACCTGTTTATCACCCATTTTGGGGTTTTTGAGGTCCATTTCTATGATCTGTCACTTCTTTTCTGAGAGCTCAAAATATTTAGCACATACACTCACAACCGCAAACCCTCAGTAGCTCTGTGTTTGTAGACTGCTCTGCTGGGGACATTTTGCTGTTTTTTTCTTTACTAGTGGTCGACGGATATTTCGCCAAGGCCGATAAATCGGCTGATATTCAGAATCATCACATCGGCCGATACATTTTCCCATTTGGCCATTTGTTTTTTTTTAATGCCACGAGGGCACAGAGAATTGCCTGCTTGCATGTGAAGGAGCGTCTGAGACATGTTAACGACTAGTGCAGCAACTAATGATTATTTTGATAATCGATTAATCTAACGATTATTAGAACGATTATACGACGATCATTAGCTCTTAACCAATTATTCTGCTTGTGCCCCGACTTAAACAATAAAGAGGACAAAGTAGTCTTTTAAAAATACCTCTATATGACATTCACAGAATTAAAGAGAAAAAAATACTTTTTTTAAAGTTTAATTAAGTAAAGAAAATCACTGCAATCCTATTGTTATCAAGGGTTTTTGTCTTGTTTTCCATTTAACATTGTCTAAAAATCCTTAAAATAAGATACATTTACTTGAGAAGCAACATATAAGACATTTAGACTTTAAGAGAATGTTTCTTAAATATACACTAAGTGCATTTTGTATACAAGTGTATTTTTCACTTGTTCATACTTCTGTGAGTGCAGTAAAGACAAAATCTACTTATATTCAAGATCTATTCTCTAAAAGCAAGTCTAAATATCTTATATGCTGCTTCTCAGGTGAATGCATCTTTTTTTAAAGAATTTATAGACATTTAAAAATATTTGTATTTTTAATATTATATTCAACATTCTCAGATAACAATTTTTTCTTCTGCAGTATAGCTGCTAAAAAAAGTACATTGTTTTAAATGAGTTTTAGGTATTTTTATTGGAAAATTAGCCAAAACAAATCATAAATGTACAGTATTTTGTTGCAGTGTTTAATGGGGCGAAGACTACCCTCTCACCTTTTTGTTCACTTCAATCCATCTTTAACTCACAAAAATAAACTGTCATATTAATAAAGCTTCAAAGTAAAAGCGCTTCACACTTTTACTTTGCCATATTCACTGTGCACTGTATGTACAATTGGTTTGATTGGGTCTTTTATGAGAATGCGATCGGTAATGCGCAAATGCCATCCATTGTTGCTGGACTACTGTGTGTACTGTTATTTCCTTTCTTATATATGAAGAATTTCTTCATGCAGATATAAATGTAAAATTTGTTATGTTAAACAGAAATCAGAAGAAACTACTATCTACCGTTTAAAATACAATCTTATTTTTTTAAGATAATTAAATATAATAAAACTTTATGAATATAACCTATTAGTAAAGGTTTTGTGTGAAACTGAGTAAATATAGTGCTAAATAAGATTTATAATTTTTTTTGCAATTTTATGTTTGTTATTTACTATTTCAAATTGTGTGATATATCTGCATTGTTTCGGCCACCCTGCTTTCTAGAAATCGGCATCAGCCATTAAAAAAACCATATTGGTCGACCACTACTCTTTACACCTGGTGCCTTTAGATCATTGGATAATTGTATGATTTTACAGATCTGTCCGTGTGTGTGTCTGTGTGTGTTATCAACACTGGAACACAAAGCACTGAGGTATGTGAGTGTTGGTCTTCTGTCTGTAAGCTGCAGGCTGGAGATGGTGGGGGAGGGGCAGACCACAGAGAGAGAGAGAGAGAGTTGGAAGGGAAGCTGGCACAGTAATTTTATTCTAGGCTCTAAAAGAGAGAAAGCGAAAGAGTGTTTGCAAGTGAAATTGAGGGTAGAGAATTATGTGTAAGATTATGACCTCTCAAATCTGTGCTGGCGAAGCTGAAGGTATACTTCGGTTGTCCACGTTGCCTCATCGAAACATGGATCGTATGCGTGACGCAAATTACATCATCAGCATGGTCTGCGCTGACTGTCTTAGGACCCTATGAAATCCATTATATTTTTTTCTAAAATTCTGTTTTATTGTTTTCGAAATTCATTTTTTTCTGATTTAATTTCATCTGTTTTGGACTTTTCATTTGTAATACATTTTTACTTGTAAAAAGTCAACTAAATTACTTATTATTTATAATACTTCTTCCAAATAGACTAATGTGCCTTAGGTGTTAATATTAGATATGTACATGTATTACGAGCAGCAGTGAGCTGAATCAAAGTTATAGAATACCTAGCCATTGTTAAACCTATCGAGTTACTACAATAAAAGCAAATGCTAATTTAATAAACACTCACCTATTACAATGTTGAGGACACTCCGATCTCTGTTGTCTGAGGTTTCATCGACAACAACGAAGATTTTCCTTCCACGGATCTCTTGCAGCACTTTTTGCATGTGTTCGTTTTCTGGGAGTGTGCCTCCCTATGCTTCACAAGAAAGGGACGCATCTTCATTTTCTCAAGTGGTATGTCCGTCTCTGCACACATTGCAACAAAATCCTCTACAAACTCATGTCTAGAGCTACCGGTAGTTGATTTCGCCTTGCTCTTGAGGTGGACTCTCAATTTTAGATGGCCATTGCACGTATCTTTACGAGTACAGTCAATAGTGTGTTGGCAAAACTTACAGAAAAGCTGTTGGCCAGACTCATAGAAGTCATTTGGATATTGTTCTAACCAGTACTTGGCAGTTAACTGTGTGTTTCTTAATTTTTTAGATGTGGTTGTTTTACCAGAGGCAAGTCGTTTAGACATGATTCTTATCAATGATGGCAATTCACGTGTGAATGTAAATATTCGAGACAAGGTTACAAGGTAACATTGACTCATTTGGCCATATTTTAGCAGAATTCAAAAGTCTCTGACTGGTTATGTTGCGAGTATTTTACATTATTGTGAGTTATGTGAAACACTTAGGTTTGGAATACCAACACAGAAAAATTTGCAAATTCCGCAAGATTCCGTGTTTATAAGTAAATTCTGTTTTTATGTATAGATTCCGTCTGTGTTTTCCACAACACGGAAACCATAGGGCTCTACTGTCTGTACTGAAATATCATCACAAAGCAGTCAGAGTGCGCATGTGTTGAATGCGTTCGTATTCGCTCTCGGTCAATGGATCCGATATGGAATGCAGAAATATAGTACAACTGGGCCTTTAGTCACAGCAGCAGATGCATTTAAGAGGAGATTCAGGGACAATGTTTCTCTCTTTGCACTTTCAGTCTCTCTCATCCTTTGAAATTACACTTTATCTTCAGCTCATACACACCTGAGCCCCAAAGACTGTGAGCAAACACACCTACACAAATGCTTAAATGAACACGCATTACACACCTGAGCCTGGAATATGGCCTCTCTGTTTTAGCAACCGAGCTAAAGCCAAATTCATACACCCAATCACATAGACTACACTTTGAACTTTTGTCCTGGTGTATTTGATACATGTTTCATGTTACCTCTTCCTTCCAGATTTTTATTTAAAAATTTTTTGCAAAGAAAATCTGCATGACCTTGAAGAATGTTGGATCACGCATGTCAAGCAACATTAGAGCATGTAACTGACACAGATTTACCCTGAATACAGAAGCTGAAATACACATACATGTGCGTATGCTGGGGTGAAGTGTTAACCTCAGTCTCACCCGTTGCATTTTAATTTTGCTTTCAGCAGAAATGTGAAACAAGCACCTGTCTTTTGTTCTGCGCCACCCAGGCAATTGCACCAACCCGTAAGTTTGCATTAGATAAGTAAATAATTTACAATTTAGCAGTTACTTCTTTTGAATTAATCTTGCAGAAATTGAGGGCACCTCTGTCTGTGTATTCTCTTCTCTATCTTGCCAGTTTTAGAGTGAAAGATTAGTTGAAATCGTATGACACATTGTGCAAGAAAATCTCAGCAGGGCAGCCGTATCTGATGTTGACACTGGCACTACAAAGTAGGGCTGAAACGATTAGTCGACATTATCGACAATAAAACATTACGAGCAAAATGTTCATTGTCGAATAGTCGTTTGCTCTCATTTAACGTAACATGAGATCACATTAAACTGTAATGATGATGCGCGAAAGCAGCACTGCAGTTCATGCCTGACTGAGGAGAGGAAGAATTACATCGATCACAGTCCAGATGCACTCTAAACTTTCCAAACAGCTTTAGGTGATGTAGATCGCAAAGTATGAAGGAATTATAATGTAAAAATACAAAGTAAATACAGAAGCACTCTCATTGCGGAATTAGTGAAGCTGGAGCTGCCGCTCCGCTGAAGGAAAACTTGCCTGTCTAGCGTCTTTAAAGGAAACACCCCAAAGGTGCATCATAAATTCATTTATATTTAATGCGTTATAGCTTTATTAAAGTTCAAATAATATGGAAGCAGGTCATGTAAATAACTACAAATTCTGAAACTGGCATTTTTCTGTGCGGTCAGCACCTCTTCTATGAGTTGCACGAATGTCCCGATCTGAGGAGGAGAGACTGAAACTGCACGCACTGTCCCTCGAGCGGCTCACAATTTTTTTTTTTTTTTTTTGGTGAGTTAAAGATGGATTGAAGTGAACAGAAAGGGGAGAGAGTGTAGTCTGCCACATTATACATGGCAACAAAATATGTTTTTGATTTGTTTTTGTTTTGGCTTGTTTTCCTATAAAAATATGGAAAACAATTTTAAAACAATGTACTTTTTTTTAGCAGCTATACTGCAGAAGAAAAAATTGTTATCTGAGAATGTTGAATATAATATTAAAAATAAAAATATTTTAAAATGTCTAAAAATCCTTTAAAAAAAGATGCATTCACATGAGAAGCAGCATATAAGATATTTAGACTTGATTTTAGAGAATAGATCTTGAATATAAGTATATTTTGTCTTTACTGCACTCACAGAAGTATGAACAAGTGAAAAATACACTTGTATACAAAATGCACTTAGTGTATATTTACATTCTCTTAAAGCAAGTCTAAATATCTTATATGTTGCTTCTCAATTAAATTAGATTAATTTATTATTTAAAAAAATGTATCTTGTTAAGGATTTTTAGACATTTTTAAATGGAAAACAAGACAAAAACACTTGATAACAATAAAAAATGTTTTGCAGTGAATGTCATTTAGAGGTATTTTTAAAAGATTATTTTGTCCTCTTTATTGTTAGTAAGCACGTTTAATACAACCTTTTAAGTCAGGCACAAGCTGAATAATCGCTAAGAGCTAATGATTAATCGTTGCAATAATCGTAGAATAGTCGTTCTAATAATCGTTAGGTTAATTGATTATCAAAATAATCGTTAGTTGCTGCACTACTACAAATAATTTTTTTATTTTAGGTCTCTCAGATTTTTTTTTTGCCTGGGAGTCTCCCGTTTTGTTATTTCTCCCAAAAATTTCTCCCGAAAAATCTATATATTATTCCAAGGTGGTCCGGTTGCCAGATCTTGAATGAAACGCATCCTACTCACACAATCAACACATCATACAAATTACAAATAATTTATGACCACAATCTGGCAACCGAAACCCATTTGCGCTGTTGATATCCGCGCAGGTAGTAGACGCGGGATGTTAAATCAAACATCACTGGTAGATGGGAGGAGAAGACTCAGCTGGTGCTCCGGTGAAAAAAACTAAATATCCATGTACATTTAACAACAGCTGGATGGAAGAATTTAATTTCATATCCCGAAGCCATATCGACAATACCCACGCCTCTTGCAATGTGTGTCGCACTGATTTTAATATCGGACACGGTGGGAAAAATTACGTTACTCCGCACATTAAATCACAACGGCACAATTTGTAAAGTATTTAGCCTGCCTCTGCCATCCAGCACCCCGCTTCCCCTCTCCCGGATGTGTGTACCCAAATGTTGACAGATAACAGGCTGCGTGTGTGACATGACACGAGATTAAACAACTCGGGCAACGCAACGTCGGAGAGTACCTCCTAATCTGTATCGAGGAAATTTATCCGATTTCTGATCCCTCTGTCCTCAACTATGGAGAACGGCTGGTCATCCAGGGCCATGAATTCCATAATTTTCCTCGTAATTGCTTTGGTCTTTTCGCTGCTCATACCAAGGAATGATAGGAGAGGCTGCTGACTTGTGGCTGGCTCTGAGCTCTGGCTAGCTTTAGCCGCTTTCACTTTTTAGCTTCTTTTTTAAATGGGCATTTTCAGCTGGGTGATGGTGTTTTAAATGTCTAATTAGGTTTGTTGAGCCGAAAGTTATTGTGGTGGTTCCCCCACGGTTTACTTTGGCCTTACAATTATTACACATTTCGAACTTTATGTATTCTTCACTCACAGTGAAGATCTTCCACGCCAATGACATGTTTACATGCAGCTGTGACGTTATTGCCTGCGCCGCTGGCAACAAAACGGACTGGCTTGGAATCGGAAAGACGTGAGGCTGACCGGCCGGTTACCGGTCCGGGCCGAGCATGCGGAAAATCGGCTAATTCCGGTCCCTGGCCGGTCGATCGGTGCATCTCTATCTTTAATGTAAATATATTATGTATATAAGTGTATTTTTCACTTGTTCAGACTTCTGCCATTGCAGTAAAGACAAAATATACTTGTATTCAAGATATACAGTATTATCTGAAAGCAAGTCTAAATATCTTATATATTGATTCTCAGGTAAATGTATCTTGTTATAAGGATTTTTAGATTAAATATTTCATATTATATTCAACATTCTCATATAACACATTTTTCTTCTGCTGTATAGCTCCTAAAGTAAATTTGCGTTGTTTTAAATCAGTTTTAGATATTTATATTAGAAAACAATCAAAAACAAATAAAAACTCACCCATCTTTAACTCACAAAAAACAAACTTTCTCTTCTTAAAAGAGCTGCGTATCACCGATTTCTTCATGAAATAAGCTGCGTATCACAGATTTCTTCATGATAAGATATACACCTTGACAAATATATTATGATTCAATATGTTGCGAGCCATCACGTTATTATGTAGCTTCAGCAAGTGCACGTGAGGGATGAGCGTCCTGTGCCAGAGTGTACAGTTGAAGTCAGAGGTTGTCATTGAACACATTTTTTTAACCAATCTACAGATTTAATATTAGCAAACTAAAGTTTTGGCAAGTCATTTAGGACATCTACTTTGTGCATGACACAAGTAATTTTTGCTACAATTGTTTACAGACAGATTGTTTCACTTTTAATTGACTATATCACAATTCCAGTGGGCCTGAAGTTTACATACACTAAGTTAACTGTGCCTTGAAGCAGCTTGCAAAATTCCAGAAAATTATGTCAAGCCTTTAGGCAATTAGCCAATTAGCTTCTGATTGCTAATTGGAGTCAAATTGGAGCTAATTGGAGTCAATTGGAGGTGTACCTGTGGATGTATATTGAGGCCTACAGCTGTGGCCAAAAGTATTGGCAGTGACATACATTTTGTGTTTTGCAATGTTTTCGGCTTCAGTTGTTGTGGTGTTGATTGTTTCTAGATTATTGTGCAGAGTGGTCTGATGCATTTTAAATAATTGGAAAAAGCTTCATTGGCCAAAGAAATGTACTTTATCACAAAAACCCAATTTTACTGTTTTTTTTTGGCCCTGGCACAAAATGACCAGCTAACATCATTTCACTAATCATATCAGCAGCACCTGGGAAAGTGTGAACGAGTAGCTACTTATCAAGTGAAATCACTCTATCATTCTGATTGGATCATAAGAGCAGACTGGTTGCTATAAAAGGAGGGAAGAAGTGCTTCCAATCATTGTGTTCTTGTTTGTTCTTGTTACCTCTAAAGAAAGTTGTTCAGCCATCATTGCTTTGCATCAAAATGGCCTCACATGCAAGGAAATTGCTGCAAAGAATATTGCACCTGAAAGAACCATCTACCGGATCATCAAGAACTTCAAGGAGAGAGGTTCAACTGCAGTGAAGAAGACTTCAGGATGTCCCAGAGTATCCAGCAAGCACTAGGACCATCTCCTCCTGAGGAGTCAGCTATGGTATCGTGTCACCACCAGTGCAGAGCTTGCGCAATATTGGTAGCAGGTTGGTTTGAGTGTATCTGTATGCAAAGTGAAGCAAAGAATTTTGGACAATGGCCTGGTGTCAAGATGGGCAGCAAAGAAGCCACTTCTCTCCAAGAAAAACATAAAGGACAGACTGAAATTCTGCAATGTACAAGGATTGGACTGCAGAAGACTGGTGTAAAGTTATTTTCTCTGATGAAGCCCCCTTCTGACTGTTTGGGACATCTGGAAAATCGATAGTCTGGAGAAGAAAAGGTGAACGCTACCATGAGTATTGTGTCGTGCCAAAAGTGAGGCACCCTGAGACCATCCATGTGTGGGGTTGCTTTTATCCAAGGGAGTGGGTCCTCTCACAGTTCTGACCAAAAACACTGCCATGAATAAAGAATGGTATCAAAAACTTTTCCCAATGATCCAGGAGCAATTTGTTGATGATCCGTGCATTTTCCAGCATGATGGAGCACCATGTCACAAGGCAAGAGTTATAATGAAGTGGCTCGGAGATCATTACATTGACATTTTGGATCCGTGTCCAGGCAACTCCCCGGATCTTAATCCCATTGAGAACCTGTGGTCAATCCTCAAAAGGCGAGTGGACAAGCAGAAGCCCACAAATTGTGATCAACTCCGAGCACTAATAAGGCAAGAATGGATCGCCATCAGTCAGGATTTGGCCCAGAAGCTGATATCCAGCATGCCAGAGCGAATTTCAGAGGTTATGAAGAACAAGGGTCAACACTGTAAATATTGACTCTTTGCATACACTCACCTAAAGGATTATTAGGAACACCATACTAATACTGTGTTTGACCCCCCTTTGCCTTCAGAACTGCCTTAATTCTACGTGGCATTGATTCAACAAGGTGCTGAAAGCATTCTTTAGAAATGTTGGCCCATATTGATAGGATAGCATCTTGCAGTTGATGGAGATTTGTGGGATGCACATCCAGGGCACGAAGCTCCCGTTCCACCACATCCCAAAGATGCTCTATTGGGTTGAGATCTGGTGACTGTGGGGGCCATTTTAGTACAGTGAACTCATTGTCATGTTCAAGAAACCAATTTGAAATGATTCGAGCTTTGTGACATGGTGTATTATCCTGCTGGAAGTAGCCATCAGAGAATGGGTACATGGTGGCCATAAAGGGATGGACATGGTCAGAAACAATGCTCAGGTAGGCCGTGGCATTTAAACGATGCCCAATTGGCACTAAGGGTTCTAAAGTGTGCCAAGAAAACATCCCCCACACTAGTGTTGTCAAAATATTCGGTACTTCGCTACCAAGTCGGTACTAAAAAAAAAAAAAATCTCGGTACCAAGTACCAGTGGTACCGATTACCCGGTCAAAGTTCGCGCATGCACGCACGAAGCGCGTGAAGTTGCGTCCTCCTCATGAAAGCGCTGAGACATGGCGACCGCCGGCGCTGCTGTGGTGACTGCTCTTGTTGATAAGAAAGGAGGAAAGAGCCATGTGTGGAAATATTTCGGATTTGCGGCTGATGACGAGGGGAACATCATAGATCATCAAAAAACAATTTGCAAACGATGTCATCGAAGTTTTCTCTCAAAAGCAGGAAACACATCAAACTTGATAAAACACCTTAAAGACCGACACCCGGATCTAATGAAAGAGTTCAAGCAGGTAAGTTTCAAATTAATTTCAAATTTAGAGGTTCTGTTTTGAGTTATATACCATATTTTAATTTGAATGTCGGATTGAAATAAACACAATGTTAGCCGTGTGGTAAATCATTAGCATAACGTTACGTGGTGCAGCTAACGCAAATATAATGAGTGTTAGAATTAAGCTTCTTTATTAACTATTTAATGCTACTATAGGCCTACGTTTTATTAGGGTTAAAAAAAAAACAGGAGGACATGAAGGTTTTTTTTAAATGACACACCAGAGGTTTTTTTAAATGACCTTTTAATTTATAAAAATGTTTAAGTTTATAAATATAACACTGAGTGTTTATTCAGTCATGGCTTATTGTTGTGTTTTTTTTAGGTGTGTAATTTATTTTCATTTATTAGTTGTGGAAAAACTTGAAACACAATTTTAAATAAGTATAAAGAATGGCATTGTTTACCTTTATTAATAAAAATAGTGTGTTGTTCAATTAGCATGTTTTTGTGTTTTGCTTTGGTACCGAGAACCATGGATTTTTTCTTGTAAATTTAGTCTAAATTAAATTTTGGTTTGGTACCGAAATTGGTACCGAGAACCGTGGATTTTCACTGGTATCGGTACCGAATACTGAAATTTTGGTACCGTGACAACACTACCCCACACCATTACACCACCACCACCAGCCTGCACAGTGGTAACAAGGCATGATGGATCCATGTTCTCATTCTGTTTACACCAAATTCTGACTCTACCATCTGAATGTCTCAACAGAAATCGAGACTCATCAGACCAGGCAACATTTTTCTAGTCTTCAACTGTCCAATTTTGGTGAGCTCTTGCAAATTGTAGCCTCTTTTTCCTATTTGTAGTGGAGATGAGTGGTACCCGGTGGGGTCTTCTGCTGTTGTAGCCCATCCACCTCAAGGTTGTGCGTGTTGTGGCTTCACAAATGCTTTGCTGCATACCTCGGTTGTAATGAGTGGTTATTTCAAGCAAAGTTGCTCTTCTATCAGCTTGAATCAGTCGGCCCATTCTCCTCTGACCTCTAGCATCAACAAGGCATTTTCGCCCACAGGACTGCCGCATACTGGATGTTTTTCCGTTTTCACATCATTCTTTGTAAACCCTAGAAATGGTTGTGCGTGAAAATCCCAGTAACTGAGCAGACTGTGAAATACTCAGACCGGCCCGTCTGGCACCAACAACCATGCCGCGCTCAAAATTGCTTAAATCACCTTTCTTTCCAATTCTGACATTCAGTTTGGAGTTCAGGAGATTGTCTTGACCAGGACCACACCCCTAAATGCATTGAAGCAACTGCCATGTGATTGGTTGATTAGATAATTGCATTAATGAGAAATTGAACAGGTGTTCCTAATAATCCTTTAGGTGAGTGTATATTTAATGTTTTTGCCAATAAAAGCCTTTCAAACTCATGAAATTCGTATCGTTGTTTTTCACTATACTATAGAAACATTAAAAAAAAATTATCTACAAATACTGAAGCTGCAAACTTTGCAAAACACAAAATGTATGTCACTGCCAATACTTTTGGCCATGGCTGTACCTTCAAACTTATTCCCTCTTTGTTTGACATCATGGGAAAATCAAAAAACATCGGCCAAATTGTTGACCTCCACAAAACTGGTTCATCTTGGGAGCAATTTCCAAATGCCTGAAGTTACCTCATTCATCTGTACAAACAATAGTATGCAAGTAATATAAATACAATGGGATCATGCAGCCATGATACCACTCAGAAAGGAGACGCATTCTGTCTCCTAGAGATGAACGTAGTTTGGTGCGAAAAGTGCAAATCAATCCCAGAACAACAACAAAGGACCTTTTGAAGGTGCTAGTGGAAACAGGTAGACAAGTATCTATATCCACATTTAAACAAGTCCTATATCGACATAACCTGAAAAGCTGCTCAGCCAGGAAGAAGCCACTACTCCGCAGGAGGGACTTGTGCACTTCACAAAATAGAAGGCATCATGAGGAAGGAAAATTATTGGGATAAATTGAAGCAACATGTCAAGACATCAGCCAGGAAGTTAAAGCTCTGTTGCAAATGGGTCTTCCAAATGGACAATGACCCCTAGCATAGTGGCAAAATGGCTTAAGGACAACAAAGTCAAGGTATTATTTTGTCCATCACAAAGCCCTGACCTCAATCCGATATAAAATGTGTGGGCGGAACTGAAAATCATGTGTGAGCAAGACGGCCTACAAACCTGACTCGGTTACACCAGTTCTGTTTGGAGAAATGGGAACAACTTATAGTGAGAAGCTTGTGGAAGGCTACCCAAAACGTTTGACCCAAGTTAAACAATTTAAAGGCAATGCTACCAAATACTAACAAAGTATATGTTAACTTCTGACCCGCTGGGAATGTGATGAACGATATAAAAGCTGAAACGAATAATTATCTCGAGCGTCAGAACTGTACCTTGGATCAGTTGAAGAAGGTCACCTGGTCCGATGAGTCATTTGCCATTTACCTGGGGAAGTGTTGGCAACAGGATGCACTCTGGGAAGACGACAAGCTGGTAGAGTGAGTGTGATGCTCTCGGAAATTTTCTGTTGGGAAATCCTGGGTCCTGTCATTCATGTGGACGTCAGTTTGACATGTGCCACCTACCATGGCAATGGTATTCCCTGATTGAGGTGGCCTCTTTCAACAGAATAATGCACCCTGCCACACTGCACACATTGACCATGTTTACATGCACTTAAGAATGCGGTTTATTCCAGGGTTTTTGCAGAAAACGAGAACGGAAATTTCCTTAGGCCACTTAAGGAATTAAGAGGAAGCGGTTTAACACAGACAAGATTTTCATGAGAAAACTGCTTAGTAGTTAATTGAACATGCTATGCTAACATGTAAACTAACATGCTTTAGTTATATAACATGTTATAGTTACATGCTATTTTTTATCATGTTTATAATTTGGTTTATTATAATTCTGTTAGCTTTCTTATTTATTCTATTTATTTTATTTTCAAAATAGAGACTTTTTTTTTACACATACTTCAAATAGTTTTTTTTTTTTTTAAATTTCAATTATAATAAAGTGTTTGCTCAACCAAAAAAAAAAACTTCTGTTTTCACTCTTTTAACTCTTTCCCCGCCAGCGTTTTTAAAAAAAGTTGCCAGCCACCACCAGGGTTTTTGACGATTTTCACTAAATTTTAATGGCCTGCAGAATATTTTCTTCCATGAATATATGAAGATGCTATATATCAAAATAAAGATCTGAGCCTCTGCTTTTAGGCAAAAAAACGATTTTATTTTATCTTCATTTGTTCTTTTTTTATTGCCACTTGAACAGAGGTAGGTTTTGTCAAAAACTACATTTCGGACAAAAAGCTGAGAAAAAGGCATTTTTATCAAACAAGTGCTTTAGTATTAGTATGGTGTTCCACTTCACGTTTGAGATGATCGCTGTCTGTTTCTTTGATCAAAGAGTTGCGTACTCTTTCAAAACATGCGCGCGGGTCTTCCTTACCGTATACCACCTAAAAACACGGATACCCGGAAAATTCTGTGTTTGGTGGGGAAGCGTTTTTTCATAAAACCCGGAAAATTCTGTGTTTGGCGGGGAAAGAGTTAAGGGTCATTGTAACTGATGATAATAATTTTGTAATTCCGTGATATTTTCTGAGACTGTTATCATACCGTGAAAATCTCATTCAGTTGCAAGATTCAGTTGCGAGTTTTGATTCAGACTTATAGAATACACGCTTCAGAGGAAGATATTATATGAGAGATCGACAGAAAGAAAATGCTGGATTTCTGTGAGGTTTGTGAATTACGTCTGTTTAAACAAGATATCCACATATTTGCAGTTTACATGTAATAACCTTTCTGTCATTAGACAAGTATGTTAAAAGTCACAGGGAACTGTTGAAAAGAGGCTGATAGAACACATGCTTTAAAGAAATATGAGCACTTCACAGAATGCTGGATTTTCTGAAATCTGTTTAACAAGATATCCACATATTTGCAGACAATATATTATATTAGTTTTATTGATATTTGCTATTTTGTCATTAGACAAGACAGTTAAAAGTAAATAAAAATTTATCGGCCTTTGCGATATAACGTCAACCTCTACAACCAAGATCTATATTAAGATTGGACCTTAATTCAATCATAATTAATTTAATTAATGGCCTTATTTGTTTTTACATTTTAACTTAAAAATGATAGCACATAAGTTTGTTTTTTGAAAGCCACATTTTATGAGCATTTTGACAATCAACTAAACAATTTGAATAGCAGTTATACTGAAATTAATTGTAAAATGTACTAATGGTCTTTTTAATGAAAAATATAAACCTATATCATGTACATCTATATAATATTTGTGAGATGTTTCAGAAAATTTCATATATTTTGTGTATTTATTTATGCATGTTGCGCAAAACTGCATCTCTTCACCTATAAAGCCTTCATAATTTTTGCATTTGTTCCTTACACTTGTTGGCATATAGAATTGACTGATCATCAGGAAGTTAATCATTGACTGATTGTCATGGATCATTGTAATACTGAGTGGCTCAATCGCTGCCCATATCTCTCTCTCTCTCTCTCTCTCTCTCTCTCTCGCCCTCTCTCTATTTCTTCTATTGCTCTTTTTTTCCTCGCTCTCTATCTTGCTCTTTCTCTCATTCCCACTGCTATTCTCTCCTGAGCCAAGCTCATCTCCTCTCCTGTTTCCTGTTGTTATTTTAAAAATAGAAATGCATCTTGTATTTTATGCAGGAATGTATGAGTTCTGTGTTTGGCAGGTTGTTAGCTGTAATAGCATCAGTTATGGTTTATTTTCTCCCTTGTTTTTAGGATTGAGATTTTTATTGTTTGGTTAATAAGTTAATATCTCTCTATAGAAATCTGAAGATTTTCCAGATGATTATATATATCGTGATTTAATTTCTTTTTTTTTCAGTTATAAATATTGCTTGTTGCACAATAGTCTTTGTCTTTTCAACATATTTCAAATCTAAAGTCAAGTCAATTTTATTTGTATAGCACCTTTCACAACACACATAATTTCAAAGCAGCTTTACAGAAGATCAGGCATTAACAGACGATAAAAACTGTAATGTCTATAATGTCACATTGTGTAATTAGTAGGGCTGTGGTTCAGTGCGATTTAATTTGATCAAAAATAACACGTTAAAAAAAATTAACGCAATTAATCACCCCCCGACCGTAATAATGAAGATTCCTTCCTGAGAAATGCATGCTTGTAATACCACCTGTATATTCCAGAGGGCAGTAAGTGAAACTTCAGCTGTGTGAGCAACACCCAGTTTATACAGTGAAGAAATTAACCCATCAGCAGGCAGAACAACACAAAGATGTGTAACATTCTTGCATTCAAAACACTTGATGTAGCGCAAATCCGAACTAAGTGATCTCAAGTTGTGTTAAGTATTAAACTATATTTAACTAAAAATATTATGTTTATGATGCAATGCACTCGAGACGCTACACAAGCATGTCTGATGCAGGTGTAGATTGATGGGCTCTTAAACAAGCCCTCATAATAAATCTCGATCTGATTGACAAATTCACTTGTGAAATGGATTGCTGTGAACTGTGCCAATGATTGACTTATGATCAATAATATGGTAGTAAACACACAGAATACACTGTATTCTAAAGCCGCTTTTTGTATTCTTTTATTAATGATTAACTCTTCTGCCACAAGAATGTAATACATTTTAATTATCTGAATATTTAATTTATATATACACACATATATATATATATATATATATACACTTGTTAAATATTTAAAGATAACTATGTATCATTATTTCATTATTATATATTGAATTATTTTTATATGAGGGGCTTTCTCTGCAAATATTTGTAAATCCGATTAATCGCGATTAATTAATCTGGATAACGTAATTAATTCGATTACAAATTTAATCGATTGACAGCCCTAGTAATTAGATAAAATACGATTGTTAATCATGTTTAAAAAGTATTTAAATAATAATTGTATTAATAACCCCAGTGAGCAAGCTGAAGGTGACTGTGGCAAGGAACACAAAACTCCATAAGATGTTGATTAATGGAGAAAAATAACCTTGGGAGAAACCAGACTCACTGTGGGGGCCAGATACTCTGGCTAACATCATGAATATAATGTAAATATTACTTATGTATAGTTAAAGTCATGGTTTAAAATTATTATACTAAGTAAGTGTTAAGGGTCAGTGTTTAAAAATAGATTGTGTATGAACTGTAAGATTAATGACTAATGTCTTTGAAGTCCAGCCTGGATTAACTGCAGAAGTTCACATAGATGCAATTGTCTTTTTAAATTGGCTGAGGAAGGCTTTTGTTGGCAAATGATAGTCTATGTATTCCATTTCAATAGTGTAGTCCATCAATAGACCGAGGTGATGCTGGCAGAGATCAGTGAGGTGCATCGCAGTTCAACCTGGCCGGTAATTTCAGTGAGGTTCGGTGTGGTCCATCCTAAATCCAAGGTTCAGACAATGGCATATGAAGTATCCATTGTCTTATGGTTGGAGTTGGCATCAGTTCATCCTCTGAAGTCCATCATAATAGACTGAAGTGATGTTTGGCTGGCACCGGCTGCATTTAGTCATCATCATTCAGCGACACGTAGCAGTGGAGTCCAGCACAAAGCAGAAATGGTGCTGGATCCAGCTGGTTCTGGTGACCTCAGAATAGGAGTCCTGAGGTTGAGACAGGGAAACAAATTAAATAATATAAGCATAGATGCCATTCAATTTATTGCAGAGTTATATATCATGATCAATGTTTCTGGTTCTGGCAGACCTAACTAAAGCAGCCTAATTGTGGGTTGAAGGATAAATTAGGTGTATGCCTGGCTAAATAGATGAGTCTTTAGTCGAGACTTAAACTGAGTGACTGTGTCTGCATCTCGAACAGTATTAGGGAAACTATTCCATAGTTTAGGAGCCAAATATGAAAAGGATCTTCCTCCTTTTGTGGATTTTGATATTCTAGGAACTATTCACAGGCCAGAATTTTGCGATCGTAATGAACGTGATGGAATATAGCATGGCAGAAGGTCACTTAAGTACTGTGGAGCTAGACCATTTAAAGCTTTGTATGTAGTTAACAGAATTTTAAAATTGATACGGAATTTAACAGGTTGTCAATGTAACGATGATAAAATGGGGCTTCTATGATCATATTACTTGGTTCTCGTTAGCACTCTGGCTGTTGCATTTTGAACCAATCTTGCTGGACATCCTCCCAGTAATGCATTACAATAATATAGTCTTGAGGTCATGAACGCATGAATTTGTTTTTCGTCATCAGCAACGGAGAGCATGTGCCGTAATTTAGAAATATTTCTTAGGTGGAAGAATGCTGTTCTACAAACATTGGTAATTTGATTTTCAAAGGACAGATTGGTATGAAATATAACACCTAAGTTCTTCGCTGTTGAAGATGATATAACAGTACATCCATCAAGTTTTTTGGTCCAATAATTAGTACCTCTGTTTTGTCAGAATTGAGTAGAAGGACATTTCCGGCCATCCAATCTTTTATTTCATTAATACACTCTGCTAATTTGGAGAATTGTGAAATCTCATCAGGTTTTGAAGAAGTATGTTGGGTATCATCGGCATAGCAGTGGAAACGTATTCCACGATTCCTGATAATATCTCCCAGGGGAAGCATATACAAAGAGAAAAGCAGAGGCCCTAAAACTGATCCCTGTGGCACTCCAAACTTTAATTTTGTTTGGTTTGACAATTCCTCATTTACATAGACAAAGTGGTAGCGGTCTGCTAAATATGACCTAAACCATGCTAATGCAACTCCACAAACGCCAACACAATTCTCTAGCCTATTCAAGAGAATGTCGTGATCTGTCATGTCAAATGCAGCACTAAGATCTAAAAGCACTAGAAGAGAAATGCAGCCGCGATCAGATGATAAGAGCAAGTCATTTGTAACTCAGATAAGTGCAGTCTCTGTACTGTGATGAGGCCTAAATCCTGACTGAAATTCTTTGTATATACTGTTTCTCTGTAGAAATGAACATATTTGGGAAGTGTGAGCAGTAGGGTAGATTAAAGAGGGTCACACACCAAACATGCCTAGTGAACGACATGGCTTGTTCTAAAATTCGAAACATAATTTTCTATGAAGTTACGCACAGAGACTGCTCAAAATTCTGCATATCTAGCCATCACTGGATATATTGTGTGGATATTTATCTTTTATATAGCCCACACAATGTATTTTCAGTTACAAGTATGTCTTGTTGTGGTTTGACAGCTTTAATGAAACTTCTTCAAGGCTACATGCAGAGAAATTGCATAATAAATGGGGATGGGATTCGTAAGAAATGTAACGTTTCCAGATCCAATTCCATTTCCTTTACGGTTCCAGTAATGATTCCAGTAATTGTTTTGTTACTTTTGAGAGAGAAATTTTTTTATGAGATTTCTAATATTACACTTATTGAATGAGAAATGCAATTCTTATTGTATTTACTGTCCTCTTCAATCTGTTGCAAATGCTGATAATTTTATAATACTACAGAACAGATAAATTTAATAAAATACTTATACAAGGCATACTTGCATAATTTGAGACATTAATACAATCCAATAATCAATCCTACCTATAGTTTTTATTGTATATCGCTGTAATTTATCCTATTGTTTTACTTCAGGCTTGAAAAATTTAAGCAGTTCTTATTTAATTTGGATTTGGACATTCATAACTTGCATATTAGTATAAGATTAATACTTTACCGGACTATACTGGAAGCGGCATATGCTTCACACTGTAGATTCAAAAAAGCTGGCTCATAAGAGTAATTTGTTCGAGAATCAAAATACACTTATAGCACTGTAGGGCTGCAACTAACGATTATTTTGACAATCAACTAATATAAAGGTTATTAGAACGATTATTCGACTATTTGGTTGATTATTGCAACGATTAATCATTAGCTCTTAACCGACTAATCAGCTTATGCCTAGACTTAAAAGGTTGTATTAAACATGCTTACTAACAATAAAGAGGACAAAATCATCTTTATAAAATATCTCTAAATGACATTCACTGAATTCCAAGGGAAAAAAAACTTTTAAGTTTAATTTAGTAAAACTTCACTGCAAAAAAAACCTATTGTAATCAAGAGGTTTTGTCTTGTTTTCCACATATTCTATAAAACAAGTCTAAATATTGTATATGTTGTTCTCAGGTAAATGTATCTTGTTTTAAGTAGGGTGTTTTTAGATATTTTTTAATATTTAAATATTAAATATTGTATTCAACATTCCCCAATAACTAGGGATGCACCGATGCATTGGCTGAACATCGGTAACGGGCGATATTTGCCTCGTTAACTGCCATCGGCCATCGGGAAATAAAAATGACATTCGCCGATGATTATATGTGTCATGAACGCTGTGCTCAGGAGAAACTTTTTTTCTCTCTTTTTATTTGGGCGGGGGGAGATACCGAGACGGGCGCCCTCTCCTCAGTAACTTAGATTAAACAAAGAAGATGGCGGTCGTGTGGCAATATTTTACAGTTTCAGAGAAAGATCAGCGTTTTGCAGTTTGCAATATGTGTTCCATTGAAATTTCAAAGGGGGGGGGGGCTGTTAGAAAGTCATTTAACACAACAAATCTCATTGGACATTTGAGAAGCAGGCATGAGGCTGTAGTGGAGGTTGGGGTTTTCGGAGTCTGATGAAGTTTGTGGAGCCATGCTACACGCTGCCGAGCCGGCGTCACTTTGCCGAGGTCTGTCTCCCCGAAATCCACAACATTGTGGCCACGCACATTCATGAGCTACTGGCTTGCGACATCGCTGCAATCAGTTTCACCACAGATATATGGAGTTCAGATGTAAGCCCTGTGAGCATGCTTAGCCTCACGGCACAGTGGATTGATAAGGACTTCAACCTGGTGAAGGCAGTGTTGCACTCCCAGGAGTTCGCAGGTACCCACTCAGCATCTGCCATCTCGGAGGCATTTGAGAAAATGTTCCAGACGTGGAAAATCGACAAAACTAGAGTGCATGCTGTCGTGAGAGATAATGCTAGGAATATGACGAAAGCTATGATGGACAGTGGTCTGGCTAGTTTTGGCTGCATGGCGCACACACTGCAACTGGCAATTCATGACGGTGTTTTTAGCCAGCGCAGCCTCACGGATGTTGTGGCTATTTGCCGAAAAATCGGCGGCCACTTTAAACACTCACCCCTCGCCTATTCACGTCTCCAGGCTGTGCAGATCCAGTTGGGAATGAAACCAAAAAGGCTACAGCAAGATGTTTCCACTCGCTGGAATAGTACATTTTATATGATGGAGAGCTTGCTGGAACAAAAGCGCTCTTGCTACATATGCCGCAGACTACGACCTCCCGGCCACTCTCAGTGCGCACCAGTGGCAATTAATTGAAAACTTTATAACACTCCTCTCCCCATTTGAACAATTGATGAGAGAAGTTAGAAGCATCAGCTGCAGATGTCATCCCCTCTGTGACAGCCCTGAGACGTCTTCTGAGTAAGCAGGCTGACACAGACCACGGCGTTAAAACAACAAAGACCTCATTATTAGAGGCTGTAAATAGACGCTTCGATCAAATCCAGTACGATTCCATGTTCTGCATTGCCACCTATTTGGATCCCAGATACAAGGATCGTTACTTTGAGGATGTTATACAACGCGCTCGAGAAATACTTGAGGCACACCTGTTGCCTGCTGCCGGTGCAGAGGATGGGACGCGCGATGGAGAGCGCGCACATCACACAGAGCGCAAGAGGCAACGATCCGACAGAGCAGGGCCCTCCCTGCATGATGTGTTTGAGGAGATTCTGGAAGAAAATGGACCAGAGAGGACAAGTACCTCTGTATCCCAACAACTGGGTATTTTCCTGGCAGAGACCACTATTCCCAGAGGTGAGAGAGCACTCTGCTATTGGAGAAATAACCACCTGCGTTTTCCAGAACTCGCACAAATGGCACGCAAATACCTTAGTGCGCCATGCACCAGCACCGAGAGTGAGCGGTTATTCAGCTCTGTGTCTCATGTCTTGGATGAAAAGCGAAATAGGCTTTGCTGTGACAAGGCAGAGATGCTTATCTTTGTAAAGAAAAACATGCATCTTATTAAGAAGTAGGCCAGAGATACAGCAGGTGACTTATTTAATTAATGATCAGAAGTGGAGGTACTGTTTTTGTTTTATAAGATGCCCCATGATCCAGCCTGTAAGTTCTGAAACACTGTAATGTTTTATTCTGTATGAGAAATACACAAGGTGAAAGATAGCCCTATTTATGTTTGTATTTATTTTAATAACATAATTTATTTATTTCACTTGTTTTTGCATTTACACTTGATGTATTTTTTTTTATTTATCAGAAAAATATTTTTTATTGGGCCATGAAAATAATCTCATTGAGTAAGTTTTTGTTTATCAGGCTAAAACCACTCAAATAATTTTGTTGGGCAATGTACTGAAACAATCTTTTCATTGATTAGTTAGCAGTCAAAGGTTTTTGAATGTTATTTTTCAGAAAATAACTTGTTATAACTAATGTCAACCAGAAAGTGAAATTAAAGGTTGTTTTTGTTTCATAAATTGGTCTGATTGAATTTGTGCTCATTCTAGGATAGTGTGATCAAGAGCCGAAAGCACAGAGAAATGCCATTTTCGTAGTTTGTTTTTGATGCACTTCCTTATTATTTGAACTTTAATAAAGGATGCATTAAAGATAAAATGCCAGGTTTTTGGTTTTTTAGATGCTCTGACTTTTGCTTAAGTGGAATGCCAGATCTGGCTCTGCTTTATTTCACGATGACAGTGCTTTTGTATTTCCCTATTTTGCATTTTTCCATTATAATTCTGTTATATTTTGTTATCTACATCACCTGAAGCTGTTTGGAAAGTTTAGAGTGCATCTGGACATGTGTTTTCTTCCTCTTTTCAGTCAGGCGTGAGCTGCTGTGCTCTTCTCTCGCGTCATCATTAGAGTTTCATATGATCTCATGTTACACTAAATGAGATCAAACGACTATTCGACAATGACATTTTTTGACAATTTTTTATTGTCGACCTTGTCAATAACGTAGACTAATCGTTTCAGCCTAGTGTGTGTTTGGGACTGTGTTTTAGACTTGTGCTTCTGCGTATTTCATAGCTTAGACCATTACAGAACTATCTTGGCCTGAGGGGAAAATGTGTGTGCATGTGTGACAGAGAGAGAGAGGGAAAGAGAGAAAATGAATTAGTTCGAAGTTGGAAAGAGAAATTAAATGAAGATGTGTTTTGTTGGTGTGTGTTTGTATTTGAGTCTGTTTGTTCGTTGTGTGTGTCTTCAGATGTGTATCACTGTCTGAGTATGTGTGTGTGTGTTTGCCCAGTCAGTCTGGCCTATGCAAATGCTGGAAATGTGATGTTGTAATTGAGTTGGCTCAGAATGTGCATGTCAATTTCTCTTTCTTTCTCTACTCTAGCAAATGGTCATGAGCCTGCGGGTGTCAGAGCTGCAGGTTCTTTTGGGCTACGCTGGCAAAAACAAACATGGACGAAAGCACGAGCTCTTGACGAAAGCCTTACATCTTCTTAAAGCTGGCTGCAGCCCCGCTGTCCTGATGAAGATCAAGGAACTCTACAGGCGGCGCTTCCCCACCAAGCTGGTGTCCCCTGTGGATCTAGCCCTGCCTGGAGTCCACCCCAATACGGCCTCCTTGCCCTCTGGTCTCACTCATTTGCGTTTTGATGGGCACGGAGCACCTCCTTCCCCTCTTCTACCCATTTCCCTCCTCGGGCCCAAACATGAGCTGGGCCTGCCCCACCTCCCTACCAACCTGCATCCTGTACACCCTGATGTCAAACTGCATCGGCTGCCATTTTATGACATGATGGATGAGCTAATTAAACCAACAAGTCTCGGTGAGTGTGAGCATATTTGTGTGTGATGTGTCTATATAAGCTGTTTTATGTCTGAGATCTTGAAGAGTGAGATCATGTTGTATAGAGAAGTGTGCATTAGGGTTGTGTACGGGTAATCGCCTAATCATTCTGCACCAGCTAGTCGAATATTAAAAACGCTACTCAAATATAACAAATAAATTATTGTGGTAGGCTTGTCATGAACTCTCAGATTTGCAGAAGAAATGTGGTCGAAAAAGCATCTTGAATGACCATGATCGGAGATCAATAAAACGTTTGGTCAAGTCACATTATAAATAATTGACAGTAGAACCAGTAGTGCCGACAGACGATGAGCTCAGGGATCGACGATGGTCAGAGTGATCGCCAATAGCTGATGCCTTTGACGATGTCAAGAGGATTTTTGGCTTGTTTTCCCATGTATTCAATTATTATTATTAAATGTTACAAATAATTTGTCCATAGACACACAGATACGCGCTTGAAGAAACACTCTTTATTATATTATTAAGGACAGATGACAGAAAAGCCGTTTATGTGCAGGAATGACACTCTGTTTGTACGGAGACGTGCAGTCTCGTGGAACACGCATGTAAAAGGTTCTCACTCTTTCTTTGTTTCTGTCTTATGATTTTTTTTTTTTTTTGCAAGAACAGTATCGTCTATTAGTGCTGCAAATGACCTTGGACACCTCAGCTCAGGAGGTGCTTTGAGTTCAGTTTGCTTTATTTCCAAAGAGCAGTTCATTGTGACCACAACTCTGCAGCCTATATACATCTGTGATTAAAACATAAAATAATACAAAAGCATGTTCACCTCGAACCATGATTTATATTTGAGTGATTATTATCATCATTATAATTATTATTTTTACATTTATAATTATTTTTATGTCTTCAATTTTCCGACTGCATGTTTAGCTTGACCGTAAATGGAAAGGTGGTTACTGATATAAATTACTGTTCAAAAGTTTAGGGTCGCTTACTTTTTATTTAATTGTTTCAAATTTTTTGAATAATAGTAAAGTCATCACAACTATGGAATAATAGAACTGGAAATATGGGAATTATTTTGTGACTAAAAAAATCCAAAATAAATACAAAATTATGTTATATTTTACCATCTTCAAAGTAGTCACCCTTTGCCTATATTTTGCAGACATGTACTCTTGACATTTCCTCAACCAACTTCTTGAGGTATCACCCTGGGATGCTTTTTAAACATTATTGAAGGAGTTCCCATTTATGTTGGGCACTTATTGGCTGCTTTTCTAAATGATTCAGTCCAAGTAATTCATTTCAAAAAACTTTTTTAAATACAATATTTGTTTTGTAATTAAATAAATTAATATGTTGGCATAATTATATTTTTGTCTACAAAACTAATTTCAAACATTTAAGCATACGCCTTCAGATCAAAGGGTTTTTAAAATCATGAGAAACATTTCAAGCAAGTGCCACCAAATTTTTTAATGGTTGTGTATATATATATATATATATATATATATATATATATATATATATATATATATATATATATATATATATATATATATATATATATATATATATATATATATTTTTTTTTTTTTTTTTTTGATGACTTCATAATTTTAAATGCTTTTTCGTTTAGTCTGAAGTGCAGTTTCAATTTAGAAATGTATTTGATTTAAACTTTTTTGTTTTTTAAATAAATTAATTTAATTATCAATGCAAAATCACTAAAGCAAAAATATTCACCAATCCCTGTGTATTTTTCCAGATAACGAAATACCCAACCGTTTAGAGAATGCGCAGTTGAAGTAGGTTCGTTTCCAAAGAGATGTTGTAAAGTCAAAAGATGAACAACACCCATTTTAATTGCACTTATTCTTTTTTTCAGTTTCATTTTAATTTTTATTTTATATAAATAAAAAATAAAGTTCTAAGTTTGAAATCAAGGTGTCTTGCTTTATTTATTAAGCTTAACCCTAAACCTGCTTAACGAAAATTACCCCATAGTACCACTTAAGCGTCCAACCAGCGGTAATACCCCGTGTTCGTATGTTTCCTGTGGAGTTTTTTTTTCTCCAACCAATCAAAACTTGGTCGACCAAGACTCTTTTCATCGACTAAACTTTGGTTTACTATTAGGGGGCAGCCCTAGGAAAAACACCTTCAATTTGCTAAGGATCATAAAGATTGGACTGTGGAGCATTGAAAAAATGTCATGTGGTCTGTCTGATGCATCCAGATTTTCCCTATTCCAAAGCCATGGGTGCGTCAGGGTAAGAAGGGAAGAGCATGAAGCGATGCACCTGTCATGCATAATGCCCACTGTACAAGCCTCTGGAGGCTGTGTTATGATCTGGGGTTGCTTCAATTGGTCAGGTCTATGCTCAACATCATTATGCGGCAATAAAATTATGACTACCGGCTGACTACCTGAATGTACTGAATGACCAGGTTATCCCATCAATTGATTTTTTCTTTCCTGATGGCATGGGCATATTCCAGGACAACAATGCCAAGATTCATTGGGCTCAAATTGTGAAATAGTGGTTCAGGGAGCATGAGGAATCATTTTCACACATTAATCGGCCACTACAGAGTCCTGACTTTAAACTCTTTGAAAGTCTTCGGGATGTGCTAGAGAAGACTTTACGGAGTGATTCGACTCTCCCGTCATCAATACAAGATCTCGAAAAAAAATAAATGCAACACTGGACTGAAATAAATTTTGTCACGTTGCGTAAGGTTGTCGAAACAATGCTACGACAAATGTGCCCCATAATCAAAGCTAAAGGTGGTCCAACAAAATATTAGAATTTGCTGCTTTTTTTGGCCAGACAGTGTATATTCATTTATTTATTTTTATTTAATTTAATTTTTTTTTTTGCTGAAGATGAGCTTGCGTTTTGAGAGATTTTGTATTGTAGCGATGCATAGAGCCATATTTCCCTACATTAGCATTTGAATGGTTTTGTCTAGTTTGGCATCAGTGTTCATGAGGAGGAGGAGAGTTGTTGAAACAGAACCCAGATGATTTGCATGCAGAGTGTTGAAATATTGAGTACATATACCTCAGTTACCCAGACACATTCCCATTTAAAATGTAAGGCCAGAGACACCCTTAATACACACAGATACACACTGTTCTAGAGCAAATATCATACTCATGCACAAATGAGTTCAGGCTGTTCTGGAGCACACACTGCTGAACACAAATGAGTTATAAACTGTTTTATAAAAACAGAATGCTGGATGGATGCTGAATTGGTCAGTGCAGAGTAGGGTTGCAACGGTATGAGATTTTCACGGTACGATAACTGTCTCAGAAAATATCACTGTATTACACAATTACTATTATCAGTGAAAACAGAAGGGTTATTTTTTTTTTTTTTTTTTGAGCAAACACTTTATTATTATTGAAACTTGAAACCATCTATTTTATTGAAGTATGTGTAAAAAAAGTCTCCCTTTGAAAATAAAATAAATAGAAAAAATAAGAAAGCTAACCGAAATATAATAAACAGAATTATAAACATGATAAAAAATAGCATGTAACTATAACATGTTATATAACTAAAGCATGTTAGTTTATATGTGAAATTAACTACTAAATTAAAAATAACATCAGCTGTGTGAGCTTTTAAAGTAATGTCCTATGATTATTAACAGTTAATATATACTGTAGGTGCGCAACCGTGAGGCCAGACTGCTCCTGTCTGTACCTTTAACTCAGTGGTTCTCAACTAGTTTTGCTTCAGGACAGATTTTACATTGGAAATCAAGTGTCGACCTGCCATAGATTAAACATAACCTGTATTTAATGTATCCTGGGTCGCATTTCCTTTTATGTTGCATAGTTTTGTTCATGGTTTTCCAGTACAAGGACATGCATCAAGTGACATTATATTTGTTGTTGATGTCAAATTTTGACTTTCATCTCACAACTGAATAACACGGACTGCATGACTATGATAAATGAATACTGCAAGAGTTAGATTAACATACAGGTGCAAATGGACTTCAACATTTCTAAATTGCACAAATAATAAATACATATTCGTCTCTGGCTTGCTTTTGCTCGCATGTCAATGATGCCGAGATCTACTTTTATCACTGAGAAGGTTTCCCTGCAAAATAAGTAGCACCAAACATCACAAGCACAAGAATGAACACGGAGTAGCCATATAACACTTTTCCTTGAGCAGAATATTGCACTACAGATTGCTAAGTTTGATCAAAGGGGAGGGCAAACTTCCAATTTGCGCAAGTATAAATCTCAAACTGGGGGTGTTTCGTCTCTTATCTGGCAACCATGAGCATGTTAAATGCTTGTGGAGACGCGTTAGGTCACAATGCAAGTTAACTGAAATATCCAATGAAAAATAAAAACGCTTTTACGATAAATGAGGCTGTAAATTGCCCATGTCTGCTTTAGCTGTTTGCGAGATTATCATTAAATCTGCCTCAGCAGTCTTAAATAGTCTATCAATCTGGCGGTCACCAAAATATCTTCAATTGGAGAACCATGGCATTGCTCTTTCCCTGCAGTCCGAATAAACCAGTTGAGAAACACTGCTTTAACTCTCACACACACGAGTCAGTCCCCCTCGGCTCGCTACCAGTATACCGCTGCAACCCTAGTGCAGAGTTCTAGCCCTGTTAAATTAATTATAGCCCTGTTTAATTAGCTACAGTGTATATCACTCTACAGCACCCTTAGCAGCCTAAGTTTACATGTCTTGAACTATGTCTTTTAGAATTTCTGAAGTCTGGGACTTAATATATTTTCTTATTAAAATTAATGTTGTTGATTTTTTGTTTGTTTGTTTTTTATTTAAGATTTTGTCCTTAATATTTTGAATATGTAGAAACAGTTTTTTAAATGCAATTATGTCTTTGTGATAATTGCAATAATGGGAAACAATTGGGAAAAATTAAGCCTATGTATTGATTCATTCAAATGTCATGTCTGCACCACTAGCATCACTAAATGGAATTGCAAAAATAATGATATTTAAACAGATTCCACAAATTTTCTGAAGGTTTTACAAACAGATGGAAAAACATTACACACATGAGCTTTAAATAAAGCATACACTGCTGATCAACAGGCAAGGTCCAAAGGTAACATTTTGCCTTCACTGCAATGTTGTTGTTTTTTTTCATCTAAATGTTTTTCCTTTTGAATATTTTTGGGGCAAACTGTGTCACTTGCAGCATCATATACAGTATCTCAGTGAAATGCAAACTGGCACATAACCACTGAGACCCACCATGGTTTCATTCCTCATTTTCTTTTTGCCAGCTTTTGTGTTTCTTTAATTTGAATTGATAACATTGTTACATCAGCAAGGGTCTTAATATCATTCTAATATTGTGTTTTAAACCATGTATCCTAAAAAGTTGAAGAATGAGTTTCAGACTGTACTATAATAGTCTTTGCTGAACAGTGGCATATTTGCACATGAATGAGTTCTAGTATGTTCTTGAACCAAAGTCCCTTTCAAGGCAAGTCAGTCCACTCGGCGGCCATTTTTGGAACACTCCCGGGTAGCTAGTCTAATTTCTATTTCAACAACTGCCATAAAAGTACCGGTCCCATCTACTTGAATGGGAAAAGACCGAAATCTCCAAAATGGTTGGACAAGAATTGCGTTCAAAGAACATGTTTAAAATCAGCAGTAAAATCTGACAACAATGGTACCATAAATTGTTCTTCTTTAGCTCTGATCACACTAAAACACTATTTTTCAGGCTGGTTCAGCTTATGCGCATGCGCATTCTTGAGTTTACTAAAAGGCGATGTAAAGTTGAAGTCATAAATTTACATATACCTTAGTCAAATACGTTTAAAGTTTTACACAATTCCTGACATTTAATTGTAGAAAACATTCCCTGTCTTAGGTCAGTTAGGATCACTAATTTGTTTACAAAATATGAAAGGTCTGGATAATAGTAGAGAGAAGAATTTATTTCAGCTTTTCAAATTTATCACATTCCCAGTGCGTCAGAAGTGTACATGCACTTTGTTAGTATTTGGTAGCATTGCCTTTAAATTGTTTATCTTGGATCAAACATTTTGGTAGCCTTCCACAAGCTTCTCACAGTGAGTTAGGTTTGTAGGCCTCCTTGCTCGCAAACACATTTTCAGTTCTGCCCACAAATTTTCTATTGGATTGAGGTCAGGGCTTTGTGATTGCCACTCAAATACCCTGACTTTGTTGTCCTTAAGCCATTTTGCCACAACATTGGAGGTATGCTTGGGGTCATAGTCCATTTGGAAGACCCATTTGCAACCAAGCTTTAACTTCCTGGCTGATGTCTTGAGATGTTGATTCAATATATCCACATAATTTTTCTTCCTCATGATGTCTTTTATTTTGTGCAGTGCACCAGTCCCTCCTGCAGCAAAGCACCCCCACAACATGATGCTGCCACTCCCATGCTTCCCTGTTGGGATGGTGTTCTTCGGCTTGCAAGCCTCACCCTTTTTCCTCCTCCAAACATAACAATGGTCATTATGGCCAAACAATTTTTATTTCATCAGACAAGAGGACATTTGTCCTAAGATCTTTGTCCCCATCGGCACTTGCAAACTGTAGTCTGGCTTTTTTATGGTGGTTTTGGAGTAGTGGCTTCTTCCTTGCTGAGCTGCCTTTCAGGTTATGTCGATATAGGACACATTTTGTGGAAATAGATACTTGTCTACCTGTTTCCTCCAGCATCTTCACAAGGTCCTTTTCTGTTGTTCTGGGATTGATTTGCACTTCTCGCACCAAACTATATTCATCTCTAGGAGATGGAATGTGTCTCCTTTCTGAGAAGTATGATGCCTGCGTGGTCTCCTGGTGTTTGTACTTGCGTACTATTATTTGTACAGATGCACATGGTACTGTTCACAGCACTTGGCTTGATGCCACCCTCAATCTGATAAACTGAACATGTGTGAAAATATGTGTGGCTGTACACTCCAACGTAACATAGGTTAACAGCATGCTCCCAAAAAACATTTGTGGGGTCTTGGCTGATTTCTTATGATTTTCCCATGATGTCAAGCAAAGAGGCCCTGAGTTTGAAGGTAGGCCTTATAATACATCCACAGGTACACCTCCAATTGACTTTAATTAGCCTATCAGAAGCTAATTGGCTAGAGTCTTGAAATCATTTTCTGGAATTTTCCAAGCTGCTTAAAGACACAGTTAACTTAGTGTATGTAAACATCTGACACACTGGAATTGTGTGATAGTCAATTAAAAGTGAAACAATGTGTCTGTAAACAATTGTTGGAAAAATTACTTGTCATGCACAAAGTAGTTGTCCTAAATGACTTCTACTAGTTTGCTAATATGAAATCTGTGGAGTGGTTAAAAATGAATTTTAATGACTTCAGCCTAAGTGTATGTAATCTTCTGACTTCAACTGTATGTATCTATAAGGTTCTTTTACCTGTAATGCAGGACTTACTTTTCTACATCCGTTGACCGTTGGATGTTCCAATATCTCCCATTCATTTTAATAGAAGTGGTCCGTCTCTGCTAAATAGTCTCTGCTAGAACTCAGTTATACTAGCAAGCTAAATATATGAGTATAGTCACAGTTCTGTTGCACAAACAAATACGGTCAAATTATTTACCTCACAAAACTGCAAAGCTTCATAAATACATCCTCCCCAAACACTTGCAAAAAAACAGCCTGCAGATAGAGGCTGTTCAGTGTTTATTGTGCTAATATGTCTAAAGTCAGGCCAAGAAGACTGATCTTGAGATTTCTTTAAGGTGACAAAAAGTATGTGCTTTTGTGTTGTTGTGTATTTTAAACTATGGCAAATATCTAAGCTAATGGTATATAGTGTAAAATGTCACAATTCCTAAATGTAATGCTGCATGGTATATTCTGCTTATACCTGCTTGAATTAGACCATAATCAATTATGTATTCTAAAAATAAAATAAAATCATTTACATTCCCTCTGTTTACTCGTTTTAAGGGCCATGAATGTTTTGCATCAAGAACATATTAATTTATATTTTAGACAATTACTTGTCAATGTCTTGAGATTGTTTTACTGCTCTCAGTGGCATTTTGCTCACATATATAAATCTTGGATCACACATGCCAACTGAAACATTTCACAGTTTGTTTCACAGTCATAGGTTTTGCATTGCACATGTGAAAGGTGATATACACAGTACTAGGTCTGAGTACAGATTTCACAATTCAATTTAGTTCCAAATCTCAAGCTCTTGATTTGATTCAGTGTTGATTTATATGGCCAATTTTCTGTTACAATGACCATTTTGATTACAAATGATAGAAATTCCCTCTATAATACTGTTTATTAGAAGGGAACTTCTATCATTTTAGGTAAACCTTTTAGCCATAATTCAAAAATATGCATTTTACAAATTATAGTATTTCATCATATTGGTCACACATTTTAGCTTCAGCAAAATTTTCAAATTCAGTGTATTCCATCATTACATATATTATATTTTTTTGTTACATGTTTATTATTTACATTAGAGACCTGCACTCCTGCGGGACTAGAGCAGGAGCCGGCACAACAGAGTGCTGCGGGGGATATGTTTTGATTGCTGAGTGTGGGTGGGGGACATTTTGGATTGACAAATGGATTGCAAGTGGTCACATGACAGTTATGCCAAAGCATATGAGCTTTTAAAAAGAGCAATCCACCAGCAGTGCTTTATGATGTAGTTTTAAAGTGTAATTTAGCTATTTTGAATTGATATTCAGACGAGTCTGATATGTGGTTCGTCAGTAAGCGCTAACTAAACTACACCTTCAGCGTAGTATTTGATCAGCTGTGTACATATTAAGTTATAATTTAGTAACATCAGTGTCATCTTTATTGAATTATAGATTACGGTCTGATTACATTTGGCCTGTAGGGTGATGAATTAAATGGTTTAGTATGTGTACGACTGTACAGTGTTTTCTTTCATCTAGTTGTTTTTTTTGTGTTTTTTTTTACATGGAACATGCTTTTGTTTGGTTTATTAATGGTGCTTAAACACACCCCGACAAAGTTGTAGGGTCATAGCAGACCCTAATGGTTATTATTAAATGTGCACTCAGTAAGTTTTTCCTCATTTAAAAAGTTCTAAAAAAATATAAAAAATTTTAAAACATATGCATAAAATCATAACCTCTCAGATATAATGAAGACCTCAGTCATATCAGTAACCTTATAAAAGCATTTTTATTCTTCATGGAGATAGGGCTGGGCAATATGTCAAAACAATTTAATCTAGATTTTTATGCAGCATCTAGATTTTTAATCTAGATGCTGCATCCACACATACAGTGAGGAAAATAAGTATTTGAACACCCTGCTATTTTGCAAGTTCTCACACTTAGAAATCATGGAGGGGTCTGAAATTGTCATCGTAGGTGCATGTCCACTGTGAGAGACATAATCTAAAAAAAAAATCCAGAAATCACAATGTATGATTTTTTTAACTATTTATTTGTATGATACAGCTGCAAATAAGTATTTGAACACCTGAGAAAATCAATGTTAATATTTGGTACAGTAGCCTTTGTTTGCAATTACAGAGGTCAAACGTTTCCTGTAGTTTTTCACCAGGTTTGCACACACTGCAGGAGGGATTTTGGCCCACTCTTCCACACAGATCTTCTCTAGATCAGTCAGGTTTCTGGGCTGTCGCTGAGAAACATGGAGTTTGAGCTCCCTCCAAAGATTCTCTATTGGGTATAGGTCTGGAGACTGGCTAGGCCACGCCAGAACCTTGATATGCTTCTTACAGAGCCACTCCTTGGTTATCCTGGCTGTGTGCTTCGGGTCATTGTCATGTTGGAAGACCCAGCCTCGACCCATCTTCAATGCTCTAACTGAGGGAAGGAGGTTGTTCCCCAAAATCTCGCAATACATGGCCCCGGTCATCCTCTCCTTAATACAGTGCAGTCAGCCCTGTCCCATATGCAGAAAAACACCCCCAAAGCATGATGCTACCACCCCCATGCTTCACAGTAGGGATGGTGTTCTTGGAATGGTACTCATCATTCTTCTTCCTCCAAACACGGTTAGTGGAATTATGACCAAAAAGTTCTATTTTGGTCTCATCTGACCACATGACTTTCTCCCATGACTCCTCTGGATCATCCAAATGGTCATTGGCAAACTTAAGACGGGCCTTGACATGTGCTGGTTTAAGCAGGGGAACCTTCCGTGCCATGCATGATTTCAAACCATGACGTCTTAGTGTATTACCAACAGTAACCTTGGAAACGGTGGTCACAGCTCTTTTCAGGTCATTGACCAGCTCCTCCCGTGTAGTTCTGGGCTGATTTCTCACCTTTCTTAGGATCATTGAGACCCCACGAGGTGAGATCTTGCATGGAGCCCCAGTCTGAGGGAGATTGACAGTCATGTTTAGCTTCTTCCATTTTCTAATGATTGCTCCAACAGTGGACCTTTTTTCACCAAGCTGCTTGGCAATTTCCCCGTAGCCCTTTCCAGCCTTGTGGAGGTGTACAATTTTGTCTCTAGTGTCTTTGGACAGCTCTTTGGTCTTGGCCATGTTAGTAGTTAGATTCTTACTGATTATATGGGGTGGACAGGTGTCTTTATGCAGCTAACGACCTCAAACAGGTGCATCTAATTTAGGATAATAAATGGAGTGGAGGTGGACATTTTAAAGGCAGACTAACAGGTCTTTGAGGGTCAGAATTCTAGCTGATAGACAGGTGTTCAAATACTTATTTGCAGCTGTATCATACAAATAAATAGTTAAAAAATCATACATTGTGATTTCTGGATTTTTTTTTTTTAGATTATGTCTCTCACAGTGGACATGCACCTACGATGACAATTTTAGACCCCTCCATGTTTTCTAAGTGGGAGAACTTGCAAAATAGCAGGGTGTTCAAATACTTATTTTCCTCACTGTATAGGTGCCAGTTTAAGTCCAAGATGACATATTAAAAACGAATTCTCTTCTTTTTCCTCTACCTTTTATCTCTCCATCTGTTTTCTCACCATACCCACATCCACATTACCATATTGATTTGATAAGAGTGTAACACACCATTGACAATATGCTGGTTTGATCTTAAAGCAAACCTCAAAAATTTTATTCTAAGGCCTTCCATGGTCCAGTTGTTATCTTGTGTACAGGATTTAATGCACATTTACCCCTGAATGTTGTGACAGAGCATTTCCCTCCTCTTACAGCACAGAAATAAGTTATTTAATTTGTCATAATCACATTATAGTCATGTTCATCATTATTCTGCTCTCATTGGAGCAATCCATGCACTATTCATACATTAGTCATTATCTCAATCACTCTCTTGTATGCTGGCATATAGGGGCATTTAGAGGCATTTTTTAAATAAAGGATGCCTTTTATTGATTAGATGTCTTGCTGCTGCTCACTCAGAGCCAGAATGAATGTACTCCCACACAAAATCATCAGTGCTGTGTGTATCCCTTAGTTACGAGCCAAACAATTTCCCACTCCGTGAATTAAGACTGCAACATGCATGTTCTGTTTCATAAGTGGGCAGAATGTTTTAATGGGTTAAATAGTATTGAAAATGTTAGAGCTATATGCAAAGGAAGTGACTTGGTAATGTGTGTTATGACCAACAAAGGGAGACCTACAATTTCAAGTCTAAGGAGGCACATCATTTAAATACATTATAAGAAGAGGAGATGGGGCATATGTTTAAATGGGAGAAACCGTGATGCTAAATGTGGCAGCTGCAGTCCTGCCATTTAGGTAAAGAGCCAATCACCTTTTTGATCGAGGCATTGAAGCGTTCAATATAGCGACTGTAGAAATGCTATTTCTGCCTTAAAGGGCACTTATTATACCCCTTTTCACAAGATATAATTTAAATATTTGGTGTCCCCAGAATGTGTCTGAAGTTTCAGCTGGAAATGCACATTTTTGGGTGGGAATAAAAACAAGCTGGTTTTGTGTGCGTGTCTTTAAATACAAATGAGCTGGTTCTCCTCGCACCCTATCCAGAATAGTGCAGAGTTTTGACATCTCTGCTTCTGATAACTAGACATCATAAGCAATATGACTGACAGCGAAAATAGTGGTGAAATAACAACTTTGAGAATGAACCAGGAAGTTTCCGAATGCTTATTCATTCATTTGTTGTAGAGTTTTTTCAGCAGTTTTGCAACTATGGATGAGCAACACACACACACAAATACTGTTACAACGTTTGCGAAGTGCTATAACGATACAACACACATAAACAAACATGTCCGTCAACAGTCATGGGCAGGGCCTGTTCAAACTGATGTCACTTTGTACAGAATCTGCGAACGGCTTGTTCTGAGACAGTGCTTAAGATTAATGGGGATTAAAAAAAAAGAACTGGGTGGATTGTTATCACTATAGGGTGGTTGTGTACACACACTGCCAACACACATTTATGTTCAAACACCATGTTAAAGTGATTTTTGCATAATAGGTCCCGTTTAAGACTCGGGCACATTCAACTCTGCAAGGCGAAATTCTACAGGTGGATGTTAAGCGATCATAAATCCCACAAAAACTACTTATCAAACAGCTCTTTTTTTTATTCTGCATTTTATAGCGAAGTTCCAAAGAATTCACAGCTAAAACGATTTCCTCATTCATTGTGAATATTCAGTGTATTCATTTATGAAGCACTGCCCACACAGAGGTTACTGCCAAACCAAGCAAATTCCTATTGGTCAACCTGCAAATTGACATATCAAGTTTACCAAACTTGAACTCCACATGAAATTCATGTTGGGAAGTCCACCAGAAGAATTTCCTAAATGGGCCAATTGCCATTGACAGGGTTCGTAGAGAGTCTTGAAAGTTTGAAAAATGTTTGATTTTGGAATATATTCCTTGAAAATGCTTTATTTTTCCTTATGTTGTTGAACATTCTAAAAGATTTAAAATAATTTCGAATTTGAAATAGATATTAAACAGTTATGTTTGTGGTGTTCCGTGAGCACGGGAGCACACGTTAGTCGCTCCGCATCTTGCTTTGATGTCGCGCACACACTGAAGTTCGGCACGTCTCCACTATGGTAGATTGAAGACAGGCAAAAAAAAATTATACCTGCATCTCCTACTTGCATGCTGGAGTGCCGTTTAAATGACCACTGGTTGGAAGAGGAGACATAATATCTCTATGCGGATTTCGGCCGGTGTTGGTCAAATTGATGCTCTACGCAGAGCTTCACGTCAATAGGAATGGCTTAACACTTATCAGCCATTCTGAAGATATAAGCTGAGACAAAGATTACGTTAAAATTTTCTTTGGAATAATTAACATTCAATATGTAGTACACACCTAAACAAACCATCTATAAAAATGGCCAAATCTTTTTGACATTTCTTTAAATTTTCCGCATGGAAATGAATAAGTAACTACAGTAGCCAGGATTTGTTTTCCCAAGAATGTGCATGCTAATTAGATACATTTTCCTGAAAAATAAAATAAAAAATTGAGGGCAATACAAATATGGCTGCCGAATGAAGTTACTTACCTTGTTGGGACTGCATCAGCTCAACAGTATGAATAATCTCTCTCTTTCTCATACATCCCTTTCTAGCCAACTTGATATATTTCAGTAGTGATAATAATGCATTGCTTGGTCTGGAGATTCACTAATGTAAAATATAAATTTCTTTGACTCAACTCAAAAATCAACATGGATGACGTGCATGGGTGGACTGGAAAGAGAAATTGGCCTGGGATTTTACTTAGAAACTGGCCCAAAATTTTATGAGCGGCCACATCGACATATCACTGCTACATTTTGTGGCCCGTTCTGCATAACACTGTGGCTCCCGATGGCCAGGCCACCCCTGACCGTCCCCAATGTGCGTCGGCACACTGGGAAAATGCCCAGTATGCCAGATTACCAATCCAGCCCTGATTGACGTGCGTTAACTTTCTGTCATATCAAAAGATGTTTACAGATGTTGCTTTCCCCAGAAAATTCTGCACAAAGAGTCTGCACTTTTAGATCTGTAGTCACAGTCAGGATAACTATAATTTAACTATCCATAATCATGACCTTTCGAATTGAAAAAACTTATCTCAAAAGTTAACACAATGAAGGATCAAATCCACATTCTGTGTTACCCTGTCAATCTGTGATTTGTTTAACATTTAATTTGGAACTGGTAAAGAGTTTGATTTGAAGTTCAGCATGGCTCGGCATTAACGCTTATCCTGGAAAAGTTTTTGAAGGGGCAAGT
The DNA here is from genome assembly GCF_025860055.1 of Xyrauchen texanus. Classification (NCBI taxonomy): domain Eukaryota; kingdom Metazoa; phylum Chordata; class Actinopteri; order Cypriniformes; family Catostomidae; genus Xyrauchen; species Xyrauchen texanus. The sequence goes on along the minus strand of NC_068277.1, from coordinate 32,188,377 downwards.
ATAAGAGAAAAGTATCCTGAATGTCAATAACAAAAAGAACATGAAACCATGAAGGCCTGATTACAAATTTCTTATTCTTATTCTGCTGTTGATAATAATACAGAACACGTATTTTTATAATTCTATCGATCTAAGAATAGCTGTGCGCTTTGATTGACAGGCGCCTTTTTGTACGCTTGCGTGCGTGCTCCGAGAACGCTCATAATGCAGATATGCACCTGAATGATTAAATGTATTCCAAAATTCCGCCTAAATGCCCATCTTGGTATCAAGAATTTACAATTTTACTAACAACAACAGACAGCGTATATACATTGTGCAAGGTAGACCTTGCTTCCATAACATGAAAAAGTAGATCTCATTCCATGGAAGTTTGAGCACCCTTGCTGTAAATGATGGAGATGGAGGCTTTTCTTTGACTGCCATACGTAAAATTATATAACTACCATGCATTATGACAAAAGCCTCCTCCCCTACCCAGCAAAGTTTACATTTCTGTCCCGGAGAATCGAGTTGATTGGATAAGTGTACTTTCAGCTGGGCCAATTCTAAGCATGTGGGGGTCCTAAGCTAAATCCTACTTGGAGGCGCCCTGCAATAATATTATTTATAAATTGGACATTGGTGAGTCCAGCCTCAGTATACTACCCACATTACACAAATACCTGTTTTCTCCATTCTCCAATATCCCTTAATATAAAAACTTAAAATAAAAACTAAATTTGCTGAAAAAGAAACTAAAACTACCAATTATCTAATAAACAGAACTAAATTTAAACTAAAACTAACAAAGAACAAACAAAACTAAACTAAATTGGAGTTAAAAATTTAAATTTTTAAACTATTATAACCTTTAGATAATCGCATGTTTTTATAATCTGATAGAAACCTCTATACCCGATTACAGAGCAGAATTTGTGTCTCTGTTGATAATTATGTGCATTGAGATTAAAAGGGAGATTTGTAGCTAGTCAGAAATAAACCGAAACTCTCAGGCCTTCATGTCCCCTTTGCATCCAAGTGTTGAAGCAAATCAGATGATAAAGACTGTAGTGCTATTTTTAGAATGGACACAGGGGAGGGAGCTTGTGCTTTCTCTCTCTCTCTCTCTCTCTCTCTCTCTCTCTCTCTCTCTCTCTCTCCATTTCCATGTCTCTCCCTTTCCTCTCTCTCTCTCTCTCTCTCTCTCTCTCTCTCCCTTTCCCTGTCTCTCTCCTTGTCTGTCTCTATCTCTCCCTCTCTCTCTCTCTCTCTCTCTCTCTCTCTCTCTCTCTCTCTCTCTCTCCTTGTCTGTCTCTATCTCTCTGTTATACCCTGTCCACCTCTCCCTGCAAGTCTCCCTTTGTCCATTTCAAAATCATTCTTCTCTCTCTCTCTCTCTCTCTCTCTCTCTCTCTCTCTCTCTCTCTTTCATGTCTCTTACATCCCTTGTGTTGTTTGTGAGAGTAGTGATCAGGCTAATTATGTGTCGTCAAGTCGATTCTCCAGGTCTAATTGCACCCTTGCTGTTTTGTGTTAAGGAAAAGGGGAGATTTGATGAAGGCAAAGAGATAACAAGAGACAGTCCCTTTCTTTCCTGTTTTGCTTATATTCAGTCTGAGAAATGTACAGCAAGTAAAAGCGGGTAGATGGATGCATTGGGGTACCTGTTTGGCCTTTCATCATCCCAGCCCTGGTCAATGTTCATAGTAAAATGGAAAGTAATGTTCATAGTTAAATGGAAAGTAGTCAGCTTCATAACGATGCCTCAGAGACACCAAGCATACACATATACTTAGAGATGAAATGGAGGAAAGTCTATAGACCTGTATTGCACATGTAAAAGAAAGCTGAATGAAAATGAAAGCAGTTGCGAGAGTGAAAGTAAAATTGCAACAACTCAGAGTGCAAAAACAAGAGGTTCACCAATAAGAAAGGAATTAAGACATTTTCACGGCAACCTCCGTGATTTGGGATGGTGAGAGGTGGTCTCCACAAGTTACCAGGTTGACTCGATTGGTGACGTAAGTTCACCTCCAGTCCAAGCTCCTCCCTCTCTGGAACCACCAGTTTTAGGGGTTGAGGTGGTAAATCTGATGTGCTCTGCCTCTATTAATTCATTTAACCTCATAACCGATTTCCCCAACCCGTAGTGAGACCTCAAATGGTCCTTGCCACTTATAGAATTTAGAGCTTGATGTGGGGGAGCAATACAAGAACTTTTATCTCCAGGTGTAAATTCCTGTATTGAACACCCACAGCAGCAGATTGAACAACTTGTGGGATAGAGTGGAGAAGGTTATAAAAACCTGGCGGGTTGTGGTCAGAATTCTCCAGTTTCCCGGGAATAGGAACAGGACTGGGATGAGAGGGGGAGGGAGGAGAGAGAGAATAAGAGGGCTCTCTGGCTCCCCAAATACGCCACCAGATGGTCCTCAGCCAGCTAGATTGCCTCCGTCATCGACACTGGGAGGTGGCACTGACCCACTTAGCCGTTCCTTTCGGTAACTAGCCGCAAATTGCTCCAGTACCACGAGATCGATGACAGCTTCGGCATCACGATTCTCTGCCAACAGCCACCTCAGACAGGCTTCGCAGAGCTATTGGACGAAGACAAACGGGCAACCGCATTTGCTGTACGGAAGTACTGGATGTGTTGTTTGGGGTTATGGCCAACATATTTTGCAAGATGGCCCGCTTTAAGGTCCATGCACTCCAATGTTCGTGAACGGAAGTTGTGGGGCTGTGAGCTGGGCTTCCCCAGACAGCAATCAAGCAGCCCACTGGGTGTTGGGCCAGCCCTACGCTTCAGCCACCCGCTCAAAGAACTGGATCATTTCACGAGCGCGATGTGGCACTGGGATATGGCTGCGGCCATGTCACGACTGGAGTACACCCCTGTGCCATCAAGCTCTGCAATACCTGTCGATCCTCCACACGCAAGTCTAGGAGGGCTTGATGTTGGATCTGGTGGATGCCGGCAAGAGTCTTGATGACTTTGGCTTATGGTGAGGACTCCATGATGGCATTTCTTCCTCCTAATCCCAGGTTTCGGCACCAATGTGACAAGTCACAAACTCTCTTTTTAGGAGGTAGCAAGGTCCAGGTGAACGGTCAATGTAGATTATTTTTATTTTTAACACAGGATGGCTTTTCAGCGTAATACACATAAATAATGCACACATCCACACTGCTGCGTGCAACTCTCTCTCTCCTCCGGTGGTCTTGATCGCCTCTTTTATCCCTCTCCAGCTCTCACTGCAACATAGAACAGCTGTTAGAAATAAGTTCCCACAGGTGTCAATTCTTACCGTTCTTCCTCTCCCGACATCAAAAAACTGGTGGCTTTTCTATTGAACACTTGGACTTGAAAGACTGGAATTTCTGTTCATTTTGCTGCTACACTTTCCAGTAGTAGTTAACAATAAAGTTTTTTTAACAAGCTATACATTTATATTGAAATAATGTATAGTTAGAAATTTGTGTTTCTTTTACATATTACAGAGTACCCCCAATAGATATCCAGCAGGACACGCCGGCGCGTCCGTCAACCCCAGAGTGTTAATGTATTTATAAAGGAATCACAATCGCTGGAAACAGTGTAACACATGCTCAAATGTTGATTGCTGATAGTGGCAGATGATTTCATTCATAGTCGGAAGAAGTCGTGCCCTGATTGCTTGACAGCGGCAAACGTTAGATGAGGTGAGCACACTTTTTGCAGTGGTTCATGCCAGAGCAATTGCGTTAATCATAAAGAATAAAAGGGCGGCTGTGATTAGTTTTCCTTTTAGTTTGTGGTCTTTTAGCTCGCACTGCTCACTTCAAGTTCACTTTATTTTCATATTATTATAATTCCAAATATACAGGTGAAACTCGAAAAATTTGAATATCGTGCAAAAGTTCATTAATTTCAGTAATTCAACTTAAAAGGTGAAACTAATATATTATATAGAATCATTACAAGCAAAGTAAGATATTTCAAGCCTTTATTTGATATAATTTTGATGATTATGGCTTACAGCTTATGAAAACCCCAAATTCAGAATCTCAGAAAATTAGAATATTGTGAAAAGGTTCAGTATTGTAGGCTCAAAGTGTCACACTCTAATCAGCTAATTAATCCAAAACACCTGCAAAGGGTTCCTGAGCCTTTAAATGGTCTCTCAGTCTGGTTCAGTTGAATTCACAATCATGGGGAAGACTGCTGACCTGACAGTTGTGCAGAAAACCATCATTGACACCCTCCACAAGGAGGGAAAGCCTCAAAAGGTAATTGCAAAAGAAGTTGGATGTTCTCAAAGTGCTGTATCAAAGCACATTAATAGAAAGTTAAGTGGAAGGGAAAAGTGTGGAAGAAAAAGGTGCACAAGCAGCAGGGATGACCGTAGCCTGGAGAGGATTGTCAGGAAAAGGCCATTCAAATGTGTGGGGAGCTTCACAAGGAGTGGACTGAGGCTGGAGTTACTGCATCAAGAGCCACCACACACAGACGGGTCCTGGACATGGGCTTCAAATGTCAAACGTCTTACCTGGGCTAAAGAAAAAAAGAACTGGTCTGTTGCTCAGTGGTCCAAAGTCCTCTTTTCTGATGAGAGCAAATTTTGCATCTCATTTGGAAACCAAGGTCCCAGAGACTGGAGGAAGAATGGAGAGGCCCACAATCCAAGATGCTTGAAGTCCAGTGTGAAGTTTCCACAGTCTGTGTTGGTTTGGGGAGCCATGTCATCGGCTGGTGTTGGTCCACTGTGCTTTATTAAGTCCAGAGTCAACGCAGCCGTCTACCGGGACATTTTAGAGCACTTCATGCTTCCTTCAGCAGACAAGCTTTATGAAGATGCTGACTTCATTTTCCAGCAGGACTTGGCACCTGCCCACACTGCCAAAAGTACCAAAACCTGGTTCAATGACCATGGTATTACTGTGCTTGATTGGCCAGCAAACTCGCCTGACCTGAACCCCATAGAGAATCTATGGGGCATTGCTAAGAGAAAGATGAGAGACATGAGACCAAACAATGCAGAAGAGCTGAAGGCCGCTATTGAAGCATCTTGGTCTTCCATAACACCTCAGCAGTGCCACAGGCTGATAGCATCCATGCCACGCCGCATTGAGGCAGTAATTAATGCAAAAGGGGCCCAAACCAAGAACTGAGTACATATGCATGATTATACTTTTCAGAGGGCCGACATTTCTGTATTTAAAATCCTTTTTTTATTGATTTCATGTAATATTCTAATTTTCTGAGATTCTGAATTTGGGGTTTTCATAAGCTGTAAGCCATAATCATAAAAATTATATCAAATAAAGGCTTGAAATATCTTACTTTGCTTGTAATGAGTCTATATAATATATTAGTTTCACCTTTTAAGTTGAGTTACTGAAATTAATGAACTTTTGCAAGATATTCTAATTTTTCGAGTTTCACCTGTAAAGTGAATGTATGCAAGATGACTGCACATCTACAAGCTCTTCATTCTATCAAATTAATTTAGACTCAAGGGGTTTAACAAGCTTGCAATGCCACGTAAATAAAGTGATGAAATGAGGAGAGATACAGTGAGGAAAATAAGTATTTGAACACCCTGCTATTTTGCAAGTTCTCCCACTTAGAAATCATGGAGGGGTCTGAAATTGTCATCGTAGGTGCATGTCCACTGTGAGAGACATAATCTAAAAAAAAAAATCCAGAAATCACAATGTATGATTTTTTAACTATTTATTTGTATGATACAGCTGCAAATAAGTATTTGAACACCTGAGAAAATCAATGTTAATATTTGGTACAGTAGCCTTTGTTTGCAATTAAACGTTTCCTGTAGTTTTTCACCAGGTTTGCACACACTGCAGGAGGGATTTTGGCCCACTCCTCCACACAGATCTTCTCTAGATCAGTCAGGTTTCTGGGCTGTCGCTGAGAAACACGGAGTTTGAGCTCCCTCCAAAGATTCTCTATTGGGTTTAGGTCTGGAGACTGGCTAGGCCACGCCAGAACCTTGATATGCTTCTTACAGAGCCACTCCTTGGTTATCCTGGCTGTGTGCTTCGGGTCATTGTCATGTTGGAAGACCCAGCCTCGACCCATCTTCAATGCTCTAACTGAGGGAAGGAGGTTGTTCCCCAAAATCTCGCAATACATGGCCCCGGTCATCCTCTCCTTAATACAGTGCAGTCAGCCCTGTCCCATGTGCAGAAAAACACCCCCAAAGCATGATGCTACCACCCCCATACTTCACAGTAGGGATGGTGTTCTTGGGATGGTACTCATCTTTCTTCTTCCTCCAAACATGCTTAGTGGAATTATGACCAAAAAGTTCTATTTTGGTCTCATCTGACCACATGACTTTCTCCCATGACTCCTCTGGATCATCCAAATGGTCATTGGCAAATTTAAGACGGGCCTTGACATGTGCTGGTTTAAGCAGGGGAACCTTCCGTGCCATGCATGATTTAAAACCATGACGTCTTAGTGTATTACCAACAGTAACCTTGGAAACGGTGGTCCGAGCTCTTTTCAGTTCATTGACCAGCTCCTCCCGTGTAGTTCTGGGCTGATTTCTCACCTTTCTTAGGATCATTGAGACCCCACGAGGTGAGATCTTGCATGGAGCCCCAGTCCGAGGGAGATTGACGGTCATGTTTAGCTTCTTCCATTTTCTAATGATTGCTCCAACAGAGGACCTTTTTTCACCAAGCTGCTTGGCAATTTCCCCGTAGCCCTTTCCAGCCTTGTGGAGGTGTACAATTTTGTCTCTAGTGTCTTTGGACAGCGCTTTGGTCTTGGCCATGTTAGTAGTTGGATTCTTACTGATTGTATGGGGTGGACAGGTGTCTTTATGCAGCTAACGACCTCAAACAGGTGCATCTAATTTAGGATAATAAATGGAGTGGAGGTGGACATTTTAAAGGCAGACTAACAGGTCTTTGAGGGTCAGAATTCTAGCTGATAGACAGGTGTTCAAATACTTATTTGCAGCTGTATCATACAAATAAATAGTTAAAAAATCATACATTGTGATTTCTGGATTTTTTTTTTTAGATTATGTCTCTCACAGTGGACATGCACCTACGATGACAATTTCAGACCCCTCCATGATTTCCAAGTGGGAGAACTTGCAAAATAGCAGGGTGTTCAAATACTTATTTTCCTCACTGTATATATTATTTTGTAAAATAAGATTCTAATATTTAATATACAATTAATTACCATTATCATGCTGATAGATTGGTTGTTTTTCTTTGTGTTTTGTGTATTTTATTAAACTATAAGATAACCCAAGTGTAAAAACACTATCAAATTCAGTAGTAATCTTAGAAGTCATGGAGTATGAATCATGCATGATTTCGGAATCACTGTATGATGCCTCATTCCATTTTGCTAATGAATTTAAAGTATTGAAGCTGTATTGAGAAAAATATGTGACTTAAGCTTTGGACAAGTTAACCATCAGTTCAAATGACAAGTATCTGGAAAAGCTTAATGCCAGTCCCTGTATTGTTTGTTTTTTAAAGTCAGAGTTATAACTGATGATAATACCATTTGGTATGATTAAAGTACACAAAGTCCTACTGAGCAGAAGGCAAATGGGGTGTGAGAGTGTTTGTTAGTGGTTTGTGTTCATTTAACACGGCATGTAAAGCTGAACCTCTGAGACATTTAAATGAGTGTTGTCAAGATATATGGCTCTGTTGTGTGTGTCTGTGTGTGTGACAGATTCGTTTAGGTCCCATTAATGGAAAGATTTCTCTAGATGAGAGCTTTGGCGATGAGTAGCAAGTGAGAGTGGATCCATGTTGTGTGTGTTTTTTCTCCTTTGCTTGAATGTGCATATGCCACGTAATATGATTAGCTTGTCCTGGAGACTCAGGGAAGGCTATCAGTTCTCTCAGGAACCTCCTAGTCTGATAATACGTAAGATGATAAGCAATAATCATTTATGATCACCACATTACTTTTGACAAACTGGATTTTTTTTCTGTCATCCACTGTCCACTTGGGAAGGTCACACAGATATGTGTAAATTATTCAGTAGGGAGGAACTAAATACACTGCAAATCAGATTAATAGAAGAATCATTTTCACAGGAACTGTATTAAGCAGGGATAAGTATGCAAAGTTTATGATTTAACTTTTCCCTGGAAAGGGGAATTAATTAGAAAGTGTCACAAGACGTTAGTGCTCAGTAAAGGCAATAAGGTTCTCTCTCTTGCATTCATTATGTAATGCTGTTGGATGTAACTCAGACCCAGTTAGCCAATAGCATTTCAAAGATCAAAAGACGCTGGCCTGTCATTGTGATTTGCAGTCAGATATTATAGCTGAGAGTAATTTAAAGCGCAGTTTGATATTACTTGCGTGACTGGATGCAGGCTTAATTTGGTAGCTCAACAACAAAATGTTTCAGTCAATAACAATGCTCACATAATGCAGATTGCAGACTCTAACAGTTTATGGCAGATATTTGTTTATCTTGTCATTGAACTCTAAGAACTTTATACAACATAACAGCATGAGCCTCTCCTTTCAGTGACAATAGAAATGAATTGAGCACTTGAGATACAGTTCCCAGAAAAGTGTGGGGTTTTTTTAAGGAATATTAATGTTATTTAAGATGGACATGGATGGGGGGAGTATAACATTACTCTCTGAGCTTTTATTGTAATCTCTATTTTTCTTATATTTTGATAGTGATATTTATGGGCAATAACAAGTTCTGTTTTGTACATTTTCATTAAGCTTATTTCAGTGTAGTTATTTTTTTCTCAATCTTTTTATTTGTGTCACCGCAGCTTCAGATAACAGCCAGAGGTTTCAGGAAACGTGTTTTGCATTTGCATTGACGCCACAGCAGGTCCAACAAGTCAGCAGCTCAATGTAAGTCAGTTTATTCATAATATATTCACCAGGAAAGATGAGCAAAGCAAATGCACAAAATAAGAAGAGAGGTTCCCATAAAGCATTGCTTGTATGCTTGGGAGTCAAGCTCATTTATTGTCTTAAATAATAAATAATAGAGCTTATTGTGACTTTCTGTCTTTACAGGGACATATCAGGGACCACATGTGACTTTACAGTGCAAGTACAGTTACGGTAAGATATTTATATTCTTATAAAGTGAAACATTGTTGTAAGTATCATAGACAGCTGAAGGGCTCCAGAGCACTAATCTGCTATTTTTATATTGTAAATATGCACTTTTCCAGGTTTTGTCTATCAGAGACGAGCTGCCCTCAGGAGGACCACTTTCCCCCTAATCTCTGTGTTAAAGTCAACGGGAAACCATGTAATCTCCCAGTAAGTAAACAGTAAATTTTTCATCTAACTATCACTCTTAACTGAGACATACAGTATTGATCCATTTGACTTTAGCTACTTGTCCACCATGGGCCGAATGGTTCTGAGCCAGGTGAGTAACGGCTCCAGTTGTATTTCCATTTAAACACAATTCAGTGCAGTATGATCACAAAGTGTTCCTGGCCCAGATTTCTCAGCATGGTTAACTAACTGCACTCAGGGCAGAGAACCAAGCTGGTGGAACGCCTTTAGAGAAGTGGCAACTAACGATTGGTCACTTGACCTATCATTCCATTCTAATCCTGATTTTCCAGTAGCACAGTTAAAACAGAAACTGTAACCGTGTCAATGAGCCCAGATTGGTACAGAATGAAAAGAATTCAGCAACTTTAGCTGTTCTACCTAATGGTGGAAAAGGTTCTCTCTTTTTTTTTTTATAATGATGCAATCCTTCAAACTGTTGTCTTCTTAGTTAAATATATTTATTGATATTTTATGATACGACCTTTAAAAAAAAAAAATTCCCATATGTTTGTTAAATATTTTAAACTTGGTAGTCATTTTTTGGTCCAAATGTCCCTCCCTGACATGTTTTTGTTTCTTATCAGGGATATCTCCCTCCTACAAAAAATGGCGTGGAACCAAAGAGGCCCAGCAGACCTATCAACATTACCTCACTGATCAGACTGTCCACAACAGTCCCCAACACCATTGTAGTGTCCTGGACCTCGGAAATTGGACGGGTAGGATAATATTTCATTTCAATGCATTGATGATGTTTGAGAATTCAGGTGTGAAATGCGAGGTTATCATGAAGGATTTTAGTTTGTATAGAATTTTTATTTATTTCTTATGGAAATTATGTGAAAGTTCAACATTTAGATTCTATAAACAACAAGGTGAGGGATAGCGTATCTTAGGAGTTGCATGACTACTGATTTTTAATAGTCTACTAATCACACCCATTAGTAAATTCAACTAGTCGTGACGTCGTTATACCCCCAAACCTCCGCACTCTAGAAATGCACGATGTAGTTTGACACCTGATGGGAGATTTCTGAGTGACTGTCTGAGCATTGTTTTTTATGTGAATGGATTGGATGAAATAAACATCAACCATAACGTTATCTCCAAATAATAATCTTGTAATTATGTGTGCCACAATAGGTAGACATACTTCAAGCTGTAACATAGCTAAAAGTTAACATAAGTGTCTTAGAATATTTAGCTTAGCCTGGACTACCTGTAGCTGAAGGCAGTTCCCAGTCTTTTTGCATCCAATTGCTTAGATTCGGTTGGCCATGGGATCTAGTGTTCAAGCGACAAGGGGATGCATTCCGCCATATCGGTGGACTCCAACTTGAAGCCCTTTTCTAACTATCTGCAAATCATGTTCTTGAAGGAGCAAAAAACATCCAGGTCAGCATAACACTAGTATATGGGTTATATTTGAAGGCCAGTTTGCAGCCAATTGGCATACTTTGCAGGTTACCGTGGCATTTGTGTCATCTTTATTAGAGTTGCAATTGGAATATTCTAAACATTATCAGTATTGATACAATGCAATGTACATGTGCAATACAGGTACAGAGAAAGTTTTTCATTGATAAGTTGATGCATTGTGTTATTGAGCAGTGACATAGTAAACAAAAGCTAGTTCTGAGTGTATATTGTGTGTGTATTTTATTGTAAGTCTGAAAGAACATCACCGTCTACATTTGTGCCACTGTGCCTTAAATGATCACATTGTGAGCGACTAGTCGACTTCAGGCTGACGGTGTTGACTACGTTATTTGTAGTCGACTAGTCTGTACAACCCCTAGCGTATCTTCAGCTGAAACTAAAGATTTAAGGTATAGCCGTAGTTCAGAATGAGGAACCATTTTGATAACCGTTCAATAAAAAGATCTTGCATATATTTCAGTAAGAACTGGCAATTCAGTAGTTGAAATCTTTTATGTCTGCTCTGTTTTGCACTACGTACGTTTTCCTGCAGATTCATTCTTTATAGTGAAAAAGAGTCAAATATCTTTATGAAAAACTAATTTACCTTCGATATGTGCAGTAATGCATTTGTGATGGATGAATGGTTTGTCCATTAGCGTTGAATCCATATTAAATAGGCAGACAGGAGTTCATTACTTATTCTACAATTCCCCTATGTCTTATGAACTAACTTATCTTCTTACTCATAAAACATCACTGCACCTCCATATAAAATTCACCCACAAGAATGATGTAATTTCAAGTTATATGACTCAGCAAGCAAAAAGCAATCCTTGGCACTCTCTGTGGTAGATTCCTTACATTTTTCACTCTAGCCCATGAAACGTGAGAGAATTAAACCTCCTCGCTGAAGCTCCTGGGCTTTTTATTTTAGAACCTGTTCATATGGGCCTGATGAAACCATGGTGAAACAACTGACCTGAAAATATATATAAAAATGCCTTGAAGTACAACTCTACAGAACCAAAATAATGGACTACTTGAACTGAGCCTTATGATGTACTTGTGCTTTGAAATAGTCTGGCTCGTTAGTTTCCAGGTGTGTATGTGTGTTTACAATGTGCTGTAGTTGCCTAGTTCACGAAACTCCACTTAAAATGAGTGTTCGGGTGAAGATTTTAAGGTTCAGACATTTTCAGAGAGAGAAGAATTAATGAATAAAATTTCAGTGTAAAGCATATTAAAAATTCAGAGAAAGAACAGTTTGTAACGTTTTAATTTAGCCCAGGCCGATCTGAGAAAGCAATTGCTGGTAAACACTCCCAAGCGCATTTCACCATTTCTCCTCACATGGTGGTCTGTAGCAGACATATAACCACAGATAGGCTTGAACTGCAAATGACAGGTTTGCAGGTTGAAGGAGACAGGTAAAGGCACCAGCGCTCTTTGAATGAAACAACTACACGCTTCAAACACAGCGATGCTCCATGTGTGAGGGAGGAAAGAGAGACCTCATGAATCCATACATCACCCTGTTTTTATATAATTTATTTTTTAATCTTTATTTTTTGTCATTGTTTCATTGATAAGTTTATTGCTAAATGTTGATTTAAATATGTGTAGTGCCATTTATATATTTTAGCACAGTTGGTGTATTTATTCAATTTGACATTTAAACACATTCTGTGGTTTTTAAAGCCTGCTCAGAGTAAGAGAATGACTAATGTTTTTATAAATCATTCAATCTAGGAAATCTAACCTTACTGTAAAGTCATTTGTAATGTTGCAATGGTGGAATTTATCGTTGAAGCTCAACAGGTATTAAATATCATCAATGAATGAAACGTGTTAATGAGACAGCCAGACTGCTGCAGTATATGATTCATGTATTATTCAGTAGCTAAATTTATCTACATTTGGAAAGGAAAAATATATATATTTAGAGGCAATTTTCAGTTAATAGCAAATTTGAGATCACTCGCATTAATGTCAAAAACATGGTTTATTGTTTCAATCAACTGAAAGCCATAAAATGTACAAATAATCTGCCTTCCCATGAATAAATATCTTCATGTAGGTGCTCTGAACGCTGTAACTGGATACGCCTAAAGTGGCGGTCACACTTGGTTTTGAGCATTTAATTTATTTTCATACAACGCAACAGACCAGGACATGTCATGCGGCAGGGCATCTGATGTCAGTAAATTATACATAATAAATAATGATACTCACTTTCCTACAAAAATAAAATGCACAACTTTAAAATATTTATTATTTGAATTGAGCCAAGAGGTCAGTGTGTGATGTTTTGATCTTCTACTGCTAGTGCATGCTTTCATTATGCAAATTTGTGGTTCTGAGTTCACCAAGCTTAAAATTTCTTTGCATGAGGTTACGTTTCCGGTCTCCCACGTTTAGATGCGTTTGAATGGGAGTAAATGGAGTGCAAAGTGTAGTGTGACTGCATCTTAAGCCGCACTATACAATGTGGAAGCAGTTGTTCAAGTAGTCCATTACTTTTATTCAAAGTGACTAACAAATGAAGAATACAACCATATAAGAAATTCGTCCTAGAGAGAAAGTAACATTAGTTTCAAGATTGCTCTGGAATGTGCCGCCTGGAACAGAGTAGAAAGACAATGAAACAATTGTGAAAGGAAAAAAGATTTGTGAGTCAACGGTTCACAGAAATGTCTTTTGAATTTTCTTGAATGCACCAAATATTGAATTGCAAAATGTGTACATTGCATACTGTTTTTGAGTATATTATTTCAATGTTGCTTGGAATGTGTCTTCTTTAGTAATGTCTAGTGTTTGTGTTCTCAGAGTTACTCTATGGCTGTGTACCTGGTCAAACAGCTTTCATCTACAGTGCTGCTGCAGAGACTACGGGCCAAAGGCATCAGAAACCCAGATCACTCTCGAGCACTCAGTAAGCATACAAGCTATCCATAGAACTGTTTAATAGTTTTTTCTTATGTCTAATCTAAAGTTGGCTTTCCTCATTAATGTGTATTTTTATGGAGACCTTTTGTATTATCAATTCAAACAGAACTAGGACTGTCTTTTCTCCCTTCCTCAAGGCAAAGAAAAACAATATTGTGGCTTTATAAAAACAAAAAGAATCCACTAAAAACCATGCCTAATGAACTTCAATCAATACAATTTTCTTAAACCTATTAAGACCAAATAGTGCTTAAATAGATATAGTCTGTCCTTTTCTTAACAAAATTAGTAAGGTTTTTGTAGCTTGTATTTCAGTACATAATGTGATAGAACAGACTTTTTCTAGGTTTGATCTTGCTAATCACTGACAGAGATTCAACAGGATTACTTTGTACATATTGTTCCAGTATGCCCCTCAAATTTTCCATGATACTTTCAGACTTTATCCAACAACCTGTAAACTGTCTAAAGAGGCTTGCTAATGCTGAAAGAATGCCCCATCACCCCTGTTGTTAAAAGGCTAACAGTACACCAGCCTGAGGCAGCTGAATTCTTCTTAAACAAATTATTCGGCATAGCGGCACTTTTTTTTAGGAAAATGCTGATGTTCTCTTATGGTTGATTTTTATTTTGTAGTGTCATGTCAGTGCATGGTCGGTACTATTTTTTTTCTTTTCTTTTCTTTTCTTTTTTTTGTTGTTGTGAATATTGTGTTTGTCTGTTGATAACACATGCCATGAATATACAGTATGTGAATATATTGTTGACCAGATTCTACATACATGCCTACAGTTTTATGAATAACTCACAATCTTTTTTGAATAGCAGTGTAGTTGTAAATATCTCTGAATGTCTTTGTGCTGTGTGTTACATGTGTGCTTTTTCCTGCAGTAAAGGAAAAGTTAACAGCAGACCCTGACAGTGAAATCGCAACCACCAGTCTTAGAGTTTCATTATTATGTCCGGTAAGCACCTTGTTTTTCAGATCACTCAGTCAAACATAAACGTATATGTTTTTGTATTTATAGACATTGTTAGTTTAAGCCTGGGACCTTAAAAAAAACCTTGCAAGAACTAAAGATTTAAAATACATTATTTTGATTTCTTATGTTTCCGAACGGTTATTTTACAGATCTCACAGAACAAACACAGATGTTATTTTTTTATTTGAAACAGATTCAGGGAGTTTAATATATTGCAATGTTGCTTACACATCATAAATCTATCTGTCTACAGAAGTCCTGCTGTTTAATGTCAGTCGAATATTGCCATAATTTTATATGTGTTGCTCAAGTTTCTCCTGTTCCTTTTCATTCCCTGGTCGGTTTCCAAACCCACTTAATTTTTTTACATGCGGGATGTGTTACGCCTGCATCTCTGTCTGCTTGTGAATCCCTTTATTGTTGTCCGTGTGTATGTCTTTGCATGCACATCTCATGTTTACATATGCGTGAATTTTTCCATGATTGTCTGTACTGTTGCGTGTATTACGCAGCTGGGAAAGATGCGGCTGATGATTCCGTGCCGGGCGTTGACGTGTTCGCACCTGCAGTGTTTCGATGCAACGCTGTACATCCAAATGAACGAAAAGAAGCCCACATGGGTGTGTCCTGTCTGTGACAAGAAAGCACCCTATGAACACCTCATCATTGACGGGTATGCATAACAAAATACAGTACATGTATATAATTACAGAACAGAACAAGATGATGCTCCATTTGTATAAATAATATATTGTAAAGTTATCTCATATGGTATAAATGTGAGCCTGACTTAATGTATTTATTATGTAATGTGATGACTAATAAATATAACCAATATTAATAATTGATGCAGTTTTTTTTATAAATTTTTACCGATGCGGTGTTAAATACCCTTTTTTAAATTTATTTTTTGTTCCGGATCCATCACCAGTCTTTATTATGGGTCCTCATTATTTATAAATTAAGCACTTGGCAGTTTGTTATGACAAATTAAGCGATTTTACGTTTTTGTCAGTTGTCCTTTTGCCTTCCAGAGAAAGGTTTATTGATAATATTCGATGATATTATAATAAGAAATCTGTGTCCCTTGATTACTCTCAAACAACATTTAGTTTTTTCGGAGTTCATTCCTCATAAATAATTAAACCATTTCATTAACTAAAACATTTGACCATGGATGTTAAATGCAGTAATATTTAGACCTGAACAAAATATAAGCACACACTTTATCCATATAAGTTTGACATTTTCATGAAATTGCATCCAACTATGCATTGAGTAGATGATCCCTGAACTCACTTCTTTCAAATATCCCTCCCTTCCTTTCTTTATATTTCCCTTTCTCCCTATTTCCATACATTTCTCAATCCCTTTCATATCCTTCCTTAGGTTGTTTATGGAGATTCTGAACAGCTGTTTAGATTGTGATGAAATCCAATTCAAAGAGGATGGCAGCTGGGCCCCCATGAGGTCAAAAAAGGAAGTGCAGGAAGTGCCTGCTTCATACAATGGCATAGATGGTAAGTGTCATTTACAGATGATCATCTCCTCATATTGTAGAGGAACTGCTGCAGGAGAATTTTTGGTTGCATTCAGGTTTTTCCTATCTTGGTATCTCAGTATCAGTCAAAGGCATCATAAATCCCCTAATAGGTTTGGTTTGTAATTAGGGATGCACCGAAATTTCGGCTGCCGAAAATTTTCGGCCGAAAATGGCACTTTCGGTTTTTGGCCGAAAGAGAAAAAAGGCCGAAAATATATACCTCCTCGCCCCACCCCTCAGTGCTCAGATTTCACTCTGGATCGATCTAGCCCTTATCACGGCGCTACCAAACAAAGGCCGATCATGTCAGCGGTGTGCAAATTCTTCAAAGTTTCTGATAAGGACATCACATTTGCGATCTGCAGTGTTTGTTCAGCAGAACTTTCAAGAGATATATATACAGAGTACAGCAAGAGATTCTTCAGGAAAGCGCCCCGATCCACAGCAGTGCCACAACTAGCGCAGCTACACCACAACTTGAGGCGTATCTAGCTGAACTAATCCCCTTGACTACGGTCGCATAAACAAAGACCGCTTTCCTTTGCTTGCGCGGATTGCGCACAGGTATTTATCTGCCCAAGCACCAGCACAGAGAGTGAGACACTGTTCAGTGCAGCATCTCATGTTCTTGATGAGCTTTCTGACAGGAGAGACTGTCAGAAAGTTTAGCAGCTTTTGTTCTTGAAGAGAAACCTGTCACTTGTACTTAAATAGAAAGCGGTCCAATATGATGTGTATAGCAATTACATTACACTTGTTCTTCACTCGAGGATACATCTGTCGTTTACAGTTGAGGTTGGATTTAGTTCAATTACTGCTGTTTTGCACTGTTGTTTTGCACAATAATTTTCACTTAAAGTGTACACACGTTTACATAAACAGAATAGAGCACTGATCTATATATATAATTATATATTATAGTTATATATAGATCAGTGGAATAGAGGCCCTCTGCCATTCTGTGTTCTGCCTTTTGTTTTAATTAAAATTACTGTTGCATATTTAAACTTTTTGAAAGATGCTAGCTAAGTTCATTATGTTGTTTTACATATAATAGTTTTCTAAAACTTTACATTATTTGGATAATTGTTAATAAAATCTGTAAAATTAGATTTTTACAGAACTGAATGAAGAATAATATTTAATATAGCTGTAACATATTGTTTGTCCAATTTTGGTGTGTTACTTTCAATAAAAGTGTGATTTAATTTATTGGTTTGTAGTTTTTCAATTCAGAGTACGAGTACGTTTCGGTTTTCGGCCAAGTGCATCCTGGATTTTCGGTTTCGGCCCAGAATTTTAATTTCGGTGCATCCCTATTTGTAATAGATTTCCACTCTATTGAATCCACTCTCTTAATCCACTTTTCTTTTTTCTTTATCTGTTTGGTGGTATAGTAAGCATATGTAGTTCAAGGACATGTGATGTTTATTAATCCCAGTCATAATTACAAACAGCAGTTAAACAATAAATCCAGAAAGAAAAATCAATGTGTGTGACAGCACTCACCCATATCTCCTGCTGAGAAATTGCATTCGCACACGCTGATACAAATTTACGCTTAAGTAGCAAGAAAAAAATGTGTGAATCCATTTATGTATAAATTTGTCTTAAAATCTGGTTACAATAATGAACAAACACAATCTGTTTTAACTTATAACACACACATTTTTGTGTTGTTATTGTACATACTGAATTCATAATTTAAACATTCTCAGTGTAGATTGTAAAAAGTTTGTGAACCCCATATGCTAATGACGTCAACAAAAGCTAATTAGAGTCAGAAGTTGACAAACCTAGCATCCAATTAATGAAACAAGATTGTAGGTGTGGGTTAAAGCTACTTTGACTTATATAAAGCACTCAAACAATTTGAGTTTGCTCCGAAGACCTACAATCAAGAATAGTTGCTTTGCATAAAGCTGGAAAGAGTTACAAAGTTATCTCGAAGAGCTTAGATAGTCTTCTGTCCACAGTTAGACAAATTGTCTATAAATGGAGATGATTTAGTACTGTGGCTACTCTCCCTAGAAGTGGCCGTCCAGCCAAGATGACTCAAAGGGCATAATGCAGAATGCTCAATGAGGTAAAAAAGAATCCTAGAGTGACAGCTAAAGACTTGAAGGAATCATTAGAGCTGGTTAGCATCTTTGTTCATGAGTCTAATATGCGGAAAACATTTAAAAGACATGGTGTCCATGGCAGGACACCATGAAGGATGCCGCTGCTTTCCAACAAATACATTGCACAAGTTTGACAAAGGCCATCTTGACACTCCACAATGCTACTGGGAAACTGTGGACTGATGAATCTAAGATTTATTTGTTTGGGAAGAACACAGCACTACGTATTTCCTAAAAAGGGGATCACATTCCAACATGAATTATCATCCTAATGGTGAAGTGTGGTGGAGGGTGCATCATGATTTGTGGCTGCTTTGCTACTTGAGGGCTTTGACCACTTGCCATAATCGAGGGAAAAATGAATTCCTAAGTTTATCAAGATATCCTACAGGTCAGGTTGTGTGTGTGCCAGCTGAAGCTCAGTTGAATTTGGGTGATGCAGCAGGAGATTTACCCTAAATATAGAAGTAAATCCACTACAGAATGGCTTAAAAAAAAAAGAAAATCCACCTTTTGGAGTGGCCCAGTCAGAGACCAGACCTTTGCCCAATAGAGATGCCGTGGAATGACCTCAAGAGAGCCGTTCACACCAGACATCCTAAGAATATGGCTGAGGTGAAGCAGTTCTGTTAGCAAAAATGGTCCAAAGTTCCTTCTGAAAGTTGTGCAGGTCTACTCCGCAGATACTGGAAAAGCTTGGTTGAGGTTATTGCTGCCAAAGGAGGAACGATTATTAAATCCAAGCATTCACTTTTTCCTCAACCCTGTGAAAGTTTAATGGGATGTTCAATAAAGACATGAAAGATTATAATTGTTTGTGTGTTGTTAGCTTAAGTACATTGTGTTTGTCTGTATTTGTGGCTTGGATGAAGATGAGATCACATGGTATGACCAATTAATGCAGAAAACCAGCTAATTCCAAAGGGTGCACATACTTTTACTTGCCATTTTATTTAAACCACATATACACTCCAAAACGATTTTTTCGCTTTATTATGCACTCAGTCACGTATTTCAAAACTACCTACCATTTTTGCTGCCCTTTGTTGTGAATCATTTAAACATTTTGGTTACCTTAATAAATTCCAATATTATTGATTTGTAAATCACAAGACCAGCGGTAATTCCTTTGCTTTTTTGTAATGAACTTGTGTCTTTGTTCACCAGTGTGTTCTTCTGTGTCTTTTGTGTGTATAATCAGGTGGGTGTCGCACAGCGTTGCAGGAGCAGAACTCTCAAACAAATGGCAGCAGTGGAGGCAGGAGCAAAAAAGTGGAGGTGATCGATTTGACTCTTGACAGCTCGTCTGAAGATGAGGAGGATGAAGAGCCTCCTCAGAAACTAAGTTGCCACTCGCTGTCCAGCATTTCTCCTATGATCGATAAAGGGTAAATGATGATTAGAGTTAAACCTTTAGGCCCAGATTTGTCAATTATTTTTCAACTGCATGAGTTGCACTTTTTCCTCATTTAGACCCAAAATGTTTTTGCATCAGTCTGCACTCTTTTTAATAGTTTTTTCTATTTAAACATGTGCTAGACCAGGGGTTGGCAACCTATGGCACGAGGAGTAATCGTTGGCACGCAAGCAACAGCGAAAGATAGGAACTAGTATTTATATTTATATGAAGTCCTTCGCACCTACAATGCCATTCTACCTCGATGTAATCTTTCTTTATAATCATGCACCATGTTTTATGTGATCATGTAGTGTGAAAAGTCATTGTTGTTGGAGGGGGTCATCAGCGCAGCGATTAACAAGGAAAATAAAAAATTGCACTTCATGTCAAAAAGGTTGTTGACCCCTGCGCTAGATGGACATCTTTGACCTTTGTGCCACGACTTGCTGTTTTCTCAAGATCTTGCACAGGAGCACCATGT
Source organism: Xyrauchen texanus (assembly GCF_025860055.1). Classification (NCBI taxonomy): domain Eukaryota; kingdom Metazoa; phylum Chordata; class Actinopteri; order Cypriniformes; family Catostomidae; genus Xyrauchen; species Xyrauchen texanus. The sequence continues at coordinate 32,168,182 of NC_068277.1, read as the reverse complement.
TTTTATGACAGTGGGGTTAAGCTGATGTTACTTAAACTTTTAAGAACAAGAGTGTCTCAAGCATTCCTGCATTCTGTTTCATTTGTTGTGCTGCATCTTTTTTTCACTCAAGAATGCATTTGGTCTGAATGGCCCCCATAGATTCCTTTTTGCAATATGTTTAAATGAAGCTAGATAACATATTTATATTATTAATTTAGATCCGCCTGCTGTCCATATGCAGAAGTAACCTCATCTTTCTTTTAAGTTTGTCTTCTAAAATATTTGCTTTGTCTTCTCTTTTTTGTGTGTGCTTGTTGCGTGTGTGTGCTTGGTGTGTGTGTGTATATGTGATTGGTGTGTGTGCGCGCGTGCTTGGCGTGTGTGCGCGTGCTTGGCGTGTGTGTGCGTGCTTGGCGTGTGTGTGCGTGCTTGGCGTGTGTGTGCGTGCTTGGCGTCTGCGTGCTTGGCGTGTGTGTGTGTGCGCGCTTGGCGTGTGTGTGTGTGTGTGCGTGTGTGTGTGTTGTAGAGTGCTAAATCTGCATAGACAAGCATCACCTCTAAGTCGAACTCCAAGCATGCCTCAAGTGGACACCAATTACATTCCCCCACCCCCACCCCTAATTCAGGACTACCGCCACTACTACAGTACACCCACCGACCTGTCAGGTACAGCACACACAAAGATGATCAGAGGTAAAAAATTCCACATTTTAGCTAAAATGATTGTGCTAATTTGTCTCTGTTTCTTTTTACAGATATCAACTTTTTCCCTTTTTTACAAGGGGAGAATCATCAGGTAACACATGTTTTCAAGGTGCTATGTCTAACTATTTAAAGATGCACTCCATAATAATTTTGTTACGTTGACACCTAGTGGCGTAGATTCAGATGCCATTGTAGAAATGCGCATTTCAAAGTCACAAATTATCAATTAAATTCGGCAAGTCATGTGATCTCAAAATGGCGGCTCTCATATGTAGAATCAATTATTATTATTTTTAAAGATTGATATGACTTGAATCTTCATCTCATGTAAATGTACAGATTGTAAACATGTTTCACAAATACACATATTTATTTATTTTTTTTCAGTTTAAAATTCTATCTATTAGCCATAATTCACTAAGTGCACCTTTAAACTCTTTGCATGATGTACTTTGATAATAGTATTTTTTTCACCCTCTCATTCTCCCTCTCCTTGCCTGACTCTCTTTCTCTCTTGGTCTGCATCTCTCAGCACTACAACATGGTGATGGCAGCGGCTGCATCAGCATCTGAAGATCACGAGCTCCTCCTGAGTCGTTTTCTCCCATATGGCTCGTCTCAGCTGTACCTGGACCCTCCTTCCACCACCGTCAACAGCACTCTCCCTCCCATTAACGTTAACGGGAGCACTGGCAGCAGCCTGGTCTCCTCCAGCAGCCTACGGGAAAACATCGGACACCCGCCCACCCCAATGTCCACATCTGAAACAACCCCAACGTCTGACACCTATGGCCCCATCCCAGACGTCATATCATTAGACTGACCCAGGACCAGACCCTCACATAGGAAATAGACTGAAGAGACTTTCAAACATTGGGGTAAAAAAGGGGGGCTACAGGATGACTGAAGGGTGTTTTTGTAAACGATGATAATCGTTGACGTGTACAGAGAACAAATATATTTTTTGTTTGACTTTTGTGTATACTTGTCTATCTAGCTAATGTATATGTAAACTTGAAAGAGTTGTTTTCCAGGCTTGCTAAGTTAGTTTTGGGTTTATCTCCTTGAAAATGAAGATATTTTTCCCTAATAGCTCTGTTTCAAACCCTTTAACAAAATATGAACACCTTTTATATCCCTTCCCCGCCATATTCTGTATTCTTCTATATTACGTCTGTTTCCACATGGCACGATGGCTATGATTGGACTGTCTGCCTAACTCCTGTTCTTTTCTCTTCCCAGTAAAACTTGCCAATCCATACCACATTGACCATCCATAACTGATGGCTGCATGTTCCTTCCTTCATTGTTTCTTCAAACATGTAGGATTATCTTACAGTATACAATTGCTTTAAGTTATGTGAGGTAGATGGGCCGTTAAGAAGCATTCCTTCACCTTCAGGCTACCAACTGGAAGTAGAAGCATTGTTACGCCATTATGTGACCTCATTATTCTTACGTGAAATGTAATATTACTTTTTTTTTTTTAAACGCATCCACTTTGTTCCTATTTTTCTTGCTCGATGCCAAAAGAACACTGTTTAGTGTTGAAGTTTCTAGAGTGAGAGCTTGTGAGTTCAGTGAACTTAAATATACACCATATGTCGAATTTTCTCTTTCTTTGTGGCTCCCATGCTTGATTGTTCTTTCCTTCCTTCACTCCTTCACTCCTCCCATTTTTCAGGAAGAATGAATTATTTGGAGTTTGACAGTGGCTTAGATGATGAGTAGACAGTGGTATCTTTGGTGTTGGCGTGTATCATATGTTTGTTCATAGATGTTTGTTTGACCTCATAGAGGGACAGGTCTGTCTTAGTGTCTTTACTGTCATAGGAGTTCACAGTATTCTCCAGCCCCAATTAATTTCCTATTCAAATGTTGTCAATTGAGTAATCTGTTTTTGATACTGTGTTTAATCTCAGACTGAGAAATCCTAAAGCCACTCTTCATTTCTTCTGCCGTTTTGTCAAGTGTGCCTTGTTTGTAAGTTTAAGGATGTTTTATGTTTGTAAGACTCAACCTGTATTTTCTTGTACTTAGCCATGAGTTGTGGAGGAAGACTGTTTGTAAACAAATAATTCAGATGCTGCTTGGGGCTGAGAAAGATCAGTTATGTTCGAGTAAGCCTATCTTATTTTGTGTGTGTGTGTGTGTGTGTATGCACGTGTTTGTGTATGCGTGCGTGTGTGTGTACGCACGTGTTTGTGTGTGTGTATGCACACGCATGCGTATGTGCGTGTGTTTAGCACTAAGCCTTTACTGCTGTGGCCCTATCAAGCTCTTTGAGTCTGTGTGCTGACCAGATCTCCTCTCAAAGCCTAACTAGGTTTGTGACTGGGGTAATTGCATGTGACAGAATCTAGCTATCAAGCTTTACATAGTTTGATAGACAGATGAGACTCTCTCTGTTTGCATTACCCTCTAAAACGCCTTTTAATCCACATTTCTTTTCAAATTATTAAATATTCTCAGTGTGTTTATCAGTTGATTGTCTTTGGCTGTGAAATTGGTTTGCAATGTAATTGGTTTATTAATACAAAAGTTATGGAGGCATACATATGGATGCTGATATTGCAAAATGCTTTTTACCAAATTGACTATTTGTTAGATCTCTACCAGTGTTAATGGTTTTATATTATAAAAAGTAAATATTAAAATTTAGTTCAATGTGTCTGTTTGATATGATACTATGTTATTGACAAAGTTTGTTACTAAAGACGTACAAGCTGGACGTTTTTATTAATTTGTCAAACTTTGTAAAAGTTTATTAATAACTTTTTTGGAAAAGTTGTGTGTGTATGAATGTGTGTATGAAAGTATGTGTGCATGTTTTTGATGTAAGGCCAACATTGTGCAAACTTGGATGTTCCAGTGATGTTATGTGTTCAAGTGGGATCCGCAACATCTGAACAAACTAATTTATATATTTTAGATGCTGCACTGTGCTCTGGGTGGGCTTGGTGTTGAAGTCCAAGTTTATTTTATTTTCCATTTAATTAAGCTGACATCTATGCTCACTGCCTTAAAATTCATCCAGTCTGTGTCTGTGGCATGTTTTATGAAAAAAAAAGATTTTTTTTAAATGTGGAAGACATATTGTACAGTAGACCAATGTCAGTTTGTATAAAGTACTAATTGAAAATATTTATTACATGCATTGAAAGAAATGGTTTACCTGTTAAATGTTACATGTTTATGTAGAGACATTTAGATGTAATAAAATACATTGTCAACCATGTCTTCTTTTTTTATTGATAGTGTTGTGTCACTTAGATTGAAATGTTTTGGATGGTTATACATTGTTTTGAGGGATGCTATATGTATATTCATTAGTTTCATATATTTACAACTCATGCTGGGACACAGATACAATATAAGCCACTTATGTACACTGAGAGCTTCTTAAAGGGATAGTTCACCCAAAAATACAAATTCTCTCATCATTTACTCATCCTCATGCCATCTAAGATGTGTATGACTTTTTTTTCTTCTGCTGAACACAAGCACAGATTTTTAGAATAAGAATGTTCTTTAGGTCCATACAATGCAAGTGAGTGGTGGCCAGAACTTTGAAGTTCCAATAAACACATAGGCAGCATTAACATGTGGTTTAATAAATGTCTTCTTAAGTGATCCAGTAGGTTTTGGGAGAGAACGGACAAAAATGCCATTGCAGTCTCTAGACACAATCATGAATTCAAGCTCAATAACGACATTTAGGGCTCTGGATTACTTTTATGCTGACTTTATCGCCTTTTTGGAGCTTCAAAGGCATGACCACCATTCACCTGAAAAGCTGAGATATTCTTCTAAAAATCTTTGTGTTCAGCAGAAGAAAGAAAGTCATGCTCATCTGGGATGGCATGAGAATAAGTAAATGATGAGATGATTTTAATTTTGGGGTGAACTACCCTTTAATATCTGAGATCCATTGTAATGGGCAGTGTGTCTCAATGTTAGCAAAAAAGGTACAGTATACTGTAGTAGTGCAAAACTGACAGATTTATCCAATCTTTGCTAAAAAGTAGACTGATTATCTTCAGACCAAGCCTGATAACAGCAAGCAAATGGATATTTTGTATTTAAAAACGTTTGCCAGTAACAGCAACAGAGTAGCATCATATACAAATACATTATACATTGACCTTCAACGTAGTGTCTCTTTGGAAACATGACTTTATGTGTGGTGTGGCACAATGAAAAGCTGTCAGTAACCTGAGGTAGTCACTGAAAGATTGCAGGTTTGAACCTCACTGATAGTGATGGTGATTTAGTAAGTGCACATGCTTTGCCCCATTTATTATTTGTTTCTTTGTTTGCTGTTACGTTCTAATGATCTTATAGTGTTATTACCTATTACAGTTGGCTTCTTTTAATTGTATCTGCTGCTTACATGAATTCCAGCAATTAGTCTACAAATAATTCATATTCCTATAGAAAACCACTTGATTTAAAAAAAAAAAAAAAGAATCTATAAAACATTTGCATAAACATAATGTGTCCTGGAATAACAAACAACCAATCTATATAGGCTAATTATCTAGATGTTACCCCTGTTCAGAACCAATGTCCGTTAAAATATATATTTTTTTAATTATCATTCATGTTGTACTGATTATATAGCTGCATTTAGATTTTAAATAAAGCATGGCCATATTTGTGTGTCTCTGCCACTGAAAAATAATTTGGGTATGAAAGAGTTAATCTAGCATTACATTTTATATTACAGCGGTATAACTGGTGACCTAGTAACCACATTGACATTTTGGCATAAACTATGATTACCATAGTACATTTTTTACTGGTGGTCTTTTGATTCCTTTTACATGTGCCACTTAGTAAACACCAGATGGCAGTGAAAGCTTACCAAGTTGCCAAGGTCCACCCGCTTTCTTGAAACTTAGCCTCAACACTTTTGAAGACTATATATTTGTTCAAGATATTGTTCAAATGTTCTAAAATCTTAATATGAAGTAGTATTACTACATGTATAATGGATAGTTTAAAACTTCAATCAAGATTAGATTAGGTGAAAATTATAAATTGTGAAATTTGGTATTGAGATGGACATGACTTTCTTCTGCAGATCACAAATGAAGATTTTTTTCGAAGAAAATCTCAGCACGGTAGGTCCATATAATGCAAGTGAATGGTGGCAGAACTTTGAAGCACTTAAATGTTGCATAAAATAATCCATAAGTGGTTTAGTCAATGTCTTCTGAAGCGATCAAATTGGCTTTTGGTGACAACAGACTAAAATGTACCTCCTTTTTCACTGTTCATCTTGTCATTGCAGTTTCTAGACATGATTTCAAGCTTGATTACACGTCCTAGTGCTTGACACATGCACAGAAAACTAGATGGCGCTAGGAAGTGTAATCAAGCTTGAAATAATGATCAAAGACTGCAGATTGTCAGGATTTATAGGGGGAAACGAGTTACATTTAGTTCTGTTCTCACCCAAAATTGATCGGATCGCTTCAGAAGACGGATTAAACCACTGGAGTCTCATGGATTACTTTTATGTGCTTTTGGACCTTCAAAGTTTTCACTTGCATTGTATGGAGCTACAGAGCTGAGATATTCCTATAAAAATCATCGTTTGTGTTCAGCAGAAGAAAGAAAGTCATACTCATGACTGGGATTGCATGAGGGTGAGAAAGCTATTTATTTTGGGTGAACTCGTCCCTTAACTAGTCGATCTGTCAATCAAACCGAAGGACGAATCGATGCGTTCGAGGGGCGGGACATTTAAAAAGCGCTCGACGTAAATTCGTAGAGCGCGTCGCAATGTGTGCAGTCTCAGCAACTTGTGCTGCTTTCTCAAAGGTCGTGATTTTGGTAGATAGACTATATTTTGTTAATGATCAATTTAAAAAGCCTAAACTAAAGTAAAATATATAAGCACATATCTATACAAGTATATATATGTAGCCTATATAAATGCGTATTCCTACATTATTTTCTTTTTCGCCATGGTCAACGCTGAAGTGGTGAAATCGGTGGATATAATGGAAAACAGCAATCAGAGTGGTGCCATCAACAGATCAATCGGATATCAGGAGCGCTTCAAGAGCTTGGAAGACATCGATGTCACCGCTGATGGGAGTCCGGTGTTGAGGTGCATGATTTCCATAACGTACTCCGTAGTTTGCGCAGTAGGTCTGATTGGGAACCTGTTGGTTTTTTTCTTTATTCGCGTGAGACAAGAGAGACGGACATCCAAAATCAACTTCTTCATCCTCAATTTGGCCGTAACGGATTTTCAGTTTGTGTTGACATTACCCTTTTGGGCAGTGGACACCGCACTAGACTTCAGCTGGCCGTTTGGCGACGCCATGTGCAAGATCATCCTGTCGGTGACTGTGATGAACATGTACGCCAGCGTCTTCTTCCTGACCGCAATGAGCATCACACGGTACTGGTCAGTGGCCTCAGCGCTCAAGGACCGCACCAGACAGACCAGCTGCTCCATCAGATGGGTCAGTGTCATCCTCTGGTCTCTGGCCACTGTCGCCACGGCGCCAACATCCATCTTCTCAACAGTCACCAATGTGGCCGGCGAGAAACTTTGTTTATTGAGATTCCCTGACGGACAGTATTGGTTGGCCGTCTATCATCTCCAGAAAATATTGATTGCCTTTATTCTACCCATGACAATAGTCTCCATTAGTTACATATTGCTGTTGAGACTCATCCGACTGCGCAGCATGAAGAGCAATTCAAAACGAAGAATGCAAATCACCAAGTCTGTCACAATCGTGGTTTTATCGTTTTTCCTCTGCTGGATGCCTAATCACGCCATAACATTTTGGGGCGTACTGGTTAAATTCAACGCAGTGTACTGGGATAAGTCTTACTATATCGTTCATACCTACGTGTTTCCAGTGACTGTGTGCCTTGCGCACGCAAATAGCTGTTTAAACCCGCTTATTTACTGTCTAATGCGAAAAGAGTTCAGGAAAAAACTAAAGGAACTGTTTCTTCGAGTCTGAGAGCCCCTTTTTCCCGCGTATTCCGCGCGCCTCAGAGACTGTTTCCTTTTCTTGAAATGTACCGTCAAATGCGGTAATTCAGCGGTATTCAACACATCTTAACTGGGTGAAATAACATAATTCATGTCTTTGTGCCTCTGTATTCATAGTGTCGTTCTTGTGGTGCACTATTTTCACATAATTATACGTCGGTAACACTTTATACGATAAGGTTCCATTCGTTAACATTAGTTTATGCATTAGGTATCATGAACAAACAATGATCAATATATTTTTACATTATTTATTGATCTTTGTTAAAGTTAGTTAATACAAATACATTTGTTCATTATTAGTTAATGTTAGTTCTTAGAATGTTAACTTACAACTTTTGATTTAAAAAATATAATAATGTTGAAATGAACATGAACAAATAATAACAAATAATGTAAAAGTATTGTTCATTGTTAGTTCACGTCAACTAATGTTAACAAATGGAACCTTCTTGTAAAGTGTTACCAATAGTCTATGTCTAAAGAAAATCGATTATATTGAGGCAAAGAAGAAAATAACCACAACAAGTGTAAATTTAGTGACACCCTACCATTCAGTTAATGTAATCATGCACATAAGTGGTGTTAACACTGACTGATATGCTTGTCTTTTGTTTTCCAGGAAAACTCTAAAAGGAATACAGTATTGTGCACTTTGGATTATAAGTCCATTGTTAATTGTGGCATTTTGTTAATTCAACTGCACATTCAAACTGTTTTATTTTTTCTATAAAATGTCTAAATTGCACACTCAGACAGAGTGTTACTTTACATAAGTAAATGATTATTGCCAAGTGTGCTTTAGATAATTCTTCATTTAATGTTTGCATGATTTAATATTGGTTAAACAAAGCAAAGCTTAAGGTTATTTTCCAGTTTTTTAATTCTCCTTTTCTGTCACTCCTGAGTTGTTTATCTTTCCCGGGGTACACATTCTCTGACTGTAAATGTGTACTCTCTACCTGTTAGTCTAATCTCATTCTCAATTAGTTTAACTTCCAGTGACCTCCACAGGCTTTTAGCCAAGACAACACCATCCACCCTCATAATAAGATGTTTTTTAATTAAAGCATTCAAGGATACATTAGGAAAAGCTAGGCAGACCATGTTGTCGAAGAAGGCCATGTCAGTCTCTTCGCACACATCTGAATGTGCTCCTGTGTAATGTAGAACTATCAGCTCTGCAGCATCCAGTTAATAACCCAGAAAGGGACGACCAGTTTCATAACTGATGTGAATGCTCTATGTCTTGTTAAATTGTGGTTGCTTATAATCACTTACACAGAAAGTTAATGGTCGTCATTTGCAGGCAGTTTGGAAGATTTGAAAAGACAGTACATACTGTATGTTGCTGTTTACAGTTACTTACATCCACAGGAGCTTTTTATAATGGACACCCAGCAGAAGTTATATGCTCTTGATGATGTTCTACACATTATGATACTGTACAACCTGTGTTCAGTCTGTAAATGCAAATGAACTGCAGTGGTCTGATCAATAGTAAGTATTTTTTGCATACAAATATGCTCCCATTGAAGACTATACCAAATAAATCTTGTAAAAAACCTATGCTTACTATAACTCAGCTGGTTTTACTTTATGTGTGTTAAATGTCATTTGAATACTATTTGTATGTTTAAAAACAAAACAAAGCAAACAAAAAATCATATATGTGCCATTGAAGTTCCTGTTTGTATAGAAACATGCATGTCCATTTATTTCGAATGCTGTATATATTCAGAGCAGCCCCATGAGTTTGTGACAATAGCACTTTTACAACTGTGGCAACTAGTACATTACAATCTATAATAATCTTTATTTGTACTTTGTCTTTCCATGTGATCACATATGCACAAGTATAGAATACATAACCTTGCTATTAGCCTATGCTTTTTGTTGTGTCCAGGGTTTGTCTAGATTTACAGTACTATGCTTTGTGTATGCAAATTTATCAGTTTGCCAATATTAGGAAACTCACTTTGGTGTCCACTGAGTGTGTAAATGTAATCAGATCCCCACTGTTAACAGGATTTCCTGTGGTGAGATGGTTTTCTATTACTGAGTGGAACTATGAGTTATAATACAATTCACTTTCTAATGCATGCCATTAAATCAGCATGTTCACATTATGGTCACTTGAAATGTGACAACCTTGAAATTTAATTGTGTACCCTTTGGGATATGAAGGATGTGGCAGTTGCTCTATGCCCTTGGATTTATTAAACAAAACATTTGTATAATTAGACTGTACTGCATACATTTTTCTTGATTTTATTTTTGGTGTATAATTGTTACAATGAGTGAAATCAGTTAATGGAATTGTTCGAACAAGCTCTAAAAATCCAAGCAATCACTAACTTTATCTGATCTGTGTGATGGCCATGACAATAATATGCACAAAGAGATTAATTTCAGATAATTAAGAGACTAATTAAGCTTGGACTTTATTTGCATATAGGCAAAATGCTCTGTTTTATGATGTTTCTTAATTAATATAAAATCGATCATCTCTCACCTTCTCCACCATTCACAATGACGAGGACTTCACATTCCTTTTCAAAAACAATGTGGCCATTTATATTACATATATATTAGATAGATGCTTTTATCCAAAACGCTCAAAAAATGATGAGACTTCAGTAGATATTACTCTTTGAAATAGACAGATTTTACAGTAAAAAAATTGGATTTTACAAGATTCAACAGCAATTTCTTGCCACAAAATATGTATTCAGCATTTGAATGTATCAATGCAGGCTAGGTGATTTTCTGCCGTAACGCAACAAATTACTGTAAAAAGAGAAATTATAATATTACACTGCATTGTGGGGAAAATACTGTTTCATTTCAAGTCACCATTATGGTGTTTATTGTTCCCTTTGAATGGGAACTTTGACTTGATCATTTAAAACAAAATGTCTCCCAATTGGAGCAAATATGTTAAAGAACACAACATAGTGCACTGAACTGCTTGGAGAAACTCATTTTACTGATTGACTTCCAGTCTGATTACAGTATATAACCACCACTACTTCATGCATTTAAAGAGATGTAATGTAATGAATTGAAACAATCAATGAGGTAGGGATGTTTGCAATAATATGATTACATTCATTTGTCACTTTTCAACCAGATATTATCGGGCATTCCCAGAATTCTCTGCATGACCCATTATATTTAATTATATTTTATGGGAATAGTTATGTTTCTTCTTATTTTTAATATCAGTTAGGTACACTGGGGTGTTCTGTTTTATATTTAATGTACATTATATTAATTTCACATGTGTTACCTGATGGTGTTTAGTGTTTGTGTGAGTGACACTGAGCACTGTCTCTACATGTTTATTGGTTATATGCTCCAGGAAGAGCCACTATTGATTAACTTCATGTCATCATGCACATCTGTAATTACTACGTGATTAACAATACTTTATTCATTAAAAAGATGATTTTTACAGTTTCAGAAGGTTACTGTCAAGATTATCATTTTATAATATAAATGATGATAAATTGAAAAATGACAAATGGAAGTAATCATATTATTGCAAACATCCCTCCCTCGTTGATTGTTTCAAATAATTACATTACATCACTTTAAATGCATGTTAAATGCAAGTAGTTGTGGTTATATACTGTAATCAGACTGGAAGTCAGTCACTTAACTGATTTCCTCCAAGCAGTTCAATGCAATAAGTTCCTAAACACTATTTGCTCCAACTGGCAGAAATTTTGGTTAAAAAATCAAGTCAAAGTTCCCATTCAAAGGGAACAATAAACACCATAATGGTGACTTAAAATTAAACAGTATTTTCCCCACAATGCATTGTAATATTATAATTTCTCTTTTTACAGTAATTTGTTGTGTTACGGCAGAAAATTACCTAGCCTGCATTGATTTTACATTCAAATTCTGAATACATATTTTGTGGCAAGAAATTACCGTTGAATCTTGTAAAATCCAATTTTAATTTCACATGTGTTACCTGATGGTGTTTAGTGTTTGTGTGAGTGACACTGAGCACTGTCTCTACATGTTTATTGGTTATATGCTCAGGGAAGAACCACTATTGATGAACTTCATGTCATCATGCACATCTATAATTTCTACGTGATTAACAATACATTATAAAGTAAAAAGCTGTTTTTTACAGTTTCAGAAGGTTACTATCAAGATTTTATAATATAAATGATGATAATGCACCGTAAAATATACAAGGCATTAAAATTACATCCCAGAAAGCCTGAAATGTGGTTCCCTTTCTGTCACTCACTCGACGTTGTGTTGAATGTAGTGACACAAGTGGTCTTTCTTGAGAGCCTCGCGTACCTCTGAACTTGATAAAAGGCCAATGAAGAATTGGCATACAGAATCTGCATGTCCCGCCCCCGGACATACGGGTATAAAGGGAAGCAGGCGTGCATTTGTCAGTCAGATTTTGTCTTTGGAGACGAGCGGTTGTGCAGCAGCAAGCTGATGTCTCATTACTGTTCCACTCACCTCTATCAGAGCATTGCTGTTGGATCTACGGCACGTTACCAGCGGCTTTCTTCCTCTCTGCACTCTTCGACAGCACTTCTGTAAAAGAGTGTATACCTCTAAAAGGGAAGTATTTTCCCCTCTAAAAGAGAGTATTTTCATTCACAAAACAGCAGGCGTTGAACGTCCTTTTCAGGACACGTCTTTTTAAAGATGTCTTTCCACCTCTGTGTAGTTCCTGGATGTGTGCTCTTCGCTCCTGACAGCCATAAGCGCTGCCTCACGTGTCTGGGCTGCGATCACCCCCCCCCCACACACACACAATTATGGTCCACGAACCACCCACCAAGCATGCTCGTTTTGCTTCCGTCCGGGTCCGACGCAAGATCGGCTCGCCTCACGGCCAGTCCATTGTCTCATTCGGACCCCGCGAGCTGGATGATGATTTCACCACTGCATCGGAGAGCTTCATAGCGGCATCTGGTGCTGATGACACGTCTGGGCTGCCAACTTCAGGTCTGCTTGTCCAGTCTGAGGCTGACGTGCGTATGTCCGCTATGCTTTTCGGGGGGCCGCCGTGAGTGTGAGGCTGGACTGGACTTCTGTCCCCCACTCACCCCTCACGGCTAGTCAATTGGTTCCTTGGGTCAGGGCGACGCTCATAGCCATGCCCGGTTCCTTTCTTCCTGGAAGTGCATGACAAGCTGACGAGGTCGTGGAGGGCACATTTTACTACCCAGATCCGTCCTCCTCGCTCGTCCGTCACTACCCTTGACGGTGGGGCGGCCCATGGGTACATGGAGGTCCCCCAGGTGGATAGGGCGGTTGCAATCCACCTGTGCCCCGAGAACTCCGCCACTTTGTGGGATCGTCTGGTACTCTTTTCCAAGGCCTGTAGGATGATGTCGTCACTGACTTTGAAAGCCTAGAGCACCACTGGACAGGCCGCCTCCGCCCTGCATGCCATGGCTTTCCTGCAAGTCCACCAAGCCAAGGCACTTAAATATCTGCACTTGGGTAGTCCTGACCCCGACGTGCAGGAATATATATCCGTGGTCAGGGGCGTATATTCCGGGGGCAATGGGGGAGGTAACCCCCCAATAATCAAAAATCAAAACAAGCTAGTACAACCCCCCCAAATGTATACCATGGTCAATGGAAAGATCCTAGTTTATTATTAAGACAGTAGGTTTTACAGTATCAATTTACGATTTTACCCAAGTTTTTTTGGGATAAGGCAACCTCTCATTTAAATCTGCAATATGTAACAATTTTCATGTAATATTCACCTTTTTTTTTGCCAATGTGTGAGGGGCTTGTAACGCAATTTTAAAAATGAGCCCTTCCCGGACTATCTAGGTTGCCTATTAAAGCCTGTAGACTGATTTTCATGAGAAGGCTTATCAGGAGCAGTTGCCTGTATGGCAGGTTAAAAATAATAATCGATACCAGGTTAAGGTAATAGCATATTTCCCCTTCAAACCATTTCAAATCATTGTAAATGATCAACCTGCAAATATTTTCCTGAAGATACTTTTGGAAAGCATAGTCAACTGTGAATTAATATTTTTTATTTGTGTAACCAATCTGACGCTCGCTCACACAGAAGCTCATGCGCCACATTCACTTCATTTGTTTTATTCAAGACCAGTAGAGGGCAACAGATCTCTTGAGTGGCATGTGAACAACCAATGATTAAAATGTATGACAATGTCACACACACACACACACACACACACACACACACACACACACACACACACACACACACACACACACACACACACACACACAAATAAAAAAGAAAGCTGTGGCTTGCCAATTAATTTGTGTGTGTGTGTTTTGCACTACATGTAAATAAAAACCAACTTTGCGAGCAAGACTAGGTTTCTCCCACAATTGTCAATGAAAACATCATTAAAAAATCACAAAAATATATATATTTATATATATATATATATATATATATATATATATATATATATATATATATATATATATATATATATAAAATATATATATTTTTACTTCATTTTCATAATTATGTAATGTATAAAAAACCCATTTTAACATTTTAATATTGTTCTTTTCTGAATAGTATGGCTTCACCCAAAACTATGTAGGTGTTGATATCAAATAACATAATTATTTCACTCTCGAAATACTCTCGAAATGCCCTCAATCTGAGACAAGGTCCAGCCCTTTTCCAGGTAAGGTTGACGTCAGCGCCCAACAGCGTCTCCTGCTGCTCCCAGTTGCCGTTTCAAACGCTGCCGTACCACGAGGAAGTCCCGCCCCATCCACCATTCGACTGGTCTAAAGATAATTTATTCTAATATTATTGAATGCTATTGGATGACGGTGTTGTCATACAGGCAACGGCTGCTGATAAGCCTTGTGGTGGTTCACATCAGGTGAAGATCGCAGTGCGAGTGTTATCAGACGTTAGAAGTTGTTTTGTGCAACCAAACAAAACCGTAAAACATATCTGTTGATGTAATTTGTTAACGTGCTAAACACATGCTACTGAACCAATATATTCAACCAAAGCGAAAACATGAAGAGTTTGAAGTCCCGACTGAAAAAGCATGAAGTTGCCATAACAGTAAGTTACGAGTTTAAATCAGATTTGCTTGTTTAATGAAAACCCATGAATCGAAGTCGCGCACTTTTCGCGCACTTTTTTTGGACACGCTGTAATAACGTGCTTGATATTCCTGTGTAATAAATCATTTACTGCTCTTAATTGTTTTTAGATCTGATGCTCTGGTTGTTTAAGTGTTGTACAGAGGCTGTGCTCGGATCATTAAGGCAAATACGTTGTCACTTCTGTGTCCTGTGTCAAATACACGAAAAGAACAACTCTATGGGCTCTATTTACTTATGTTTACTTTTTGTACTCAATTAATTGACATTTATGCCGAACTTTGGTGAACTTGAATGACTCTCGTCTCTCATTTCTGTTGTTAAAACTTTAGTGGAACTGTGTGTGAGGAGATCTATGATAATTTTCTATTAGATTATTGAGTTTCAGAAATCATGCCGAAATCAAAACTAACACAAACAGCGTTGGTTTATAAGGAGCTGATTCAACAGAATCTTGAAATCCCCCTCCCATTTGTTTTTTAATTTCCATGTGAAAAAGCCTGGCACACTTAATAGAGGGTTTGTTTTGGACTGCTTTTAAAATGTTGTGCATGTTGAAGATGACTCAAGAGGAAATGACTCAACGAGGACCAGGTACTCCTCCAACATGGAAGCTCTGTTATTGCTGATGCATCCTTAGACCTATGAGGAAAGTAGCATTTCCACACCATCTCAGAGCCAGACTATTGTCATTGGTTGCCCTTTGATTTAACAGAGCACAAAGACCATGGCTGCACACCCTGTCTTTTTGTGAAAATCTGACCCTTGCACTGCATTTATCTGGTCTACTTTAACCTTGTGAGACCCCCCACGTGACTTCTGTGTGCAATTTCCATTTCATTTTTTGATTTGTAACTAGTAGCCTCTAATAAACAAGCACACACACAAAAGTAAATAATAATTCTAGAGCAAATTTTTTTCTCTTAAAAAAGTATTTCCGCATATGTGGACAGCGGGAATATGTTGTAGGGCTGCAACTAATGATTATTTTTGATAATCGATTAATCTAACGATTATTAGAACGATTATTTGACTATTCGGGCGATTATTGCAACGATTAATCATTAGCCCTTAACCGAGTATTCAGCTTATGCCCAACTTAAAATGTTGTACTAAACGTGCTTACTAGGGCTGGGACAACGCGCAAAAAATACGTCGAAAAATATGTGCGTCGATTCGTCGGACCCAAAACATAGATGGCGGCGCCGGCGAGTAGTAGCAACACGACTGGCTCCTCAGACTATCAGAAGTGCAAGGCGGCACGCACTCGTTCCTCTAAAGTATGGGAATTCTTTAATTTAAAAGGAAACAATTCCGTGATATGTCGTCTTTGCAAAATGGAGATGGCCTTCCATTCTAGCACCACGGCAATGCACCAGCATCTGAAGAGGCGCCACCCGGGAGCAGCTGCATATGACAGAGTACCATAAGTTTTTTTTCAACTCCCCACTTTGCACTCGATGTTGGAGTAGGCTATAGTACGTTGTCGACACCTAAAGTTTTCGCTTATAGCTATTAATAATGCGCTTATAGCTATGAATGTCGTGAAAAATACATAGAGGACACTGACAACGCGCTGACAGACAGGACCAAGCAGGTAACATTTAATAAAGTCTCAACTTTCAAATTTGGACATTCAAAGAAAATTAAACCATAAATAGGCCTACTATTTTGTGGCTCTTTAATGTGTCAGATTGCCTCAGTTAAAGCTGCTCGTGAACCGATCATCTTTTCCTTGGTTTATTTATAGCATCAAATAGGCTAAACATGAATGTAGCCTACATCAGAAGGACTGTTGTTTTAACCACGGAAAGATGTCAGTACAGTAGCCTACAATCCATTATTCAAATTCAAATCCACCGACGTTAATCTTCTCTCTCCTGACTACTTTGTCGGACAAAAATTGCGTATTATGATTGATTGATCAGATCGCCAGTCAATCAAACTCCCATCAAATGTTTTTTTTTTTACATTTTATACACCCCCACCCCCGATGAAACCGGTATTACCGGTGTTGTCACAAGTCGATTAATCTAATCGAAATCTAATCGGACTGAAAAAAATGAATCGTTAGATTAATCGATGCATCGAAAAATAAATTGCTAGATTAATCGTTTAAAAAATAATCGTTTATCCCAGCCCTAGTGCTTACTAACAATAAAGAGGACAAAGTAGTCTTTTAAAAATACCTCTAAAAGACATTCACTGAATTAAGGGGAAAAACTTGGATTTTTATTGTTTAATTAATAAAAAATTAAGTCTGTCTCCTTAAGCATTAAAGTGTGAAAGCATTAGTATTGGAGTGGTGGTGGCGTAGTGGGCTAAAGCACATAACTGGTAATCAGAAGGTCGCTGGTTCGATCCCCACAGCCACCATCATTGTGTCGTTGAGCAATGCACTTAACTCCAGGGGGAATTGTCCCTTTAAATTGTCACTGTAAGTCGCTTTGGATAAAAGCGTCTGCCAAATGCATAAAGGTAAAGGTTTCTGACTCTTTGGAGCCCTTGTGGCATGCTCAAGGCCTGAATTAAATTAATACACAAAGTCCCACTGCCAGCAGTGAATAGCTTCTGTTTTCAGAATAAATTAAAATGAACAAACTACCTTAAACTATTAAATCAGACATTCTGATCTCAAACATTTCTTTGCTTTGATCTCATTTTAGCTGAAAATTGAATTGATAACATTAGTTGTGGATGAGAAGAACTTGACAAGTTCAATAGTAAACAACTATTTAATCACAATATGAATGAAAATTAAGTGAGTTCACTAGTGAGCAGATCAAACATGAAATTCAGTGTCTACAAGATGCAGCACTGACGATTTTGTTGTTGATTTGCTCAATGAGAAAGAAAACTTTCGAGACACTTCACAAACTAATTCGGTTAACCTGATGGACAAGTGGACTGACAGTATTATCATGTATACACAGTCTGAGGGGTGATTAGAAAGAATCGAGTGTAAAAAATATTATGGTTAACACATTATATCAATTGGAACAAATCTTTTATTTATTTATTTATTTTTTTAATCCCCTTATCTCCCCAAAATGGCATGCCCAATTCCCACTACTTACTAGGTCCTTGTGGTGGTGTGGTTACTCGCCTCAATCTGGGTGGTGGAGGACAAGTCTCAGTTGCCTCCACTTCTGAGATCGTCAATCCGCACATTTTATCACGTGGCTCATCGTGCATGGCACCGCGGAGAACCGAATGAGCCTCCAGATGCTGTGAGTCTCCGCGGTGCCATGCATGATGAGCCACATGATAAAATGTGCAGATTGATGGTCTCGGAAGCGTCAACTTACCACATGCCCCACTGAGAGTGAGAACCACTAATACCCCACTAGTACCCTCTCTAGCAACCGGGCCACTTTAGTTGCTTAGGAAACCTGGCTGGAGTCAATCAGCACACCCTAGATTCAAACTCATGACTCTGGGGTGGTAGTCGGCATAAATACTAGCTGAGCTACCCAGGCCCACCCTCAATTGGAATAATTAAAATTAAATGGCTCTGCCACGCATCATGTATATATTTGTGCTTTGTACATTTGTTTAAAATCACTGCGCAATTCACTCACATTAATGTTAAAACAAATTTTGTCAGTTGGAACAAGTATTTTATTGCCATGTACATCTATTTGTTATACATCACTAGAAAATTCAGCATGTTAAGAATTAAACTTGACATCTAATCACAAAACCCATCTTCAGTCTGACCCATTATTTGATACTTTAATTCTGCTAATGGCAGCACAGCTGTTATCGACATAACAATAGCACAGCAATAACGATTGCATAATTTTGTGGAGAAAATACCACTTTTTTATGTATACTAAAAATAGTGCACTCCAGGTCACAACAATGGGATTAATATTTGGAGAAGAAGTCTGTTAAGTAATTTAAAAATTGGATACAAAATCAAAGACGCCACTATACATATTACAGTATATTAGAGATGTAAGAGAACTTTGGTAAGATTGAATGCAATGGCAAAAATGTAGCAATATGGAATACATTATGAAGATAATCCACATAAGATCATATATTTTTTTTAAGTGTATGCAAGGCAGAGATACAGCAATATCATTTACATGTTAAGAGAACCCATGGCTACTTTCTTACAGTCAGTATTTGGGATTGACATCCACATTTACTTACAGGTGTAGTAGCGTCTGTTTGAATGAACAACTGGAGTCAAGCCTGTATTCTGACAGCTGTAACCGTAGTGACAGTGACTGAAGTAAATATTAAAGATGGCAATGTCCGTAACACAGGCAAGTCTTATCACTCTAATGATGCGTTATTTAATAAACAAGTCCAAATGAGGTGCAAGTTCATTCATCAGATTATAATTAGCCCATAGCAGCTTTGAATGCTTTTTAACCGGGTGCAGAGTGCAGCATTTGTTGCACAGCTCGCAGCTTCGGTGAAAGACAGCGGTTTGATCTTCGGATGACACTCAGTTATATCTCCCTCTCTGTGAGTTAACAAAACCCCTCACTATTGAGATGAGACACGTGCTTGTACAGTGAAGCGTGGCTTTCATATTATTTGACATGACAGACAACTAGTTGTCTAGTAAGGTTCCATTCATACAGCACAGGTTTGCAGAGAATGCGGTTGTGAGACTGAAAATTTGTGGGTGTCAGTTTGGTTATAGAATGCATTTGTCATCCTCATAAATAACCGTCCTGTTTGTGAACACAACCGTATCACGCACACAAAACAGGTCTGACAACTGTACTCCTCTTATGCTGCCATGTGAACGTGGCCTATATGATAATTATTTTTGTTTTCAGTTTTTAAGGCATTTGAAGCAATAAAATTCAGGTTTAACACAACATTAACCCAACACATTTCATCTGATTTTATAAAACTGTTCACTTAAGCAGCACCATAAACTATCAGAGTCATGACATATAAAGGGGTCATGAAATGCTTTTATTTTCAGTTTTTTTTTTATAGTTTTATTATCTTTCCTGAGGTCCACTGATAATGTTTTTTTTTTTTTGCACCAAAACAGTAGTAATTTAGCTGGTAATATATCATTATTTTGCACCCTGTCTCTGGCCCTCAGTCTGCTCGGTTTTGGCACCTCCTTAAAACTTCAATGTAAACACAACTGTTATGATTGGCTAACATCATGCAGCTCCTCGAATAGATAACTAAATCAGAGGAAAATGAATAAGAACGAAAACATTATAAAACTAAATGTCAGGGATTACACATTCGACACATTGCATCCGAATATATTAAACTGTTCATCTCAAGCACAACTGTTAACATTAACACCTTGTCTACACCGGACACGAGAATCATGTCAAAGGCAATAGGCCATTAAAATAAATGATGCTGTCTACCATGGAAGCATCTATAGCAACGCGTCACATCAACAGTAAATAGAAGTCGTGTTAAATTTGGGAATGCACGCTGTGGCACAACTACTACCACAACACAAAAACACATCTTAGAAAGTTTGTGTCAACGTGCCTGGTGTAGACAGCCTAAAGCCGTTGTGTCACGTCAACGGACACGCCCGATGTAAACAGGGTCACAGAGTGCTTGTGCTCTTTGATCGTGAGAGTTGTTTCTCTCCGGCGCATCACTTAAATTGTATTGCTATTTTCTATGTTTTATAATGTAACATGTTATGTATTAAAAAATTATTTCACAAAATTGTTTGTTCTTACCACAAGTTAGTATCCGCGTCATTCAAACCAATCATAATGGAGAAAGGGAGCACAATAATTTTTATTAAACTGTCCAACGTCTTACCACTATTTCAGTTTCAATCAATCAATTGTGCAGCTTTCATGGATATCAGACTGAAGTCTCAGCATTCAAGGTTTGACGTTTTTAAAGTGTTTTCTCCTGATCATGTAAGCGTATGCAATACAGGGAGCACCGGTATGAGTCTTTTCAGGACAAGAGTGAATTTGCTCAAGATATATAGATGATTGTACTTTATTAAACTCTCTGCATGTTCATATAGAAAAACATTTTACAGACAGGCACGTGAAGGTGTCCTGTGTAAGTCCACTTTGGATGAGTCTCCCATGACAGGCCCTATCTCTCTCTCTCCTCTTCACCTGTGTGACTGACTAGCTGAGCACCAGTGGGCAGGGCCAAAGAGATGTTTTTGTAGCTATAGTTTGTTTTTTATAGTACAATGTCCTCTGATATGTCAAAAGATCAAGGAAAATTTGAGCAACAATTAATAATGGCACAGATGGGTGCAAAAACAGTCCAGAATGCCTTCAAAATAGCACAACAGCAAGATGTAAGATAATGTCAAAGCCATGCATGGTTATGTAGAAAAACATTTAAATCCAGACCATTCAGGGGCCAAGGGTAAAATGACAGAAACATAGGCATTGATGTCTTACTGAAAAGGCTATGTGAAGTCATATCACTGATCTATATATATAACTGGATCGCTCATAGAATTCTAAACTGCCAGCAGTAGGTGAAGCTACTGGAAGTGCTCTGGCGGCCATCTTACTATTCCCAACCGACAGAGGTCATCGCGGCATGTGCAGTGTTTAACCGCGAAACATCACTCACTTAAGGATGAGGCTAAAGTGCCCACATTTTGTAATTTATGACTATGTACATATTAAGCACACATTAGTCGTTATCCCCATGTAGAGTGGGCATAACGATCATAATCTTTAATAATCAACAGTAAAAATACAACACCAAAGTGTATTAATACCCCTTTTTAAAGCAAAGTTATCCATCTGCAAATTGTTACAGGATGCAATGTTTCTCTGCCTTCATAGTTTAAATCTGTTGATGCTCATTGTTCATAATGTTGACAAATTTGACAAATCTGCATAATTTGCCAACATTATTAACCATTTTTTGACTAGATTATATAGTAGGGGGTGGTGCATGCACATCAACAAGTTTTAAAGTTGTTAATAAAAACGACTAGCTTTGTGTTGATATTCTAACTAGACAGTACCTCTTCAGAATAAATCCAGAAGAACCTAATATAAAAATTTAGTATAGTGCACACACAAGTTCAGATGCATTATGTGTGTGTGTGTCTGTGTGTGTGTGTGTATATACATACACACACACACACACACACACACACACATACATGAATTTACCTTTACTTCATTTCTGGAATATGTACATACCAGCATTTAATTATTTCAACAATCCCCTGATCTTTTAAATCATAATTAGAAATAAGTTTATTGACATATGCACACTCAAGGAAATCATACATATTTATTTGTTCAATAACAAAAGCTTCCAAGTACACACAAAACTTGACTTAAACTGAACAATACAATACAAATTTGCAGATATGTGGGGACAAATCTGCTAATGGATTTAACAACAATCCCACATTATACAGCTTTCAAACGAATGGTAGCAAGACATGCCATCAGAGCTAGTGGCAACAGTTCTTCACTGGATAGCACAGTGACACTGGAGGCAACATCTTCTGATATGCATTTCAGGCAGTGACGTTCAGCCTAAAACAGAAGACACAGAGAAAAACATCACAGTATGTCTTCCCAGCTTGTCCATGTTCAAAGAGGCTGTGGTGGGGTACGTAGCAGGCTTTGCAGTTAAAACAACTATGAAGATGATTCTGTGCACTACCTGTTTATCAGCACTCAGTGTCGAGAGCTCTTCCCAAGATGAACACACTGATCGACATGAAGTCCTGAGGTGGATTTATAAGACCGTCAGATAGCGTCTTGAAAGTCTGCAAGACAGCTGAGAGATTTCTTCAACAGCACACACTCACAAGGCCCATCTCTGTCCCCACAAAGGTTCTGGATCTCCATGGTGGTTCTGCATTCAAGGAATTTGAGGCAAACATGTTCAACCTAGAACCATACAACAATCACATCTTCATACTCAAAGTGCATTGCAGAAAGCTGCACAAACATCAGGCTCCACTTCATTGCCAAGGAAACATGTGCTGCATCACAGTCCAAACGGCTTAAGAAAACTCTGGGCAAGCTTGTACTGCAAAAAAGAAGAAAAAAGAAAAGTTTGATATAAAGATCAGGAGCCGGTTGCACCAGCTATACAAAAGTTTAAACTTAGCCTAGTTGTGGTGTAAATGGGCACGAAGTCACAATTTACGCACTACTAAATATTAAACTTCAGTACGACGTAACCCTATGTATAAACTAAATATTTACGGAAGACTCCGAGCAGGTGTAACTGATGGAATAAAAAAGCAGACTGATATTTTATGAAATCAATAAGCTCATGACAGGCATCAATCAAATAATTGTGATTATGACAATTAATTGACTTTTTTAGGTGTTTCATAAATATAATGATTAATTACCATACAAACTCACTAATTCATTTATACAAATTTTTACAAGCCTGAGTCATATAATAAAATAAGACATATAATATAGACAGTCAAATATAAAAGTATAAAATGTAAAATAATTAAAATAATAATTATCAAAATATGTCTCTCAAGAGAGCTGCTCTTGTGACATCTGCAGTGACGGTTACATGAGCAAACAAGGTTTGTACATCAACTGTAACTAATTCAAATTGAAGTTCTGCATTGGATCAGTGCAGGTAAACGTCATAATATGCGACTACGCATCACTTTATGGAGAGACTTACTAGTTAAGACTTGCCTTAAGAACAGGTGGAGCAACCAAATTAAGCACTGACTTAGTTGCAAACTAACTAGTAGTTACGAAGCCTTGAACTTTATACCCCAACTTAAGACCTTACGCACAGCTATTTACTCAACCTCATGTCCTTCCAAACCTGTATGACTTTTTCTGTGGAACACAAAAGATGACATTTAAAAAAAAAGATTTGTCCATATAATGAAAGTCGTTGGTGACCAAAACAAGCTATTTGCTCACCATTTACTTTCCTTATATGGAATACAAAATACATTTTTTTGGGGTTCTGCAAAAGAAAGTCACATGGATTTGGAAGGACATGAGGTTGAGTATATGATGACATAATTTACATATTTGGGTCAACTTTTATATTAATATTAAATGTTATAACTATTTGAAACACAGTAATTTTATGAGACTTATACTGCAGGTTGCAAAAGTATCTTCATTGCAAATAAAATCAGATAGTATAATATTTTTTTACTCTGTTAAAACAGCTCATCAGTGAAGCCAGGCTGACAACTGTCTCTTCATACAGCTTTTCCTCTTGTTGCAAACCAATTCCAGTTTTATCTAACATTCAGTGGGATGTTTATTGAAATCCAAACGGCAAACTTACCTTGTTTAACTTCAACAATATCCATGTGCTCCTTGTCAGGGCTGGACTGGAAAGAGAAATCGGTCCGGGATTTTACATAACTGGCCCAAAAGTTGTTTTGGGGAGAGCGTTCGCTAACGCGGCGGCTCGTTTTAGCTTATCGCGGCCGACACAGCAGCCCGCTCGGATCTCCCGATGGCCAGTCCACCCTGATCGGCCCCAAAGTGCGTCGGTCCACCGGAAAAATGTCCGGTAGGCCAGATTACCAGTCCTGCCCTGCTCCTCGTCTATTCCAAATGATCACTTTATAAATGATGGCCGTGAGGTGGGCCGTATTCAGGCATGCACTGCAAAAAGTACAAATCACACACAGAGAATTAATGCAAGCCCACATTATATTCATCATATGTAACCGGTGTTGATCTGCAATTAGATATTCAACTTGACCAAAAAAGCAAACCTGGTGAGTTATACTGTTATTCATTGTGGTTATTTTCCTAGGTTAACGTTAGCTGCATAGCTAATATTCATTTATCCCAAGAAAATAACCACAATGCACGTTCAACGTAAACAAAAGCTACAAAGCACAATTATGTATTCAGAATAAAAACTTTAAAGCCTGCAAAAAATATGTTTGAAAATGTCTACTGATATCTTACCTCAGTTTCTTAAACTTGTTTCTATTGAGGTAACACGTGCGCCGCTAAACGTAATGCTGCTGCAATAAAGAGTAACATAACACGCTCACACTTAGAATAAACAGGGGGAAAAAAATGAAAGTCAAAATAAATAATGAATTACATATTTAGGAAGATTGCATTGTGATGCAGTGTATGCAGACATAAAACATTTTTTTTAGTGTGACTGGATAGGCAAAAATGACGATTTCCCATTGAGACCCATAGGAGTACAGAATGTTAGGGAATACCAAGATGGCGGCGCAGTAGCTTCACTGTTGTGACGTCATGAGCAATCCAGTTATATATATATAGATCAGTGAGTCATATGCAAATGTATTTGGTCCTTGTGACATCATAAGTTCCACAAATTCTAAACAAGCCATTTTTGAAACTTGGTTTAAATAAATGCTCTTTCTATTAAGGAGGACGTTTTTAGTTCTGAAACTTACAGTATGTTTTTATAGTACAATGACCATGTCAAAAGATCAAGAAAAATTTGATTCCTCTTGTCACGACCCCTTTAATGCATTATCAAATGAAAAACGAACTAATGTGGACTTAGAAGCATAAAAAACCAAGCTGTTAAATTTAATTGCCTTGACAATTTTGACGCAGCATGAGTAGACCTACATGCACTGCCATAATTGACTCTTTTCCTGATTAGTTAATTGTGGCTGCTGTAATTGTAATGTCATTACTCATAAGTACTTTTTAAGTAGTTAAAGGAATACTCTGACTTCAATAAATGAGTTAAGCTCAGTTGACAGCATTGGTAACAATTTTGATTACAACAAAAAATTATTTTAACTTGTCCCTCCTTTTAAAAAAATTTCAAATTAAATAAAAATAAAAAGAACTAAAATTTTGTTTATGCTGAGGCACTAAAAATGGAAGTGAATAGGACACATTTTTGGAGGGTTTAAAGGCACAAATGCAAAGCTTATATAATTTTTCTGTTAAAACCTGTGTATTATATGAGATGTAAAATTGTTTAAATTATTGGTTTTGCAGTTGTTTTAGGGTTAACCATAACATTGTCATGGCAATTTTGTAAAAAATTTGTAAAATTGAATATAAAATAGAAAAACTTATTAAAGCAGTTTTAACACACTAAAGTCATGTATACATGCATATTGTTTAAATATTGGGGCTGTACTTTTGCCTTAATGTATCCCAGATTTTTGCTTTTTGTATTTGAAATTTTTTAAAAGTAGGGACAAGTTGAAATAACTTTTTCTATTAATCATCATTATGCCACAAATGCTGTTGATTTAGCTTAGCTTTATTGAACCCAGAATATTACAATAAACTACAGGCAAGCTACTCTTGAAAAAAAGTTGACCGCTACTAACAAAACGTAGGTAACTACATTAAAGCTACTTAAGAGGGCAAACCAAAACAATGAGGATTTGTAAATGAACAATTAGTGTGACCACATTGAACATGAAAAGAAAAACACTTTTGAATCTGTTCATTTACAAGAACTGTCCTAACTTTCCAATGGTTGGTATGAAGAGAGGGAGAAGTTTCAGATGAACCAATTATCTAGAATTTTTGTTTGTAATTTCTTTACAATTTCTGTTGGACTTTTATTTAAGCATAAAATTTAAATTGAGTATAGTCTTTGACTACCTTTTTTTTATTTGATTTTTATTGAGGCACTTGTTTCTGTGTTGGTTTTGTTCCTTCTTGGCACCATATGTTGATTTACCTGCCCCTAAACATCACAACTACTAAAAGAGTGACTTGGCCAGAAAACACAGATGTTGAAAAGTCTGCTTTGTGAGAACTTAGGTCTTTACATTAGACTGTCTGTCAGTCAGATTTTTGCACATATAGAAAAAAACTGTTTTCTTATTTTCAATTTAGTTTTCATTCGTATTGTACTTATAAAAAGTTTTACGATATTAAAATCAGTACGACACACTTTGCAAAAGGTATGGCCATTGTCGATATAGGTTCGAGAGATATGACATTGAATTCTTCCATCCAGCTGTTGTTATATTTACATGTTTTTTTTCACCGGAGCACCACCCAAGTCTCCTCCCATCTACCAGTGATGCTTGATTCAACTTCCTGCATCTACTACCTGTGCAGATATCAACAGCTCAACTGGGTTGTAAGTCGCCAGGTTGAGGTAACAAATGGGTTGAAATGTGTATGATGTGTGGATTGTGTGAGTAGGATGTGTTTCATACAAGATCTTGCAACTGGACAACCTTGGAATAATATAATGATGTGTTTATTCATATAACGAGTTTGGGCCATACAAATTACCATAGTTTCTTGGGAGAAATAACAAAACGGGAGGGGGTCGGGAGATGGGTGTGAAATACGGGAGACTCCCGGGAAAAACGGGAGTGTTGACAGGTATGGTCTACATTAATATTTTTTATAGCATTGATGAAAGTGGCCTGGGGATTTTGATTTCCCAGCATGCTTTGCATGGGTCTGGATGGCGTGAACAAATGGTGAAACCAAGTGTTATTTTATGCATTTTTGAGCAAGGTAAGAACAGGATGAGTTTCGTTCATGTTTACTGTTCTGTTTTATAATTTCTTTAAAGTAGTGTTTGATTGGCTGGAGTTTGGGGGGATTACCATTATGGTGAAGACTGATGCTTGTGCTTTGGTTGAGGATGGACTTGATGTGCTACTTAGCTCTATAAGCTGTTGCTATCAAACTGACAGGGCAACAGATTCACTGTCCTTACACTCACCTGGCATATACTAATGATAAAAAAAAACAAATAAATTTGAACCAACATAATACATTTAATTTAATAAAGCTAATTATATTAATAAAATTAAGTTGGATGAACATAAAAAAAAGTTTGAATCTAATAAATTTGAGTTAAACCAACTACAATATATTACTTTGATTTGAACTAATCCAACTAAATTATGTTGGCTCAAATTAACTGATTTAATTTGAATGAAATAGATTAAATTGCTTGCATAAAATTGACTTTGAGTGTATTGTACATTTTTATATATTTTTTTGTTTTGTTTGTTTGTTCTTTTACAAACACACCTTTTGCTCTGGAATCCTTTATTTTCTTGAACAATTTAATTAATAAAAGACTGGTCAGTTGTAGGAAATGCCTCTCTTTGATCGAAGTATAGTCTAAAAATTGGAAAACACAGTTTCTATTGGCTTTTTGTTATTTAATTCCCCATTCCTTCAGGAATGTGCAAATTCAGGAATCTAACTCGACCAAACAGTTTTGAAAAATATTTTACCATCAGGCAAAATGTATTTTGTAAAGAATTAACCTGTCAGTCCTCTTGCAATATTGTACAGTATTTTTACATGTTTTTTTTTTTTAACCCACATTGATTGGTATAAGTACAAGAGTGTAAAAACATGGTGAATCAGTGTTTGCTCCTGCTGTTCTTGTCTAAAAACCTGGCTGTCTCTCTGAAAGCGTAGCTGTGTTAAGCTTGGGCCCCCAGTGTAGTTGGAAACTGACAGTAAGGACTGAAGGTTATCCTAGGATGAATAAATAGCTGGGGATTACAGGCAATGGGGAATGTGTTGTAGTTGAAAGTCCTCAGGGATAAATGCACAGCTCATGAGTTTGGAACCCGCAACCCTGTCATCAGAACGCAGCAGAGTTAACATTATTGCAATGCAACATATTTCCCCTGTAGCAGAGTCCGCATCCCCCTTCATTCCTTCAAAGAGAACTGGTTTTAGCGTTGATGTCAAAGTATTGATTTTATTGGAGGAAAGAGTCAATTATGTAAAAAAAAGCTCTTGAGGTCATAGCTTATTCCAATTGAAAAGAAAATTAGCTTATGAGCAGGTTAATGGATAAGTACATTTACTGCACAGGACAGTAGATCATTATGAATCACTGATCTTGCGTTAAAGATTCGACAAAGCAAGAAAACGTCATGGTTACTGTTGTAACCTCTGTTCCCTGAGGGAGGGAACGAGGCATTGTGTCGAATGAAGTGACACAAGGGGTCTTCCTTTTGGAGCCTCCTGTACCTCTGAACTTGAAAAAAGACCAATGAGAAATTGGCAGACAGAATTTGCATGTCCCGCCCCCGGACATACGGGTATAAAGGGAAGCGAGCGTGCGTCTGTCAGTCAGATTTTTGCACTGAGGAGCCGAGAATAAGGTACGGCTGTTTACAGTGGTAGGTCCAGTGTCATGGCAGAAGGGACACAACGTCTCGTTCCCTCCCTCAGGGAACGGAGGTTACAACAGTAACCTTGACGTTCCCCTTCTGTCACTCACTCGACGTTGTATCGAATGAAGTGAAACAAGGGGTCCCATTCAAAACCGTCATGTACTAGACCATGTTATGTGAACCGCTGACACAGGTGCAAGCAGGCTGCTGCATGCTAGAAGCAACTGTATCGGCCGCATAGACCCTCCCCAATGCCCCCAGAAAAGGTGTCATATACAGACCTTAGGATCCCAGCACCCCTGTGGGGGGAACAGGTGCTACATACAAGCATGGGAGCAAGCCCGGCAGCCGTGGCCTTTTCTCTCTCTATGTCTCTCGCATAGAGTGTAAAGTGGCTGGGGCTATCTTAACTCTATGATTATGCATTGGGGATGGCGGTCTTTCCCGACACTATTCTTTCAGGGGGAAAAGACCCTGCAGAGGCCACATCCTGCCCAGACTAGGGGTAGGTGATATGTAGCCAATACACCACGTGGGTTGTCAGGCCACACGTGGGAGCGGCGTGGTGGGAGGTCCTACCTGAAGAGGGAGGAGCTCTACAAACACAGCGACAGGGGGCAGAGGGACTGCCCAAGGGAGACTCTGGTCCGCCTGGCACTGGGACCGTACCGCAGAAAATACATCACAGGGAGTTGCCTGAAGAGGGAATTAAGCCTGTGGAGCCCTACCTCAGTACAGAGCACTTGCGGCTCGTAGTGGGTCTGGTCACAAATTTCTCAGCTGAATTTGCAGAAGGCAAGGGAGGAAGAATCATCCAGGAAGTGAAAGCTTAGTGGCTAACCTGGGAGAGAGAGCGCACTGGATCACTTTGGTGAAGGGCGCAAGGTGCCAGCGGCACACCCGGTCGACTGTTCCATATTACCAAGTTCTACCTGTTCGGAGTAAAACACTGAGTAAAACGTATGCTTCTGTTGTCAAGAAATCTGTGAAGACCACGGAATGCCAGACAGACTTCCCCTGGATGCACTAAGATAAATCTCTCCCAAGGACCAAGAATACAGGAACTCAAAGTGAATCTACCTCAATCAATACTCAGTCTAATCAGAACTCGATTGAAAATCAAACTACAAATATAAATACAAGAAGATCGAGTTGATAAAGCAAAAGATGGAATAGCAAAGACAAAACTAACCAAAGTGTGTAAATATTAGCCAAAATAAGACTTTGCCCCTTAATTTCTGTTAAAACAATAATGACTCTTCCTAATTTATCATTTAATCTGTTTGACACATTTGAATTGTAGATGCTTCCTTATCAGTGTAATGACTCCCCTGCTCTTAATTGAGCCAGCTCTAAAGAAAACATGTCCACCCCATATCTTCCCAAATTTTTCAGCTTCCTGCAGGGAAAGATGCATTTCTTGAAGAAACACTATATAATGTTTCTTAGGCTTAAGAAGAGAAATAACCTTCCTTCTTTAATGGGGTACCCAAACCATTCACATTCCACGTGGGGAGAGTCAATCCACTCATTAACTTTTGACATATTAGAAAAATAGATTGCGTCAAAAATAAAATTCTCTCATTCCAACATTATTGCAACAATTAGACCACATTCCAACATTATTTCAACAATCAAACGGTCCATCAAAAGTCGGTCCACATGGCTACAACGGGAGAACCACAAAAAAACATACACGGTCCATTGGCTTTATGAAGGACATTGCTTGCTGTGGGCTTGTAAATATTTTATGGCCATCCTTTGCATCTATTCTCAATTTGTCCGGGAACATCAGTGCAAAAGCTACCTTCCATTGATGTAGGAGTTTCTTGCATTCCTTGAATTGATCACGTTTCTCTCGTCGCATTCGCAAAGTTTGGGAACAAGAAAATGCTGTGGTTCTTCCAAGAAAGCCTTCCTTTATTCCTCGCTTGCGTAACACCAGATGTTTATCGGATAATCTCAGAAATTTGGCCAGAATTGATCGGGGCCCGTCTCCCTCAGCGACTCTTAAAGAGCTCTTTCAGGAATTTCACCATACCTGACCTTCTTTGACCCCGGGAATTCCAACAATACAGACGTTATTCCACCAACTATGATTCTCCATATCCCCCCAACTTCTCCCAGATGCGCTCCAAATCCACCGTGGTCACTAGCGAATTAGCAGATAATTCCCTCTCTGACTCCAGGTAATCGATGCATTTCTCAACATCCCCCACTCTTGTAACTACCTCAATGAATTTAGTCTCCATGGCAGTGATCGATCAACGTATTACAGCAAGATCCTCCAAGTCAGCTTCGTCAGTATTGCCGACATGTTCAACAATTCTGGCAGAATTTCCCTCACTTCTCTGGACAAATCGGCTCCCTGGCTCAGTGCCTGCTGCTCAGGACTGTCAACATGGGTTCTGGAGGCATTAAAAGACACTTATGTGCTCGAGGATTTTGAATTCTTTGACGTATTGTTTTTTTTCTCATCGGTTTATGACATAAAAAGTATAAAAACGAGCAAAGTGCGCAGCGCTCGCCGTTCACATGTCCGAACCTCGCATGGTGTCACGTGACTCTCTTTCAATATTTTATTAATTATTGCAACTCTAGAAGAAGCCATTTTTGGGGAGTGCTTATTGCTATGTGATTATTGTGGGAAAAAATCCACAGTGACTGCAGCTTTTAGCTCTGTGTATATCAACAAAAGTTTGGTTGTATGCATGTTTGCCACTCTCCCCCATTTCATTTTTGATGAAGTCACTCATGTTGACACAGGGGAGAAGAATGTGTTTATATGTGTACTAGATGTTACCCTAGTAGCGTATGGCTGTAAACCGTGTAACATCTGGCATGTTTTATCATTGTCTCCACTTAATGCATTTTTACTCCTCCCTTGTATTGGAAACTGTATCTCCTCATCCGTCCCATTATACCTCTCTGCTAATCGTTTGGGGAGGGTCTGAAAGAACTTGGTGGCATCTCACTTTACAAAACTGACTTCCAGCGGAAGGAGAAGAGACTCATGTTTCAAGGTTTTATTTGTAATATTTTCTCAGAGAAGGACTTCTACATGTCTGGGATTTTCACTAAAGAGGTGTGTGATTGTTTTGTCATAGTGGTGTCCACTAGTCTTAAGATACAAAGGGCTCATCTCTCCTAAAGTGGCACTACTGAGGGCTTCAGTGTCAAAAGCAGTTGTGCTTGCTGAGCAGTTAAGCAACTATTTTTCTGTTGAGCCATGCTCCCCGTGCTTGCCTGTACTCGTCTCTTATGTGTTCACAAACACATACAAACAACACTGTTAAGTGACTTTGATGATGAATTTGAGTCATTGGTAAAGAAGGGACCCTCTTTTGTCTTTCTGCATCTTCCTAGAGTGGACTCTTATTCAGATTAAATTTATCGATCTTTGATTAATCAATTTTAGAACAAATGCTTGTAGCTGCTTGCGCGCTGCATGACATGTACTGTCAGCAACACAGAATAAAAAAATGCAGACTGGCATCCTTCACTTCTTTCTCTTCTTATAGAATGAACATTACTTTTATTATACATAAACCATGATGTGTGTTAAAGCAGGGTTTCTCAACCACTGGGTCGTGACCCAAATGTGGGTCACAGCGTTGTCAGATACAGGTTTGCGTAATTGGCCGTAAGAGGATGCATTTCCCTGATGTTAATTATTAGCTGTCCAATCACAATAATCTATTAATGCTACTAATCATTCTTTTTAGACAAGGTCTCTTTACATAGCATTGCAAGAGCTAGCTCCATGCATTACCATGCTAGTCTGAATGGAATCCAATCTCTGAACATCATCATTTCAGAGCAGCAGTCCCATAACTCACACAAACGTGAGTAAAATGTTTGTGTGTTTATAAATTACTCCTGTTACAAATATTGGGCTATAGATATTAGGCAGCTATATTATTAGCATATAAACATAACTAGATTAATTAAGGATTTATTCATTTATTCCAGTCTTTGGTGTGTCATGGATGACTGGCATTAAAAAAATAAGTGTGTTTCAGTGGTCAAAAGATTGAGAAGTTCAACGTGACAACACGCAAGGATGATTCGCCGATTTGTTTTAATTTCAAATAAAGGTCTGAAATACGTCTCACATCTTTAGGCTCATGTAAATTCTGTTCTGTTCAGTTCTGTAAATTCTTCACTTTTCTGAGAATCGTAAATCTGGAATGCACTACAGCACGACTCCAATCCTGCTAATCCTTCAACTGTGGAGGCCTGGATTTCCCTTTCTTTTAAGATACTGGACATTTTAAAAGATCTGCACAAGAAATGTTTTTTCTCTAGTGATGTTTTGTATGTGCCTGCCATGGAATCTAGCATGTTTGTTTTTTTAAATGAAGAATCTGCTGGGTCGGGTGTGCTGGCTGGGGAAGCAATGGCAGTTCAGTCTTGTCAGTACAGGACAGCAGCGGCAGGACATCAGTCTCTGGATGCTGTGTTTAAAAGGGATAGTCCCCCCCCCCACCCGTCTGTGGCTAAACTCAAGCATTTATTTGTTTACAGTTGAGATAGTACTGTTTTATATTACATAGCCAGATAATTCTAAATGTAAAATAATTGTATGAACTCCAATTACATTTAAACATGTTAATAAAAATGCTTTAAAGTCACACACTTAAAATAACAAGAGACGTCCAATTTTATTTTAAAGGGGTCATGTCATGAGGAATACAATTTTCCTTGATCTTTTGACATATGAGGCCTTTCTATTATAAAAACATACTGTAAATTTCAGAAGTCAAACTTAATCCCCAATGCAATAAAAGCATTTATTGAAACCAAGCCGTAAAAACACCTCGTTTTCTACTTCTGCGACAACCCACGTCACTTGAGGTTCATTAATTCATGACCGCCTCTACAGCTAAAAAACATTAATGCCTACTTCTGCATCAATGCACCCTTGGCCCCACTCACCGGTGCTTCACCAACGGAGAGAAGGAAAAACAGGCCTTCTGTAGCCTCACTATTCCTGAACACTAAAGTAGGTATGGAACGCTAATTTTGTTTTTTACCTGAACTATCAGTATTGACCAATACTGATCCCGATCCGATACCAGTGTTGTTTTTTGCAACACAAGTGCACCTATTATGCCCCTTTTCACAAGATGTAATTTAAACCTTTGGTGTCTCCAGAATGTGTCTGTGAAGTTTCAGCTCAAAATACCCTACAGATAATTTATTATACCATGATGAAAATGCCAATTTTCAACGAGCTGTTTTTGTTTGTCTTTAAATGCAAAGAGCTTGTGCTCCACGCCAGGTATCCAGAATAGTGCGGAGTTTTGACATCTCTGCTTCGGATAACTAGACATCATAAGCAATATGACTGACAGCGAAAATAGTGGTGTTCATCCCTTTATGTTTGAACCGGAGTCAGACACTGATGAGGGAGAGACTCCGTCGGAAATAACAACTTTGAGAATGAACCAGGAAGTTTACGAATGGTTACTTGATACATTTATTTATATGTTATAGAGATTTGTTTTCAGCAGTTTTGCAACGATGGATGAGCAACACACACCCAGAAATACTGTTACAACGTTCGCTATGCGCTATAAGGAAACCACACACACATAAACAAACATGTCCGTCGGCAGTGTCCGTCCACAGTCGTGGACAGGGCCTGTACAAATTGACGTTACTTTATACAGAATCTGAGACAGTGCTTATGATTAATGGGGATAAAAAAAAAGAACTGGGTGGATTGTTATCACTATAGGGTGGTTGTGTACACACACTGCCAGCACACATTTATGTTCAAACACCATGTAAAAGTGAATTCTGCATAATAGGTCCCCTTTATTGATTTTAAAACCTCTATAATTCACTGTGCGGAACTGATTGGTAGTACTCTGTGTAAAGAAGCAAAAACCTCTAACAGTACATTATTTCATTATAAAATAGGAAAACCAAAACAATTACATAAGAGCATGTGCTAAACTTTATTGTAAACTAGTCTGCAGGATGCAGCAGCAAAAATAAAAGTAATTCCAGTGAACGTCTTCAGTATAAAAGAAGCCTCTCTTTACACATTTTAACTTGTATCTTGACTTAAGTGGTTTCTCTCTCTCTCTGTATTAATATATTTATTTCATTTTAGTTTTATTATTACATCAATACACTATTCAATCACTCAGTCATTTTTGGAACTTAATGAATTTATATTGTAATTTTTAATAATAATGATAATTTTATTGTTCATTTGGTAATACATTTCAGTTTTAATTTCTTAAGGCTTTTATTTTGGAAGTCTATGTTTGAGTGTTTGTTTTAGGCTAATTCATGAAGTGTAATATGCTTCTCATTCAACATCTGGTAAAATGCTTGTCCCTAAAATGCCGTTCTCAATGCATGTTATAGGCAGACTGAACTATTGATCAACTACATCTGAGATTACGTTTGTGTGGAGTGATCACATATTGTGCTGAGTAGCACATCTCGAGCCTCTGCACGTGTTTGTGTGTGTGCCGGCAGAGCGGCACTTGTTCACTAAAGTGTGGTGCCAGAGACTACTTGGCTGTGGATGCTGACTCTATATTTATTATTAAACACAGCCTTTTGCAATTCACAAAGCTTTTGAATGACTGTAAGAGCCTGAATAAATTGCACAAGTTATATGGACCACTTTAATGGTGATTTTGAGGTTATGTCATTCTTTGAGCTTGACAGTAATGTCAAGAGCAACATGGGGTATCGGATTTGGATTGCGCTCGTCGGGCCGTTAACCGGTCTGGATAAAAACGTCAGTATCAGACCTGATACTGGTCCAGGTATTAGATTGGTGCCATCCCTACACCAAAGGGGACCCATCTGGACTTTTAAATTATTTTTCTATATTTTCATGCTCTAGACAGACATCTTTGATTGCTTGATACATTTCTTGGGCCACTTTAAAAAAGACGTGGTGTCAAGTTACAACTCTGAAGAGGAGATGACGTTATCTTTCATTCAGCTGCTGCCTCTTGTTGTTTTGAGCACAAAGGACATATTCTTTCACCTATATTTTTAATTGTTGGTGTATGAAAACATGCTAGATGGAAGTCTTTGACCATTTTGGTATGTTTCCAGTGATGTGATGCTGTATGTGTGTGCATCTAGTTCACAACTTTCTTTGGACTATGTGTGTGCATCCCGTGGCTGTGTCTTCATCATATTTCAGCTTGGATTGCATGTTTTTTCGGCTCATAAGCATTGATTGCTTGTGAACCAGTCATAATAAGATTCAAGCTTTGCAAATCAACCATTATTGAATGATGGTACAGTTAAAAGCACTATTGGACCTGACGCAAACAGTTTCATTCTTGAATATTTCAAATGTCATGACTGTTTAATATTTTATGGCGCCCTGTTTTAACTGTTGTGCTTGGGATGAGTGGTTTAATATATTCAGATGCAAAGTGTTGAATGTGCTTTGTGCAAACCCTGAAATTTAGTTTTTCATTCTCTTCCGATTGAGTTTCAAATATGGCTTATTTCGATGGGCTGCACGATGTTAACCAGTCATAAATGTTGGCATTTATGTTGAAGTTTTGAAGAACTTAAACCACAACAGAGCGTTTCAGTCAGAGAGCCAGAGACCGGGTGGAAAATAATCATATATTACAAAATTATGACCGTTTTGGTGCAAAAAAAAAAAAAAACGTAATTACATTATCAGTGGACCTCAGGAAGATAATAAAACTTAAAAAAGAGCACTTCATGACCCCTTTAATTAAACCAAACTCTGTTTTTTTCCTAGATCTTTTTTGTGTACAAAAGGTAGTCAACAAATTGACTTGTCTTTATCTGAGGCGCTGCAACCGGTTATATTTCCCTGTGAAATCATTGTCCTTTTAAATGATTTGAACTAGATTTACTCTGCATCAAAAGTACAGGCACATCTGCCTTGCCTCTTTCCTTGAATGTATCTAGTGGGATTGAAGCACTGCGCGCACACCGCACGAAAAGTTAGAGAAATTAGCACATGCTCACTTGAGCGTGAAACAGATCCTTGCAAAGTCTAGCCGACAGTCACTGCGATGAAGTCACTTTGTGCGTGTGGACCATTGTGAACAAGTGGCTGTGTCTAATATAAACCATGCTTAAGAGACATTACTTTGGGAATCAATGCACCAGGCGTGCTGCAAGTTTTACACTAGATTTAGTAGAGGGCGCCGCTGCTGCTAAAATGCTCTGTAGAGTATTTTAGGACAGTTTTCAGCAAGCTTCAGCAAAAAATGTGTGTGAGAACAGTTAATTGAACCAGAAGTCATGAAAATCATACTGTTGTGGTATTTTTGTTTTTAAAGATTAAACCTGTTCTCGGTTCCCAACCCTAGTCACCAACCTTCCGTATCCTCGTCCCCAAGAACTTCAGTTACAGGAAAGCTGAAAACTCATTTCAAAACAGCTCTTTGTAAGAGAACCACAATGCACCCCACTACACTACATCCTGTAGCACCCAGAAATAAGTG
The DNA here is from genome assembly GCF_025860055.1 of Xyrauchen texanus. Taxonomy (NCBI): domain Eukaryota; kingdom Metazoa; phylum Chordata; class Actinopteri; order Cypriniformes; family Catostomidae; genus Xyrauchen; species Xyrauchen texanus. The sequence goes on along the minus strand of NC_068277.1, from coordinate 32,130,810 downwards.
TCCACTTGCTGTCAAACAAACAATAGACAACCCCTCTGTGCCCAGCACAGGAGCTGGAGAGTTCGATAATGAAGGAAATGTGTCGCTGCATATGGATTGTGTGGAATGTATTTGACAGGCAATAGGCTGCAGTTCTGCTTGTAGAAACTCCATTGATTGTGTTATTGAATACCTAAGAGGGCAGATTACTCATTAATTATGAGCTATTTGACCTGGTGTCCATAGTGTACATTAGGGCTGGTCAAATAATGTAATTATTAATGCAAATAATGCAAATTTAATTTCAATTACGATTTTGACTTCCAACAATTATGAAAACAAGATAATCCAGATAAAACGATTATTGTGCTGCATATTGATTTACAATGAAACTCTCTGGTGTTATATCTTTAAAGAATCCTTTATTTAAGTTAAAATAATAAGGAAGTGGGTTATGAAAAATAAACTCAGAAACGGACATTTCTCTGTGTGGTCAGAGCTAGTGGTCGACCGATATGGGATTTTTAATGGCTGATGCCGATATTGAGAAATCAATCTGGCCGATATGAGGCCGATACAATACATGTGAATACAGTAAATGAGAGACAAAGAATATTGATGAAACTAAATGAACATTTATTGTACATATTTTTAATTGCAAAAACTATATTGCACAAATATTATTTACTAATTAAGTAATTAAAATGTAAACAAATGAGGTAAGGTAACACTTCAATAAATAAAGTTTTAGTGCAGCTTCTTGTCTGCTTAAACATTTACAGAAATAAAATGTTTATTAATAAAACGTAAACAAAATGTAAACAAATGCAATGAGGTACTGTAACACTTCAATAAATACATTTTTTTTGTGCAATTGAAAGCAGCCTTGTGTTTTTTACAAAGTGCACTTATTTGATTTACACACACTCAACTATTTTTACAAACAGAAAATGTTAAGACTAAAGTGCTCACAGCATTACCACCAGTCCCTTTAGTTAGTAGTTCCAGTTTAACAGTGGCAAGTTGTAATGCAGGAAACAAAGTTTCTCTGCATTTATTCCAGTGAGCCTGTTCCTCTTCTTCTGATAAATTTCCCCAACCTCACTAAATACTCTCTCACTTGGAACAGTTGATGGCGGAGGACAGAGATATTTCCTTGCCAATGGTGCAAGGAGACTCAGTCGTGACTCATTCTGTTTCCACCATTCCAGTGATTGACCACTCTTTCGGTCAATAAGTGGCTCCCTGAGGTAAAGATTCAGTTCCTCTGTGATGTTCACTCTCATTTCCAGAGGTGTTTGAGCTCCAAGGATGTTGGCATAAATTTGATCAACAATACCAATGGGTTCTTCTGCCTCTCTCCTTGGTTGTTTAGGAGGACTTGTTGGCCCTTGGCCTTCTTCCTGTGTGGCAGTGACTTCTGGCTGTGCTGAGGCAGTAGCATGTTCCTCCCCTATCCACTTTTTGGCTTTATCCAGTGTTTCTGCAGCTGTAAACATATGGCCTTTATAACGCGGATCCAGCAGTGTTGCCAACACCAAACATTTGTTGTCTTCTATTTTGGAAAACCTTCTTTCCAAGCTCTGCACCATTGTCTGCCTCAGTGTTTGGATTCCTCGTGTTGTGGGACCTTCTGCTTGAAGAAGCATCTTCAGCACAGCAATACTGGGAATAATGCAAGAGGAAGATGCTTCTGCTTTGCTCATTTCAAGAGTGACTTCCTCAATGGGGCTCAGTGTGTCTACCAGATTTGAAATGATGTCCCATTGATCTGCAGTTGGGCTTGAAATTTTCCCCTGTTCCCCTCCATAAACACTCAAAGCACGCTTCTGCTCCAACATCCTTTGCAACATGTGCAGAGTGGAGTTCCAGCGGGTAGGCACAGCTTGAATGATGCCATTCTTTGGAATGCCAAGCTCTTCTTGTATGGCCCTCAGATGTTGTTTTGCTAACACAGAGTGATTAAAGTCGGTTGCACATGTCCTCAACCTTGCAATTATATCCCCAGCTACTCTCTGGCTACTGATGCCATCATTCACGACAAGCTGCAGCGTATGCGCACAGCAGCTAAAGTCTGGCATTTCTGCAAGTCGCATGCCTTTTACAACATTTGCACCACCATCTCTGAGCACAAGCACAACTCTATCCTTTGAAACATTCCACTGGTCAAGCAGGTCAAGGAACATCTGACTGATATAATCTCCAGTATGAGAGCCAAACATGGCCCTTACATTCAAGATAACTTGTCTCCTTTCCCAGTTCTTGTCAATAAAATGGCAGGTGAGGCTCATCAGCGATTCAGCTTCTCCAGACCAACAGTCTGTGGTGAAAGCTAAATGGGATCCATTCTCAGGTGCAATCAAAGTTTTGATCTTATCTGTTGCTTTTTTGTGCACACTGTCAAGCATGTCTGTGCGGTACTATTTTTCACTTTTTAGGGTGTACCTTGGCTCAGCCACACCCAACAACCGTTTAAAGCCAACATCTGAAACTACTGTAAAAGGCTGATTGTCAGTGGCAATCATCTCTTTTATTAATGTGTCAATAGCTTTTGACCTAGGATCAGAGTTTTGCCATTTTCTTTGCGTGTCAAAAATGTGTGTGAGTGTTGTCTGGACTTTGCTCACTGAGGCAGAGCTTGAAGCAGCATCTCTTTTCTTCTGTGCTTCTTCATGCACAAATGCATGGCGAGACTTTAGGTGACTCCACATGTTTGTGGTATTTTTTTTCTTCCCTGTTGCAGCTCCCATTTTCACCACGTCACTGCAAATATTGCACTTTGCATTCCCTGGTGTTGTCTCTGTAAAGTATTCCCACAGGGGATTTGTTTTCTGTCCAGCCATCTAGCAGAATGAAAACACACACACACACACACACACACACACACAAAAAAAAAACATTTTAGATTAAATTATTAAATGTCACATAAATAATTACTGCTGCTTACTGCAGGTTACAAATAACATTTATCATTAATTAACCAATCTAAACAATATTCATAAATTAATGACAAAATAGTATGTGCAATTCCAATTCCATCTCATAAATATACATTTATTTACACTATTAAGTTTAAACAGGTTGTTTACTTTAAGTATATTTAAATGCTGCTGTTCCGAGAATCTTTAGTTTCAGTTTCTGTGTTAGCACCCCCACCTACACAATGGTTGTCTATGTGCACTGGAACAATCATTCATAAAACGCATTAAACTTTAGTTTACAAAGACGTGAAACTCACCGAGTGGTCTGGGGTGTTCACTGATATGCTCACACAAAAATCGCTGCAAAAGATGCTTTCCAACAGGTTTTAACGTAGTTTTTGTACCAAGTCAAGTCAATGGAGTCGGACAAAAACTACGATAAAACCTGTTGAAAGCATCTTTGCAGCCATTTTTGTGTGAGCATATCAGTGAACACCCCAGACCACTCGGTGAGTTTCACGCCTTTGTAAACTAAAGTACTAACACAGAAACCGAAAATTCTCGGAACAGCAGCATTTGTCCAAATTTCAATCTTAACCGTTCTATTTCATCAGAAACGATCTTAAAACAGGGCTTTAAGTGTAAAATACCGAACTAACCCTTTAAATAATAATGATTTATGTCTGTTTAGTTTTGCTTGTTTGTTTCTTTGAAACTTTGTAAGCCGTCACATGTATTTGCATGCTCGATTAGCATCAAATCCGACCGGAACATATGAAAAGGTATACTACACACAATATTACGCCAATCATGGATAATTAAATACAGCAGACAGAGATAGTGAATAACTTAATTCAGATTAAGGAATATTTTTTTTCTCAAACGTATTATTACTTACCAGACAGTGTTCTCTTCTCATCCACCTCACGCGATCACTGATCCGTAGTGCACGCGACCCAGCTTTTCAGGCCGTGGGAAAACAGCGTCTAGTTTAAACGTATCGAGAACAGCGCACGCATCTGAGGAACAGCCAGTCACGGGATTTTTGACTGTTTGTGAGGTTAAATGTTTTCTGTTTTGTTTAAATTTATTTGTCACATCTGTGACCCCCACTGGAGCTACCGCTGGGCTGCGGATCTGACATATCACAGTACTGTTTGAATAGACTTCGCTGCACACCGGAGTGTTTATGTGTGTAACACAATGTAGCGTCAAGTTAGAAAGCGAATGCTGATTGGTCATTTACTGTGTCTGTCAGATGTCTGCTTCACTTCTGAGTGGCTTGTCTTACGGTGCTGGGCGGAGCAGAGCGAGCATATTCAGTTCATTCATGCTCGCTCTGCTCGCGCCAGTGGAAAAAAGCACTAATGCACTGTCACAGACTGTTTTGAAATATATCGGCCAAACGGAAATATTTATCGGCCGATGCCGATATCTAAAAATTCCCCAATATCGGCCGATATATTGGCCTCAGCGATATATCGGTCGACCACTAGTCAGAGCCGTGTCTGAGTTGTGTGAAGTGACCGGGGAGGAGATTGAATCTTCACGCGGCTGATGCACACTCTTGCACGGGGACGCTCGTCACACGCACGCTTTTGCTGCAGCTAGATTATAACATGATGGCTTGCGACGAAGTGAATCATAATATATGCGTCAAGTTCACTGTGTGTATCTTATCGTGAAGAAAATCTGTGATACGCAGCTATGTTTAGAAGAGAAAGTTTGTTTTTAGTTAGTTGAATATGGATCGATGTGAACATAAAGGTGGGAGAGTTTAATCTTAGCCGATTATATTTTTTGTCTTTTTTTGCCAGAGCACATACATTTATAATTCGCAAGTGATCTAGTAATAGCTGCGTCCTGTTTGATTGATAGGCGGCGTATGTGTGTGCTGAACATGCGAGTGTGTTCTGAAACCGCTCTTGCTAATGTGCACCTGAATGGTCAAATACATTTAAAAATTCCACCAAAGTGCCCGTTTTGGAGAGGTATTGATGTAAACACCGAGATTGATGTCTAAAGTGAACGTAAACAGCAGAGAAAAAAGTGGATTTGTATTAAAATGTCAGACTTGAAAGTGTAAATGTAAGCTAATAGACCTGCTGCTGTCTAGTGTCATTATAATTATCAAACAACCATAACGAGAAAACACTCACTGCTCTTGACCTGAGTAAATTTAGTAGCTTTAAAAAGTATTAATGTATTATAATTATACAGTGAAGACCTGTAGTAATTTTATGTCACATTTCATTCTGAATATTTACTTGAATACTTGATCGTCTACTGCTGTTAAAAACTTTTAAGCTGTTAAAAAAAGCAACATTTTCTTAATTTGTATTTTTTGTTATATTTTATTTTATTTCTATTCATTGCTGTTTTTTTTATTGTTATTTTATTACTGACTGTTTTTTAGTCTTGAAATACTATAGAACTTGAAAACATTCTTCCATAATTAACACATTAATTTGTGTTATTATTTGTTGTGGTTTTGAAGCCGGTATTGAGATTTGTCACATTTTACTACAGACTACTGAAATTTTGCAATAACATGATGAAAAAATTAAATCTCATTCCATAGAACTATGAGCATTCCTGCTATATATGATGACGATGGAGGCTTTCCTTTATTTGACTACCATACGTAACATAAAATATTTATCATATGACAATAGCCTCCTCCCCTACCCAGTGCAGTTTACATTTCAAATTCAAATTCAAGGAAATTCACTGTTAAAACCATTTTTATAAAAAGTTAAATAAATGCTTGTCATTGAGTAATCATGTTAAATAATCGTGATTTATCATTTTTGCCATAATCAAGCAGCCCTAGAGTACACTTCACAAAACACAGAGTAGAAGTGTAGAAGCGCTTGTGACCCCAAAACCTTTTAGAATGTTTTCAAAATGCTGATTTGATTTAAACAAGGCCTTAAAGGGAAATGCTAGGAAATTTGCATTCATTTTGAGAGGGTTGCTCAGAGTTTGCAAGAAAGGCTGTCATCACTGATTATATTGGTGATCTGGCTTTATGAGTCTGTGTGTGGCATGTACTTAAAGGAACAGTTCACCCAAAAATTATAATTCTCTCAGTTACTCACCTTTACCATCTCAAATGCAACACTTTCATCTGCAGAACTCAAACAAAGATATTTTAATGGAGACATGATTATACCCATCCAATGTAAGTAAATATGGTCCAACACTTCCAAGCTTCAAAAAGGACATTAAGGCCTTCATGTGATTTATGTAATTTAATCCATGTCTTGGTGATATGATCAAAATTATATCCATGTTAAATTCCTTGCACAGCACGTGATGAGAGAGAATCTTTGGGTGGACTATTCTTTTAAGATTATTTATGAAACTTTTGAGGATTTACTTGGAGCTGAACTGATTTGTGGTTGCAGGTGGGATGCTGTGAATGTGTGGGAGAGATCATGAAAACTGGGTCTCCAAACTGTCTGAGCATCTGTGTTACAATGGCTTGTGCTTTTTTGTGGTTCTGCTGACATCGGTGTACATGTGCCACGACTCTGTTGAAACACAGCGACAATAACTTTGCTGATGATGGTGAACCAACCAAAGCACAAATGTAGTCAAAAAAATCAGACTAAAGCTGTTTCTCAAGAGAGTCTGACACTATTTTTTTTTTTTTTTTTTTAAAGATGTTTTTACATCAATATTTAAGTAATTTTTTTCTATCAATCTCCACTTTCACTTTCAGAATGTGATGTAGTGTGGAAATGAAATCTCTCTCTCTTGAAGAAGAATCCTTTATTTTGGTCACACATTATACACACAGTTTTTTGCATATATACAGTGAAATATATTAGTTTTCACATATCCCAGCTAAGCTGGGGTCAGAGTGCAAGGTCAGCCATGATACAGCGCCCCTGGAGCAGATAGGGTCAATGGCCTTGCTCAAGGGCCCAACAGCATCTTGGTGGTGCTGGGGCTTGAACCCCCAACCTTCTGGTCAGTAACCCTGAGCCTCAACCACTGAGCCACCACTGCCCCAGATTGCTGAGATTTATAGTAAAAAAGGACATAATATTGATCTGTTTCTCAGCCACATGCTTCTGAAGACTGTTTGATGCAGACCTTTTTATTTAGCACAGGAATTCACCACTGTTATTATAACCAGAGTTTACATTCCCCCCAGTGTTAATGCTAAGGGAGTGCTCTGCGAACTGCAGAACGCTCACCCTGACGGACTGTTTATTGTCGCTGGAGATTTCAACCATGCGAATCTCAAAACAGTGCTCCCTAAATTCCATCAGTATGTGGTCTTTGCAACGATGGGGGCAAACAAGCTTGATTTTGTTTACACAAACATCCCAGGTGCATACCGGGCGGAGCCCTGCCCCCACCTGGGCTACTCAGACCACATCTCTGTTATGCTAATTCCAGCATACAGACCGCTCGTCAGACGCACAAAACCGCTCCAGAAGCAGGTGAAAACCTGGCCAGCAGGAGCCATCTCTGCTCTTCAGGACTGTTTTGAGTGTACTGACTGGCACATTTTCAGGAAGGCTGCAACATATGGCGACTCTACCAACTTGGAGAAATACACCAAGCAAGTGCATTGATGATGTCACCTTCTCCAAGACCATCACCATATGCTCCAACCAGAAGCCGTGGATGAATGCGGAGGTGCGTGCGCTGCTGAGGACCCGAGACTCCTCCTTCAGAACAGGCGACAAGGCTGCCCTAAGAACAGCGAGGGCCAAAATGTCCCAGGCCATCAGAGAGGCAAAGCGCGCACACGCCCAGAGAATCCACAGTCACTTCCAGGACAGTGGCGACACGTGGCGCATGTGGCAGGGCATCCAGGCCATCACCAACTACAGGACAACATCAGTTACCTGTGACAAAGATGGTCCCTTCCCTCCTCCTAACAACCAGGTGCTCTGTCTTACCACGGCTGATGTGAGAAACTCTACGTAGAGTCAACCCACGGAAGGCTGCTGGACCAGACAACATTCCTGGCAGAGTGCTCAGAGGATGTGCAGACCAGCTGGCAGATGTTCTTACCGACATCTTAAACATCTCTCTGAGCCACCACCATCGTCCCCATGCTGAAGAAGTCTTCAGTGTCCTGCCTCAACGACTACCATCCCATCACACTCACACCCATCATCATGAAGTGCTTCAGGAGGCTCGTCATGAGGCACATTAAGACCCAGCTGCCAACCTCACTAGACCCACTGCAGTTCGCGTATCGTCCAAACCGTTCAACAGACGACGCCATCGCCACCACCCTCCATCTGGCCCTCACCCACCTTGATAAAAAGGACTCATGCGTTCCAGTGCGGTTCATAGACTTCAGCTCAGCATTCAACACAATAATTCCTCAGCACCTGATTGGAAAGCTGAACCTGCTGGGCCTAGACACCTCTCTCTGCAACTGGATCCTGGACTTCCTGACTGGGAGACCTCAGTCAGTCCGGATCGGGAATAGCATCTCCACCACCACCACACTGAGCACTGGGGCCCCCAGGGATGTGTGCTCGGTCCACTGCTGTTCACTCTGCTGACTCACGACTGTGCAGCAATGCACAGCTCGAACCACATCATTAAGTTTGCCGATGACACGACCGTGGTTGGTCTCATCAGCAAGAACGACGAGTCAGAATACAGAGAGGAGGTGCAGCGGCTAACGGATTGTGTAGAGCCAACAACCTGTCTCTGAATGTGGACAAAACAAAAGAGATGGTTTTTGACTTTAGGAGAGCACAGAGTGACCGCTCTCCGCTGAACATTGGCGGCTCCTCGGTGTCTTCTTTGGTGTTCACCTGGCAGAGAACCTCACCTAGTCCCTCAACACCAGCTCTATTGCCAAGAAAGCCCAGCAGCGTCTCTACTTTCTTTGAAGGCTGAGGAAAGCACATCTCCCACCCCCCATCCTCACTACATTCTATAGAGGGACTATTGAGAGCATCCTGAGCAGCTGCATCACTGCCTGGTTTGGGACTTGCACCGTTTCAGACCGCAAAGCCCTGCAGAGTATAGTGAGGACAGCTGAGGAGATCATTGGGGTCTCTCTTCCCTCCATCAAAGACGTTTACAAAAAACACTATCCGCAAAGCATCCAGCATTGTGGATGACCTCACACACCCCTCACACAAACTCGGTCTGGCAAGAGGTACCGAAGCATTCGGGCCCTCACGGCCAGACTGTGTAACTTCAACTGTGTAACTTCTTCCCCAAAGCCATAAGACTCCTCAATACTCAGAGACTGGACTGACACACACACACACACACACACACACACACACACACACACACACACACATGTTGTGTTTCCATGTTTTATGGGGACTTTCCATAGACATAATGGTTTTTATACTGTACAAACTTTATATTCTATCCCCTAAACCTAACCCTACCCCTAAACCTAACCCTCACAGAAAACTTTCTGCATTTTTACATTTTCAAAAAACATAATTTAGTATGATTTATAAGCTGTTTTCCTCATGGGGACCGACAAAATGTCCCCACAAGGTCAAAAATTTCGGGTTTTACTATCCTTATGGGGACATTTGGTACCCACAAAGTGATAAATACACACACACACACACACACACACACACACACACACACACACACACACACACACACACACACACGTGTCCTGAGTTTCACTTTAATTATTGTCACTTTATACCTGGTTGCTACCTCAACAACTGCTATGTGCATAGAACACTATCTCATAGTATGTTATGTTTACATTTTTAGAAACTGTCATCTTTTTGCACTACTGTGTACTGGTCTCTTACTGTGCCTATTGTCCTGTTAATTTTTAGTAATTTATTGTACTGTCCCGCACTTTTTGCACACGTTTGCACGTGCACTTTATATAGGTATGTTATTTAGTCTGTGTAGTCTCATGTGGTTCTGTGTTTGTCCTATGTTGTTTTATGTAGCACCATGGTCCTGGAGGAAAGTTGTCTCGTTTCACTGTGTGCTGTACTAACTGTATATGGTTGAAGGACAATAAAAAACACTTGACTTGACTTGACACTTGACTTGACTTGAAGACATGATTTCAATCTCTGGTGTTTTATGGATTAAAACTCTGGTCACATTCACTTGTGTTGTATGGACCTACAGAACTAAGATATTCTTCTAAAAATATTTGTGTTCAGCAGAAGAAATTCAGACACATCTGGGATGGCATGATGGTAAGTAAATGATGAGAGAATTTTAATTTTGGCGTAAACTATCCCTTAAACAAATTAGCGGTTAGTCAAGCTTGACTGATACAAAAGTAAAACTGGACATTAACTCCAGGTTTCAGTTTAAAAAATTAAGCTTCAGGCTGTACTTATTTTTGTGTAAAAAAATTAATAAAATAAAAATAATATATATCTCTCATTTGGTTACTTGCCTACCATGAGGAAGTGAATTCTTTGCCCAGTGCAGTTTTGTCAGCATAACCCTTTTCATTTGTGTCTTCTACTGAACTCCATTTATAAGATATCTATCTTAAACTAGTTATCGTTCTTATCTGTTCTTTATTCTGCCTTGGTAGATGTTCACTTGAAGTGATATTTTATGCTAATTGTGTTTTTATTTTTTCAATTATATATAACTAAAACATTTTTACCAGTTTATTTTAAGTTCTTAGAATTCCCTGTTAATGCCTTCACTGATGCAGCTACTAACACAAAGAATGCAGTTTTCTTCCAAGTAGGGAAGCAATCAGTGGGCATTAAGCCCATGTGTGTGCGTGTGGAAAGTAAGGAGAGGAGGGGGTGTGAAAAGAAGTTTGTATTGTAAAGGGTGTAGTGAGACAAGTCCAGACCTGCTGTTCTCAGCCTTCGGGATGGTTGCTAGGCTTTACCTGGCACAGTCCCACATAATGACAGCAGTGTGACAATTTCTTTCTCTCTTTCACACTCACACACTCACACATGCACGCTTGCTCACTCACTTATCTATTCCCATCTCTCCTTCTGTTCTTCATGATACTGATTCACTTTTCTTACACCTATCACACAGTATTTATCTACTCTGTGTTGTTTTGGTTTGTCGTTTCAAGTGTTGCCCTGAGGCCAAAGCAATATTTGGTCTAATGGGTCCCATTTTTTTCAAGATTTCCTGCTCTTGTTTTCCAAATTGGATTTTGCTGAGACCTTTAGTAAGGTAACTGAGGTCATGCAAATATTGTTGTAATGAAATATGCTGTCCATTGAATTTCTGGAATGCTGTGAGGAGTTTTGAAATAATCTTTTTAATCAGTGGTTTGTGTTGTAGAAGCAGTTGTCCATTTCAGTCCATTAGGGGGCTCCAGTGATATTGCAGCAACAAAAATGATAATGTATGAGAGAAAGTGTCATCATGTTCTGCTGTTTTCAGCTATGGACCAGAATCCAAAGATTTGAGAGCAGGCGAGGTCACTGTAATCCGATCCCAAAAATCTAAATCATTCCCCACCATGGCTGTTATTAAAGAGACCATTTCCTTTTCAACTTTTTTTTTTTTGGATATGACTTCTCAGATATTTCACCCCTCTCTTTCGTTATCTCCCCCATGCTATATATTTTTAATCAAACAGAAGAGAGTCGTGATGGTCTGTTTTATCCAGCTATTTTTTTATTTTGAGGAAATTTCTCTAGGATCAACCATTGCACAATATTGGTATCCGCATACAACAACCTCCAGTTTTTATGTTGTCCCTTTCATGGTTTAGAACATTTACACATTTTAAAAGAGGCTCTTTCATGACACTTGGACATAGGGCTGTCATGATTATGAAATCTGGCTGATGATTAATTGTCTGTTTTAGGGCTGTGATGATTAATTTTTATATCAGGGTCATATTTCTTTTTTCTTTGGAATGCCCAATTCCCAATGCGCTCTAAATTCTCTTGGTGGCTTAGTTACTCGCCTCAATCCGGGTGACGGAGGATGAATCTCAGTTGCCACTGCGTCTGAGACATCAATCCGTGCATCTTATCACGTGACTTGTTGAGCATGTTACCACGGAAACAAAGTGTGTTTGTAGGCCCACGCTATTCTCCATGGCATCCATGCACAACCCGCCCCAAGCCTCACACCAAGAGCGAACCACATTATAGCGACCACGAGGAGGTTACCCCATGTGACTCTACCCTCCCTAGCAACCAGGCCAATTTGGTTGATTAGGAGACAATGGCTGGAGTCACTTAAGCTCTCATTTCTTAAGATGCATGTGTGCTTCATACACCTTTAGAAGTAATTTTTACATATTTAATTTCAAATATATTAATTAAATAATAAAGGAGATTATTTTGGATCAATCTCTTAAACACGGATGTACTTAAAATTATTGAAATTATTATTGAGATTTTTGATGTTTTTAAATGAACCTTTTCCTTCTGACAGGAGACAGTAGTGGTAATGTTTATTTTAAAGATACAAATTGATTGTAGGGCTGTCAAAATTAATGCATTATTCATGCAGATCATTTTAAAAGATTAAAGTATTAATTTATCACGATTAACACATTTACTGTTAATACAGCATAAACACTTGCAGTGTGTCCACCCGGAGTCATTGCACTGACGCACAGCAGTGACATTAATAAACATTTTAGAAAATGTACTTTTAGTATTAGCCATCAATTGTAAATTGGATCTGATGTCAGACGCTCGAGCCACGGAAATGCCTTTAACAGTGTTGACTGGAATCTCTAGTTCGACGTTCTTTACAATAGAATCACCAATTATTAAGGCGCTTTCAACATGATTTTTAGTGGGTTTATCACGGAGTGTGGAGAATCATTTGGAAACCCTAAAAGGAACCGGAGAGTGGTGTCGCTTTGCTGAGTAAGTATGCTGCCGAAACGTCACCCAAACGTCCTGCTGCGGGGGCTCTAGAGCCAGAAACAAACTGTGTGTGTGTGTGTGTGTGTGTGTGTGTGTGTGTGTGTGCTCGTTGTACTACCCACATCCGAAACAGTATCTACTGGCTTCTCTTTCTCACTGACCTCCACTATTGTTCAGACGCGTGTCTCTTAACTCATTGTAGAACAGGGAAAGGTTTGGGCATGGAAATGTGTCATCTGGATGCAATAACCCCATGCAGGCAAGGGCTTTATTTTCTGGAATCACACTTTGTACACTCTTCTTAGTGTTTCTTTGGGTTCACTCAGATAGCTTCACAAATAACAAAAAACTCTCAATAAACAAACTTCTTAATAACATCTCTAGTTCTTTAACTTCAGGGATCACGTCAACACAGGACTGACGTGTCGCTCTCTCTCTGTCTTGTCTGGTGGTGGTGTGGCCATTTATATGCCACTCTCCCCATGCTCACTGGAATTAGAGACAGGTGTTAGACATAATTTTGCTCCGGTGTAAGTGCCCTTACCACTTTCTTTCTCTCCGGACGGGCGCTTGACCACGTCCCCGCTGCCACACTCATTAATCTTGTCCATCAGTTTGACTAATTCCTTACATTTATCAAATGTGAAGTCCTCACTTCTGATGGGAGAAGCTATAGTAAATATGTGGCATGCAATGCAGGAAGAAATAATATGAGCGAATGCCATGACTTACCACAATTGTTTGTTGTTATAGTTGTTCTTGAGTGGCGAGGGTTTGAGATCGATGTGGTTCCTGATCAGTAGATGTTTGAGATTGATGCAATAATCCATGTAAATCACAGTGGAGAAAACAGATGCACGCTGTTGAGACGCGAGATGTAGCGAAGCTGGGAAAAAAAGAGAGAAAATGGGTGTGCGCAGTAAAATACAAGCTTAAAACACTTAAGCACTTGATAAAAAGGATAAAATTATGAACGTATAAGAATAAGCAATGCTATGCATGCTAGCAAGCTAAAAACACATGCAGTGTGCCGACAGCAACCAGGAAATAATCTTTGAAATAATCATTAATAAATATCTTATTTATTGGCCAACAAATGTTAAACAAAACTCGTAGAATTTCTTATATATTAAAGTTTCTTCACAACTGCCACACTTAGCCTATAGATACAGCTAGATACAGCTCTCCACACTCTAGGCATTCCCGTGAATTAATATTGTGGAGGATGACAGTTTAAAAGATTTAATGACCATAGGAATTAATATGCAACCTATGTTGGGACAAGTTCTTTAAATTAGTCAAAGACCTACTTAGACTTTGGGAAACATTTTATGTTACTTCAATTGTTGATATTTTAGTGCATTTCTGTCTTTATACTGTGCTATATATTTGTTTTAAATTAGTATTATGTTGTTTCTTATTGTTTTTTTTTCTTTCTTAAGAAGGAAATGCATGCATTTTGACATAAAATGAAACACATATATAGTATCAAATTTGAGCTCTATCAAAATTTGCGATTAATCTCGATTGACTATGAAAAATTATGTGATTTATACACATTAAAAAAATTACCGAATGACTGCACTAATTTATAGTTTTGTTAATGTTAAATTTCATCTGTTCATCTTATTTGTCTTTTTAAGGCTTTAAAAACGTATGAATGATGTGAACAATGTTTTAAATATCAAACATTTCTAAATTATTTAAAACTTTTAGGTTTGGTCAATTTTACATTTACACTGTTGTTTTTGGAACTCATTTATTTAATAATTTTCCTTTAAAAATATTAAAAAATATTATATATTATAGTGTGCAATAGTAAAATATTTCTTACCTAATTTCTTCACTTTCACACATTATTTAATACTCTTTGATTAAACCCATCGAGCCCTTATTTCTCATGAATCAAAACGTAGTTTCATAGCTTTAGCACGCCACAGAAATAGAGTAAGTGTGCATCTCTTCTGTGTCACTGCATGTCATTAAAAAAGCATGTATGAACCTGCTATCACCAGGAACCATTATAGGATTGATTATGCTTTGGGTTCACTATCAAAGTTTATATTTGTTAGTTTATGTGTTTGTGGGAGTTTGGCGCTAGCATCTTGGGACTGCGCACCAATAGAATGCTTTGCATGCACTTCCGGACAGGAGCTGCTCTGGTTGATGTCCGTGATGTGGCCCAGTGATGCTCGGAATTTAACTGAATTGCACACAAATGTGCCATTGATGGCATTTATAGAATTCCCTTATTTGTCCATTAAAATGTGACTGGAATTTGAAGTCCACAATAATTATTTGAGAACCACGATCAGACGATTATTTAATAATAGTGACAGGCCTACTTTGACACCTCGATAAAATGTAAATTGCGAAGTTTGTTTATTTTGGCCCCTTGACACAGAAATTTAAATTTAATTTGTTTGGAATAAAATTATCGGGTGACCGAGTGAGAGAGATTTTAGTAGGAGTGATTTAGACTGGAATGTATCCTCATTCATCAGAGCGGTGCTAGGACTCTGCTCTGGTGGAATAAAGATGCCTCAATTTTGATAAAGAAGTTGGAGCAACTGGCGCCGCCAACAGAAGATAATCTCAGATTCCCCTCATTCCCCTGTCTAGAATCCATGAGCTATGCTACGCCACCCACAGTCTGTTTATCCTTGTTTAGGTCTATCTCACACTCTCTTGCTCTCTGTCTCTATCTTTCCTTACTGCTGGAATTATATATAAGGCATCTGACTTCACTCTGCATTCTGTCCTGTTTAATGTTTATATTGTGCTTTTCACCCATTCTGAGCACAGTGACCCTATATCAATGGTATTTCTTTCATATTTCAATATATAGAGTTACTAATATACGCTTATAAAGAATTTGCTTTCTGCTGTTGTTTAGGATAATGCATTCTAATTACTGAAAACATCTTGCCCTCTGGCGTATTTTTCTTATTCTTTCCAAGTGTTTTGCATGTCACACAAGTGGGCTCAGGCATGCCAATGAGATGTTAATCATTCCACTCTTATATAGTTGTATTCTTAAAGTGTTAGCTGAATAATGACCTCTCTGCTCTCAGACACAACTCACTTCTAGTGTTAATTGAGAAGCTTTTTGAAGGATGGTCATGCCCTTGAAAATTAATAAGAACACTTATTGCTGTTAGCTGTCAAAATGTAAAAAATGAGCAACAAGGAAAATAATGGTGCTGCTAAAATAATATCATCATTACATTTGTCAGAGGTTGTTGTTTTTCGGATGTGCTGAGAATTAAACCGTGAAGGTTTGCAAAAGGTTCAGCTCTCTAGAAGTCACTGCACAGATCAGCAGAAATCTGATCCCTCACTGTACTCGGCTGTTGGAAGTAGAGAAAAATAGCAGTGAAATGGCTTGATCTCTGGTTCGAAGGTCAGAACAGAAGTGAATAAGCTGGACAAGACTGAAAGGCCCAAGTGTGTGTCTGTGTTCCTGTTTGCTCTGTACAGAACAGCAGATGAGAGGGGTGGTTAGGCTTACTCCTGTTGCATGTTGCAAGTGAGCCACAGCGACACTGGCAAAAGTGGTAATGATTCTGAATGTGTCTGAAAAACAAGCAAGGAGACTGTCTGAACATTTTGTTAATTTATAGAGAGAAATGCACATTAGGGTTGAGCCGACAGACGATGATCTCAGGGATCGACGATGGTCAGAGTGATTGCCAATAGCTGATGCCTTTGACAATGTCAAGACAATATTTGGCTCGTTTCCCCATGCATTAAATATTTATTATTATTATTATTAGACTATTATTATTATTATCAAATTAATATTACAAATAATTTGCCCGTAGACACAAAGACACGTGTTTGAAGAAACGCTCTTTATTATATGATTAAGAACAGATGACAGAAAAGCCATTTATGCGCATGAATGACACTCTGTTTGTACGGAGACGTGCAGTCTCGTGGAACACGCATGTAAAAGATTCTCACTCTTTCTTTGTTTCTGTTTGCTGATTTTTTTTTTATTTTTATTTATTTTATTTTTTTTGCTTTGCAAGAACAGTATCATCTATGAGTGCGAATTACATCTCTGTTCAGGAGGTGCTTTGAGTTAAGTTTGCTTTATTTCCACAGAGCAGTTTATTGTGACCACAACTCTGCAGCCTATAAAATAATACCAAATATATAAAATAGAAAAACACATTCACCTTGAACTAAATTGTTGTCTAACTAAACTAAATCACTGTTTTTATATTTTAGTGATTTTAGTGATTTATTATCATTATTTTTAATTGTATAATAGTTTTTGTCTTCATTTAATTTTACATATGCATATTTATAAATAAATATATATAAATATATTTACACAATTTATAAATATTATATATATATATATATATATATATATAGATTGCCCTTCACAACTGTCATAAAGCCATCTTTCAAAATGTTGAACAGCACACATTTTAATTGTACTTATTTTTTTTTTTCCAGTTTCATTTGAATTTTTTGTTAAAATAAATAAGTTAAAAGTTTGAAATATAGGTGTCTTGCTTTTATTGTGTTGGCTTAACAAAAATTACCCCATAGTACCACCTAGCGTCCAACCAGCAGTAATACACTGGTATTCAACCGGTGTTCGTCAGTTTCCTGTGGAGGTTTTTTCCCCCTGCGACCAACCATCCGAACTCTTCTCATCGACTGACATTCGGTCGAATATTAGGGGACAGCCCTATTTTATAGACTCTATGCGAACAAAAATACAGATGTTGGTGATTTCACCGTAGCTTGCTAATAACTCTGCACGCCGGTGTGTTCATGTTGACTGATCTTAACTGACTGATTGGGAATTAATTGTCAGCTTTAAAGTAGGTGGAGCTTCTGGTCACACCTAACGATGACAGGGACCAATGGCAAAGTTTGGACTGGAGAGCTGTTATGAACCAAAGGCGCGTTTTTAGTGGCCAGATTTAGTTGTAAATGATGTCACACCCGTTCCTCCTTTAATTTCGTATGATGTGTGCCTTAATAGTTTCTTTATACTAGATTTCAACAAACCACTTACCCAAAGTATAAAAATTAAGCTGGTAATTAGAGATGCACCGATTGCAATTTTCTTGGCCGATTCCGATTTTTTTGCAAGTGTGACCTGCCAATACCGATTGTTTTTTTTCCCGATTTTCTTACTAAGAACCATTATTGACTGCATATACAAACAAATGCAACATTTTATTTTCTATAATATAAAATAAATTATTAAACATTACAATTTCCCCCAAACTGCACTAAGTTACAGGATCTTCTCTCACTTAAACAACTCTGAAAATAAAGTGCTCTGTGACTGGAAAGAGGTAGAAATAACAATTAACTGCAAATGAGTTGCTTTATATAACAGATATCATTTTCCACTATTTTTATAAATGGACCTTTTTCTCTTTATTAATCGTCTAACAAAACAATTCCAAAGATCTGAAAAACTGAAGTGTCCAATACGCTCAACTTACTTTAGATGTCCAAATATCAGTTGTAAAACTGATTGCTGCTTCGGGAACGGCTTGTAACTTCATACCTGTCAACACTCCCGGTTTCCCCGGGAGTTTCCTGTTTTGTTATTTCTCCCAAAAAAAAACTCCCGTAATTTTTATGGCCCAAACCACATTATATGAATAATCACATCAATATATTATTCCAAGGTGGTCCAGATGCCACAGCTTGAATGAAACACATCCTACTCACACAATCGACACATCATACAAATTACAAATCATTTGTGACCTCAACCTGGCAACCAAAACCCATTTGCACTGTTGATATCTGCGCAGGTAGTAGACGCGGGATGTTAAATCAAGCATCACTGGTAGATGGGAGGAGAAGACTCAGCTGGTGAGTGACGTGGAATATACTAAATGTATAGTCCCTCCCAGATGGATTAAAAAGTTTCCAAATATCTGTAAAACCAATTTTTTTTACACATCCCGTGAAGCATCAATGTTGCTTTAGGGAGCTTGCACACTTTTGCTTCACTATGATTAAGGACTGAGTCCATCAAAAGATTAAAGTCTTCTACCAATATTATATCATGAGGGGTGCCAACTTCCCTTCAAGTTCTGTAAAAAGCTCTGATCATCAATGTTAGTTGCATAAATATTGGCCAGAATAAGACTTTGTCCCTGATAAGGATGAAACGGTTACTGGTTTCACGGTAAACCACAATAAAATTCCCAGACGGTTAGTATGGGAATTAAATTATCATTAAAACGATTATAGGGATTTGTAAAACTCCTGGTAAATGCTGTCCACACATACCCAGCATGGGTCTGATACATGGGTGCAGCATGCAACATTGTTATTGTTGTTTTTTTAGTGTGAAAACATGGCAGAATGCAATGACAGCTCTCAGGAGAATTTCCAACCTACCAAAAAGACCAAATCAGAAGTGTGGTCATACTTTGGATTTTATAAGAATGCTGAGGGAAAATTAGTAGAAGATGGTAACCCTGTCTGCCATCCTTAGTATCTATTCTCAGTTTGGCAGGGAACATCAGTGCAAAGTGACCCTCCACCGATTCAAGAGTTTCTTGAAGGAGTGTTACTACACAAAAAAACTCCAGTCGCTAGGCGGAACCAAAACAAAAGAAAAAAAGGCGCCCAGCTTCCTCAGACAGTCAGGTGAATTGTCTGTATGAAAGACAATGCTTGCTGTGGGCATGTCAATATTTTGTGGCCATCCTTAGTATCTATTTTAAATTTGGCCGGAATCATCAGTGCAAAAGCGGCCTTCCATTGATGTAAGAGTTTCTTGCATTCCTTGAATCAATCATGTTTCTCTCTTGTCGAAGTCTGGGAACAAGAAAATGGAGAATGTCATATTGCGATTATTTTGAAAAATATTGCGATTGCGATTTTGAACTACGATTATGATGGTAATATTTTCCACATGTTCAACTGCAAAAAGCCTACTGGAGTTTTCACACTTGAGCCATCTTAAAAAGATCCAAACTGAGACCTTTTTTTTTTTTTCAGTTCAACCACAAACAAATAAATATTTAAATAGTGAAACAAAGTCTTCTTCATATTCAAACCATCCACCTGTTTTTGTCCATTTTGTGATAGGGTCTCAGCCCACTAATCATCATCATCATCATCATCATCATTAGTTTTTGAAACAGTTCACTTGAATATTACCCAGATAGCAATGAGTCGGCGGGCCGCTGGCGGTGCTCCGGAGGCAGTAGAAGCGGCAGAATGGCGTTATCGCAAACATGTTTGACGGCGCACCGCCGGCGGCAGCCGCTTTTCCTACGGCCTACGTTCCGCGGCCGGCCCGCTGGCCATCCGCCGTTCTGCCGCCGTTATATCGAAGGCGGACCTTCCGCGGGGCGTTGGAGGCAAACGCTATTTTCGAGTTATCTGCCGCCGCTTATTGTGTGTGTGTGTGTGTGTGTGTGTGTGTGTGTGTGTGTGTGTGTGATATATATATATATATATATATATATATATATATATATATATATATATATATATATATATATATATATATATTTATTTTATTTTTTTGTATTTATAGCATGCAGTTTATCAAGAATAATGATTGATCAAGCCAGACATATTTCCATTTGGCGTTTTAATTCCACATTTCAAAGTACAGTAATTGTCATTGAAACAAGATGTCAGATCACTGAAATATAAATAACAGAAAAATACAAACATTATATATATACACACACACACACACTAAAGAATGTGCAGGTTTCCAATTCAATTTTGGTTAAAAAAAACCACTATTGTAACACTTACAATAATTGTTAATAATATAAAGAGGTCAGCTCTGGGATGAAAAGAATTACCAGTAAACATAAGCAATGAGGATATTTGGTACCAAATAAAGTGCAGGATACCAAATAAATTGAGGTATAACATCATATATACAAGTCATTTCTAAGAATAGGATAAGTGGTAATAATTTAGAGTAAAGCTCTGGAGTAGAATATACCATTATAACTGCAATGCTGACCTGTGGCACAAGGATTTACAAGCTATATTTAACAATAGAATAACAGTTAAGCACTGTGATGGAATGAAAGTAGAATTTTTGGTACTATTTAATGTGCAATATCAAGTATCAGAGGTATGAAATAGGATTTACAAACTATAATAGAATCGTTAAGCACTGACGGAATGAAATAAGCCAATACTAAAGTCACGGTAAGTAGAATATTTGATACCAGATAATGTGCAGATATCAAGTATTAGATGCATAATCTAGGATGTACAAGCTATATTTAAAAATAGAATAGTTAAGCACTGTAACAATGAAATAAGCAGCAAATTGTATATTAAATAATTGGGATATTTGGTATCAAAGAATGTGCAGGATAACAGGTATAAAAGGACAAACCATCCCATATTCATCCAAGGAGCTGCCCTCAAAGCAGAGTCACGAGAGGAAAAAAAAAAAAAGAGCAATTTCCACAGTGAACAGTGTGGATTGGGTGAGTGTAGTCTGACACTTTTAGCAGGCTTTTTTAGGGGTCTTGATGTTACTGACTGCAGGATAAAGAAAGGGTTCCAGTTGTCAGTGATGCTGGGGTGTCAGTAGTCAGCCTAGGTCGGCTGTGGGTCCCTCTAAGCTGTGCGGCACCTTTTTCCACATTCACGTTCAGATGCTCCTTTCAGGTAACGCGTAACGGTAACCTGGATCGCCTCATCAGTGGCATCCTGGGTTGCTGGGTTCTTCCAGATGGCTCCTGTAGAAAATAAAGATCTGTCATTCCATTTGAATGGCATAAGGTCAGACACATCTACTTAAATATAAAAAAAATATCCAACTTACTTTGAACAATGGTCTTCAGGAACATGTCTCTAAAACATGCTTTATCCCCTACACCAGTCCAGGTTGTATTGATGGAAAGGTGATTAGAGAAGATACTCTGAAGCATTCGGTTGTCTTTAGGTTTTTTATTTTATTTATTTTATAAATAAAATAAAAACGTGTTACAAATTACATTTCTCTGAAGCTTCTCATAAATTTAAAATGTGACAGGCTGTGGATTCAGACTGTAGAATATGCAGTGTACAATCTTAATTTTACTTTTTAGATTACCCTATGGCGTTATAAATGAAATCGGCACACTTACAAATCGTTGCTGGAGCTCTTTATCCTGCCTCAAACTGTTGTCAAGCAACGCCAAATCTTCCTGGGTGTCTAGGGGGGAGTAACAGATCCCCTGGCAGGGATAACTCTCCAACAGACACATTGGCACTGAAATGTTGCAGCATAGTGTCCATTTTGTTGTCCATGCTACGCACAACATCGCCAAACTCTCCAAGACGTCGCAGCATTAGGGTCTGATCTGCACCTACAGGTGTTCCCAGAATAAAAGAATAAAGTAGTCAGTCCTGGTCCTTCAACTACTAAACTATGACATTTATATCTAGGTCTACTACATGTACAGGTGGCCCCAGTGGGAATTAAACCAACAACCACAGGTGTTGTTTGCAAGTTGTACCTGATTGCCCAGTGCGAGCAAACATCTTCAACATTGTCCCAACTTGCTTCACCTGCTCTATAAGTGAGCCGCTGTCACCTGGGAAGTAACAATATATTGATTAGCAATACACTAAATATAATAGTAATATAATATATCCACAATTATCACACCAGTAACTTTCCCTGTAATTTCTATCCACAGTATGATATGCATGGCATACAAGTTCATAATGAAGAACCCTTATGATAACATCAATTTCATTTTTTTTCTTTGAAGCAGAATATTTGTTTGTAAAAGGGGAGGAAAAAGAAAATAATTACATATTGGTACACATATTTTGGTTGATATATCATACTGTACAGTGAAATTTGCTATTGTTGTATCCCTACTCACCTGAAGGACTGATAGATCAGGCAAATCTCCAGTCAGACCTTTGTAGAGTGTGTGCTCCTTTGAATAACATAAAACTTTCATGAGTGGGAAGTGGCATATCCACAGGTATTTTAATTCAAACATGCAACATATTGTAATAAATGTACAATATTCAGCCTTTACCTTACACCCTAGGTTGTTTCTCTACACTTTTATTATATTAAATACTTATTTATATAGCTTGCTCACTGTATAATCATGATAGCCTAAAACTTATAACACAAGATTGCAACTTAAACGAATGACTGAGTTGAAAACTTGAATAAGAACTCATTTTACACAGAGGGGACCAGCTAGGGAAACTTACCTGCCTACAATAACTGTTTTCATTTGATTTGAGTTACATTAAACATGAATAACCTTAGCCGAGTCCCCAGGAACATCGGGCTATTAAAGTAACAAGCCTATAACTGCGGTCTTACCAATTCTAGCTTCACCATACACTCAAACTGTGAGGTTTCTGTATTTTCCTCATGGACCTGTAACACAATGCCCTGACAGTGACTTCACCTGTGCCCTGATCTTTATTAGAAACTGAGAGGAGAGCAAGTTAATATAATTGATATTACAATTATCACAAAAATGAACAAACAGTCTGCTTTAAAACTAAGAAAAAACAAGCTTCTATACTAACGTTACATTAAAAATGAACACGTGGCGAACTAGCTTAGCCGCTATCTGCCGGCACACCACATTAGATTAAAATACTTACCCTTGTAGTTGTGCAGATAACTCGATATGTAGAGTTTAAAGCCCTTGTCCCTCTTGCTTGTCGGAGCAGGGGACCAGGCATCAACAATGCGATGAACATCGCTGACGCTAATTTTCGGAAGATCATGGAGACATAGAGTAAAAACAGACATTTTGGGCGACACGCAAGTAAACCGTAAAAAAGATATGCCGACTTCTGGCGACAGTGGAAGTTCGTAACTACGCTTGTGCACGTAGGCTATTCAGTACTCCACAGTTCACAGTCTATGTAATGTGTTTTAGCAATACATTTAACATTTAGAATGTGTTTAGATTTTTTTTTATTGCCTTTACAGGGACTTTAACACTTTAATAAACATTTGTACAGGTCATAATTGCAAATGAATCCCTTACCTGTAAAAGGTAAAATAACTAAAAAAAAATCGAGGTTGGAAAAAATTTAAAGACATAAACTAAATTTCTGCGCAACTGTGAAACCAGAGGATAATTTAGCTTTTTCATTGAGTTTATCCTTCACGTCAAAACGGGGATTTTCATGTTTATGATAGATATCACCATGGTTGCAAATTAATAAAAAAAATATAAAGTATACCCAAGATTTTGGCCATGTTGCAGATGTCTTTCACTGTTCACTGATAGTCAGGCATTGGTGAAAAGTCTAACTTCATCAATTTATTTTGCTAAATTGTTCATACCATGAATTAAATATCTATTTTAAAACCTAATCAGAATCAGAAAGATATTTATTGCCAAGTAAGTTTTACAAAAGGAATTATTTTTGGTTTATTGGTGCATGTCTCAAATGTGCATCAATCAAAGAAATGTAAACAATTTTCACCTAAGTGCATAAAATAATTCAATATATTTTACATATATTACTGTATAATCGCTTCAGAGTTTCAAAGTAATTTAAATGTCATTTCCTAAACCTTACCTTATCATGGAATCAAGAGTCAAGACTATGTTATAAACCCCAATGGCTTTGGAGCAAAAAATAATAATAGCCAACATGGCTGGTCGATTTTGAGAGTCTAAGCTGTCCTTGTATTTCAAAGTGGCTTGCCGCCAGCCGGCCGCGGTCGATTAGCCGGAGGCAAACGCCAGAGAAAACGAAGCAGTCGTCCCGCCGTCTGATCGCCGGCGGCATCTCGCAAGAAATGGGAGTGACGAATTCGGCGGCAAATGTTTCATCCCCGCGAGTGGGACGCACCTATAGCCGACAGCTTAGGGTCGGCGCCAAAAAGAAGCCGTGCAGACATTTTTTGCTATCTGGGTAGGGATGCTCCAGTCAGGAGTTTAACATCCGATACCGATCTCCAATTTTCTTTTCATCTCATCAGTCGATGCTGATCATTTAACTTTTTATCAGCAGCTCTGTCAAAACTGGTTATATGTAAGCTTTCTGCTCTATGTCACTGTTAACTAAATTTCCCTGTTGGTAAAACCATAGTTGTTGCCAAGTTTATGCTGTCAAAAATAATGTTGGGTGATTAAATAATGGAATAAACACAAAACATAATTTTTAAATATAAATGTTACTCTTTATTCTAGGCCTTAAAAAGTAGTTGGCTTATACAATTTCTTTACTGCATATAAGAAAGTCCTAAAGAATGAGTCTTAATGTCAAACTGAATTTGAACTGATAAACCATTGGTGAAATTAAATTTAAAGTAAAAATTTTGGTTAGTTTGACACCATTTCATGTAATAATTTTTATTCATTATTTTATTATAGTTAATTTAGTAATGCATTATAGTAAAGTAACTAAATATTTGATATAGATTTATTATATGTACGTTCCTTCATTTTCATTTTGTTTTATGTTAGTAATATTAGTTCACTTGTTTCCGCGGGGAGTGTAATAAGGGCGACACGCTCTCTCGTGAGGTAAACAAATGACGGGAATGAAGAGATGTTTAAGGACTCTACGGGTGTTACTGTTAATGCTGTTTGCTCAGCAATCATTTAATAAAGATGTTTGAATTATACCACATCTTGTATTCCGTGTTATTATTATGACACCTGTGCCTTGCGGAGACTGAGATGATGCTACCACAGATAATAATAAAAACACTTCACGCAGGATGCGCCAGTTTAGTGTAAATAAAGCGTTTAGCGCACGTAAGCAAACGGAACAGAACTCTGAACATTTATTTTACTGTAAGCATGAGAGGGAGTTGTGGAGCACAAATGCTCTAGCTTAATATAGACTGGACAGAGCAGCACAAATAAACTTTGAGGGGAGCAGAATATTTATTTAATTAAATCGCAGCCTTTTGCAATTTAATAATCGCACAAGGTCATATCACGGTTTCAATTTTATTTTGATTAATTGTTCAGCCCTAGGTTCTTCCAAGAAAGCCTTCCTTTACTCCTCGCTTCATAACACAAGATCTTTATTGGATTATCTCAGAAATTTGGCCAGAATTGATCAGGATCTACAGATCTCTGAGCCCGGGACCCTGTGAGCTCGCTCGATTTCCAGCTTATGGCCTGTTATGTCGAGCAGACTGAGAAAGAGCTCTTCTAGGAATTTCACAAATTCGGACGTTGTTTCACCGATTACGATTCTCAAAGTCTTCCAACTTTTCCCAAATGAGTTCCAAATCTACTTTGGTCGCTAGCAGATTAGCAGCTAATTCCCTCTCCAATGACTCCAGATAATTGATCCGTTTCTTGACGCCCCAGATTCTTGTAACCAACTCAGTGAATTTCGTCTCCATCGCAGTAATCGATCAACTTTATACAGCAAGATCCCCCAAGTCCACCACAACCTTCGCCAGAATTGCTTGTGAAAGTCAGTGGTGGCCCTGACATGCATTACATTTTGGACAACTGTATGTCAGAGGATGTACATGTATTAGGAGTATAGACACATTTTGTGCTTTTATTGGCTTGACCTGCACTGCACGGCACTATTTGCATCCATCCCTCACCCAGTTTTAAACTCTAGCATGTGGGAAGACTATTTCATGGCTATACAGATGACAGCAGAATTGGAATGGAAATTTATCACAGGGATCTAATCAGAATTGTTTTTCTCTTGCATACTTTGGGTGGTTGCTAATTTGTCATCCATTTTTGGTATTTGGAGGATATTACAAGGTCAAGTCAAGGTCAAGTGGTTTTTATTGTCGTTTCAACCATATACAGTTAGTACAGTACACAGCAAAACGAGACAACGTTCCTCCAGGACCATGGTGCTACATAAAAACAACAAAGGACCAACACAGGACCACATGAGACAACACAACGAAATAAAATACCTATATAAAAAAACCCTACATATACCTATATAAAGTGCACGTGCAAACATGTGCAAAAAGTACAGGACAGTACAACAAATTTCTGACAATGAACAGAACAATAGACAGTGCAGCGCCGACCAGTACTCAGTAGTGCAAAAAGATGACAGTTTCTAAAAATGTAAACATAACATACTATGAGATAATGTTCTATGCACATAGCAGTTATTGAGGTAGCAGACAGTTATAAAGTGACAGTAATTAAAGTGCAACTCAGGACACGTGTGTGTGTGTGTGTGTGTGTGTGTGTGTGTGTGTGTGTGTGTGTGTCAAACCAGTCTCTGAGTATTGAGGAGTCTGATGGCTTGGGGGAAGAAGCTGTTACACAGTCTGGCCGTGAGGGCCCGAATGCTTCGGTACCTCTTGCCAGACGGGAGGAGGGTGAAGAGTTTGTGTGAGGGGTGTGTGGGGTCGTCCACAATGCTGGTTGCTTTGCGGATACAGTGTTTTTTGTAAATGTCTTTGATGGAGGGAAGAGAGACCCCAATGATCTTCTCAGCTGTCCTCACTATCCTCTGCAGGGCTTTGCGGTCCAAAACGGTGCAAGTCCCAAACCAGGCAGTGATGCAGCTGCTCAGGATGCTCTCAATAGTCCCTCTATAGAATGTAGTGAGGATGGGGGTTGGGAGATGTGCTTTCCTCAGCCTTCGAAGAAAGTAGAGACGCTGCTGGGCTTTCTTGGTGATAGAGCTGGTGTTGAGGGACCAGGTGAGGTTCTCCGCCAAGTGAACACCAAGGAATTTGGTGCTTTTGACGATCTCCACAGAGGAGCCGTCAATGTTCAGCGGAGTGTGTTCACCTTGTGCTCTCCTGAAGTCAACAACCATCTCTTTTGTTTTGTTGACATTCAGGGACAGGTTGTTGGCTCTACACCAGTTCGTCAGCCGCTGCACCTCCTCTCTGTATGCTGACTCGTCGTTCTTGCTGATGAGACCCACCACGGTCGTGTCATCGGCGAACTTGATGATGTGATTCGAGCTGTGCATTGCTGCACAGTCGTGAGTCAGCAGAGTGAACAGCGGTGGACTGAGCACACAGCCCTGGGGGGCCCCAGTGCTCAGTGTGGTGGTGGTGGAGATGCTGTTCCCGATCCGGACTGACTTAGGTCTCCCAGTCAGGAAGTCCAGGATCCAGTTGCAGAGGGAGGTGTCCAGGCCCAGCAGGTTCAGCTTTCCAATCAGGTGCTGGGGAATGATTGTGTTGAATGCTGAGCTGAAATCTATGAACAGCATTCGAACGTATGAGTCCTTATTGTCTAGGTGGGTGAGGGCCAGATGGAGGGTTGTGGTGATGGCATCGTCCGTTGAACGGTTTGAACGATACGCAAACTGCAGTGGGTCTAGTGAGGGGGCAGCTGGGTCTTAATCTGCCTCATGACGAGCCTCTCGAAGCACTTCATGATGATGGGTGTAAGTGCGACGGGACGGTAGTCGTTGAGGCAGGACACTGAAGACTTCTTTGGCATGGGGATGATGGTGGTGGCCTTGAAGCACGTTGGAACGACGGTGCTGCTCAGAGAGATGTTGAAGATGTCGGTAAGAACATCTGCTAGCTGGTCTGCACATCCTCTGAGCACTCTGCCAGGAATGTTGTCTGGTCCAGCAGCCTTCCGTGGGTTGACTCTACGTAGAGTTTTCCTCACATCTGCCGTGGTAAGACAGAGCACCTGGTCGTTGGGAGGAGGGGTGGACTTCCTCGCCATCACGTCGTTCTGCACTTCAAACCGAGCGTAGAAGTCGTTCAGCGCATCTGGAAGGGAGGCATCTTTGTCACAGGCAACTGATGTTGTCCTGTAGTTGGTGATGGCCTGGATGCCCTGCCACATGCGCCGCGTGTCACCGCTGTCCTGGAAGTGACTGTGGATTCTCTGGGCGTGTGCGCTTTGCCTCTCTGATTGCCCGTGACAGTTTGGCCCTAGCTGTTCTTAGGGCTGCCTTATCGCCTCCTCTGAAGGCGGAGTCTCGGGACCTCAGCAGCGTGCGCACCTCCGCAGTCATCCACGGCTTCTGGTTGGAGCGTGTGGTGATGGTCTTGGAGAAAGTGACATCATCAATGCACTTGCTGATGTAGCTGGTCACTGATGCTGTGTATTCCTCCAAGTTGGTAGAATCGCCATATGTTGCAGCCTCCCTGAACATGTGCCAGTCAGTACACTCAAAACAGTCCTGAAGAGCAGAGATGGCTCCTGCTGGCCAGGTTTTCACCTGCTTCTGAAGCGGTTTTGTGCGTCTGACGAGCGGTCTGTATGCTTGAATTAACATAACAGAGATGTGGTCTGAGTAGCCGAGGTGGGGGCGGGGCTCCACCCGGTACGCGCCTGGGATGTTTATGTAAACAAGATCAAGCGCGTTCGCCCCTCTCGTTGCAAAGTCCACATACTGATGGAATTTAGGGAGCACTGTCTTGAGATTTGCATGGGTGAAATCTCCGGCGACAATAAACAGTCCGTCGGGGTGAGCGTTCTGCAGTTTGCTCATAGCCCCATACAGTTCACAGAGCGCTTCCTTAGCGTTAGCGCTGGGGGGAATGTAAACTCCGGTTATGCAAACAGTGGTGAATTCCCGTGGTAGATAAAAAGGTCTGTATCTAACAGTCACAAGCTCCAACAGCGATGAACAGTAACTAGAGACTAGCATAGAGTTATTGCACCATTCCGTGTTGATGTAAACACACAAGCCACGGTGTCTTACCGCAGACAGCTGTATTTCTGTCGGCACGAAACGAGGCGAGCCCGTCTAGCTGAATGGCGGCATCCGGAACTCTGTCGCTGAGCCACGTCTCCGTGAAAACAAAGACGCAGCAGTCTCTAAACTCACGCTGCGTAGCCTGCTGGAGTCGGATATAGTCCAGTTTATTGTCCAGGGAGCAAACATTTGAGAGCAGGATAGACTGGAGAGCCGGCCGGCTAGGGTTTGTTTTTAGCCTAGCATGGACCCCCGCCCTCTTTCCGCGCTTCCGCTTTCGCGACACCGCTTACGACGTCCTCTCCCCGGCCACCGGCATCAGGCGACGCCGAGGGCTGGAGGCCTGGTCTCCACAGCAAGCCGAGTACGCGTAGCGCCTCCTGCAGGTCATCATGCAGCTTGGTTTTTGCATGAGTCTTATATTTCAGTAGTGTCTGGCGGTGGTAGACACGAACACCGGTTGCTCCGATGTCCATGTGTTGCAAAAGTCGGGCTTTTTTAACAAAAATAGCACCATTGTGGATCCGGAGTGGCCGCTGCGTGCTACCGCGCCGCCATCTTGGATCAATCCCCACAATACATCAGTATTCTCACAAATTTTCTGCAACTACTCATCCATTTGTGGTTAGTATAGCATTAAATCAGACCTGTTAATGTGTGGATGGCATGTTGCAGGGCTGGAGGCATGAGGGATATTCTGTGTATGGAAAAGAAAAATGAAGCAATTTTGTTTTATTTTGCTGCATGTGTCTTTATTGGGGACCTTAGATTGTGAATTGGGGAAAACTGTTGAGTGAACTCATGTTAAGAGTTCAGTTCACATCTTATTCCATTCATAGCTGTCAACATATGGTCTTGAGCTAATGTGGGCTAGTAGTCATGGCACTAAAAAGGTTTTCCAAACATACTGAGTCTGAAACACATTTAATTGCTCTCCTTGTCACACCCATAATACCTGCTTGGTTTAGTACATTTCTCACTTTCACATTCTCTGTCTCTCTCGGAGTTATCGTAGTATATCTGCTCTCAAGTATCTATAGCTTTTTTCTGTATGTTTTGATTTATTGGCATGTGCAGTGCTATAGTTTTGCTGTTGTCAGGTAGGACGTTTTTGTGGGTGTTAATGTGTGAGACATGGGATTGGTGTAGGGTTTCATTTTTACAAGTCTTTGAGTTATAGCACTTAGAGCCACTCAGATGGTCCGGCAGCCAAGATCCGACCTACAGTAGATACACTGTCCAACCAGAGAGCTTATCACTTCATACCCCATCAGTCATAATAACCTGTTCCTGCTGCTGTTGGAAACACACCATTGATTGCATTTGCATTTTTGTGTATATTTCATGGGCACACACTAACTTACCACTACAAACACACCCCATTCCTTACAACCTTGTAAACAAACCAACCTGTTCCCACTTGTCCCATAAAAATGCTTTTGTTCAGGCATTAACTACACACTCCTGACCTATCCACTGTAGCCAGTAGTGATGCACTAAAAATTCTGGAAACACTGGGCCAAAAAATTTAAATTATTATTTTAAATTAGACCATTTTAAATAATTAAATTCGAAATGTTATTATTAATTATTCATAAAAATGTACTTTTCTATAACTACACTTCAGTTCAGTAAAAGAGTAAAATAGACACTACTGGATAACAGTGTTGTAGTACTCGAGATCGATCTTGGTGTAGAGACCACGTTTTGAAGGTCTCTGTCTCGTGCCACTTTTTTTCTCTCCGTCAACAATGCGATTTTGACCTGGTGCAACTTATAGTCAGGTGCGACTTTATTTTTTGTAAAATACAGTAAATATATATAGAAGTAATAAAAAATGTATTTGCTGTGCCATTGCAAGAATTAATTTGCAAGAACAAATCTACAATTTGAAAAAGAGTTGGTTTCCATTTATTTCACATGTTGCAGACATATGCTAAAATGCTTTGAATAATTAATTTTTTCATATCAGTCTACATTCCATACCCCGTAATGGCAAAGCAAAAACCATATTTTTGATAACTTTGCAAATTTATTAAAAAGGAAAAAATTAAATATCAAATTGAAATAAGTATTCAGACTAGTGCTCAACGCTAAGGATTTTTCCCCCCCAGATGTAGATTGGAATGCAGGTGTAGTATTTTCATAACCAATTTAAGATTTAGTGACTGAGATTTTATTGTTTGCTTAATTTAATAAACATATGAATCCATGAGAGAGGAGACTATGCTACTAAATAAATTTCATTACTTATCACATATAGTGGAATCTTAAATATTTCATGTAATAACTAGCACCCAAGCAACAGCGAGAGAGTAGCAGGATATTTTATTTATATTAAGTTTTTCCACACCTGCATTCCAATCTACATCTTGATGTAATCCTTCCTCATGATCACACAGCATGTTTTCATCTGATGAATGGGAGGCTAAACACTATCAAAGTATAACAAGACTCGCACTGCACGTGCAAGCCATTCGCACAGTCGATCAACTATTTAGCCCTTTTTGTTGAATCTAAATTTAATTTATATGTTGACTCCAATTTTTAAACCCCACGATGTGGGTTTATGTTCTCTTTTAATTGTTTAAAGTAATTTTGAGTGTGCCCATGGTTTAAGGAGGGTGTACCTTTATTCTAGGTTGGAAAACTCGAGGATTAATATTTGTGTTTTCCTTATTACATCATGTGTTGTTATGAAAGCAAAAAGAAACAAATGAAACAAGGAATGTAGACGGCATCTGCGCAGCCTGACCGAAGCAAAGCGGGCACTTTTACTCGCTCGATTAACCGAAATTGAAGCGCTGCCAGCTCGAGATGTGTGAATGGCTTGCACGAGTCTGTTGGGTATACTGCAGTCTCATCACATTTTAACTTTTTGTTTAGCCTCCCACTCAGCTCATGAAAACCCCCCACATGATCATAAGGAAGGATTACATCAAGATGTAGATTGGAATGCAGGTGTAGTATTTTCATAACCAATTTAAGATTTAGTGACGGCATTTCATATCAATAAAATGGCCTACTCCTCTCACCATTGCTGGCGTGCCAGTGATTACCCCTACGCGTGCCAGCATTGTGCCATAGGTTGCCGACCCCTGTTCTAGCAACTGTACTGAATCTCTCTCGCACTGGCCCTGGGCCATAGAGCAGTCCTGCAGACCCTTTGCTATGACACTTAGCTCAGGCGCATCCCATTTCTCTGGATCATCTTTGAGATGTTACTACACTTTGATTGGATTCAACCTGTGGCAAATTCAATTGATTGGACATGATTTGGAAATGTATTAATATAAATGTATTTTCTTAATTTCTCCAGTACCGACAGCAGAACCGATAACGTCCGAGCTTACCAAAGCCAGTCCTTCAATAGCCTATAGTGTGTTGATATCTTTTTTTTATTACTTATTTCTTTGCATTGAGTGACAACCTTCTCAAATATAAGACACACAAACAGAACAAATAAAAGTCTCAGATTCACTGTCTGTAATTGCTAAATTCTTGCTTACTTATTGTGACATTTCACTTCTGCTGTTATAATGCAACTTCAACTACGCTATCAATATCCAAAGTAGCCGAACATCATGTCGCCTATCGCGTTTGTCACGTTTTTTCTTGAAGTTGGCAGTAACATATCAAAAGTTTTTAATTAAATATAAAGGAGTTATACAAATTTAATCCTTACCGTTTTCTCCAAGGAACTTCGCTCCTTCCTTAGGCACTGGATGAGGTCTGCTCACTCTAGGGGAAAATGACACTAGGGGCAGCCACAACAACACTAGGCTGCCCACAGATGCGCCTGCCTAATAATCAGCTTGATATACTTGGATATTGTCCGATGCCGATTATGTAAAAAAATGCTAAAAATCGACCGATTAATCATAAGGGTCTGAATACTTATGTCAATGTGATATTTCAGTTTTTTCTTTTTAATAAATTTGCTATAAAGTTATAAAAAACTAATCTAGTTTTTGCTTTGTCATTATGGGATATGGAGTGTAGATTGATGTGGAATAAATGCACTGTATATATAGAATATTATATACTTGTGGATAGGAATGGGAATCAAGAGGATTTTAATGATTCTGATTCCTCTTAATGGTTCTATTAACAATTCGTGTTGGATTTAATACCCTCAACAATCTGTTAGCAAATGATGAGATAATTTCATATTTTAACGGAATTGATTCTTGCAAAAGGGGTTTACACAGAATTTTAAATAAGATATTTTATTAATTCATTATTTTTGTAAAATACCATGACATGATGAAATAAATGACTTGCAGTTCAGTAAATATTTTCATTGACTAAAAAATCCAGCAGATAAGGGTAATTTGTTTAGGATGTAGCGCTGTATGTCTTGTGGTGCAGATTCAAAAGAATGGGCTCAAGTCATTCGTTCAGTAATGGGACTACACTGGTCATGCTGTATGTTTCATGCTGGAGATTCAAAAGAACCAGCTCAAGAGACCTTTGTTCAGGAATCGGGCTACACTTATATAATTGTGTTAAAAAATCAGAAATGTACCATTTGTTCAATTTCATCCCACTCTAAAATAACATTCAAATTGAGTTCATGTATTTCTCATGGTCCAAAAATAGTTTTGTGCGCTCTCTAGTAAAGAAACACATAAATGGTTGTGTCATAAAGGTCAGATAAATTGCATGCAATGAAATAACCCTATCTTTTTTGGTAAAAAAAAAAAGTATCTATTAATGCGGCTTGCGTAAGTGCGCACCAAATGGGATGAAAGTATCTTTTTTTTTTTTCGCCAGCCCAGCAACACTGCCAAGGTGACATTGCTAAGTGATAGCTAGTAAAATTGATACTTTGCTGTTTTACCAGACTCACCTTGTCAGTCGCCCATGATTTTAGATTAGTTGTTGTTGTTGTTGTTGTTTTTATTACAGTTTGAAACATAATTGTTATATAAGGTGAGATGCATAGGGAGTTTTGATTCTGATGGCATATACGTTTTGATGACAGGTGTCAGATGTCACTCGCACCTGTGCTGTCAAATAATTTTTTCAGTCACATACAGTAATTTTCACTTGTATTTTCTCACACCCTAGTTTTTTCACAGTTTTTCTTCTTTTTTTCCTCATTGTTGCGTGATTAAAGTTTTTTCAACAAATGAGCTCAACCTTGCTGACAGTTTTAATTAAAAAAGCACCTTGAGCCTTGAAATGTTGAGCTGGTCATACAATTGCACAGATACTTACCCGCAATGCTTGCAGTCAGATGGCAATGCCTTAACTGCAATGATGCACAATTCCTGATACAGTACCAGCAGCTAGTCTTGCATACTGGCAGGTCATATAAAGTGCTAGTACTGTGTCTTACTCCTGCGACACGATGGAGGAGTTGGCAAAATATGTAGTTATGCCAAAGCATGCCCATCTTAATAATTGGTATGCCATTTATTCAATATCTAAATGATAAATATTCTCTGTAAAGAAATTGTACATATATATCAAGTATAATATAAGGTAGTTGTTTTACATGCTATGATTGTGATGAAAGTACAGTTGAAGTCAGAAGTTTTCATACACCTTAGCCAAATACATTTAAACAAACATTTTCCCAGTTCCTGACATTTAATTGTAGAAAACATTCCCTGTCTTCGGTTAGTTAGGATCACTACTTTATTTTAAGAATGTGAAATATCAGAATAATGGTAGAGAGAATTATTTATTTTAGCTTTTTGTCTTATCACATTCCCAGTGGGTCACAAGTTTACATGCACTTTGTTAGTATTTGGTAGCATTGCCTTTAAATTGTTTAACTTGTGCCAAACCTTTTGGGTAGCCTTCCACAAGCTTCTCACAATAAGTAGTTGTAATTTTGTCCCACTCCTTCAGACAAAACGGAGTCAGGTTTGTAGGCCTCCTTGCTTGCACATGTTTTTTCAGTTCTGCCCACAAATTTAATATCAGATTGAGGTCAGGCCTTTTTGATGGGCACTCCAATACCTTGACTTTGTTGTCCTTAATCCATTTTGCCACAACTTTGGAGGTATGCTTGGGGTCATTGTCCATTTGGAAAACCCATTTGCAACCAAGCTTTAACTTCCTGGCTGATGTCTTGAGATGTTGCTTCAATATATCCCCACAATTTTCTTTCCTCATGATGCCATCTATTTTGAGAAGTGCACCACAACATGATTCTGCCACCCCCATGCTTCACAGTTGGGATGGTGTTCTTCGGATTGCAAGTCTCACCCTTTATCCTCCAAACATAATGATGGTCATTATGGCCAAAAAGTTTCATTTCCAAAAAGTAAGGTATTTGTCCCAAACTGTAGTCTGGCTTTTTTATGGCAGTTTTGGAGCAGTGGCTTCTTCCTTGCTGAGCTGCCTTTCAGGTTATGTCTGTATAGGACTCGTTTTACTGTAGATATAAATACTTCTCTACCTGTTTCCTACAGCATCTTCACAAGGTCCTTTGCTGTTGTTCTGGTAATGATTTGCACTTTTTGCACCAAACTACGTTCATCTCTAGGGGACAGAATGCATCTCCTTCCTGAGCAGCATGATGGCTGCATGGTCCCATGGGGTTTATACTTGCAGACTATTGATCCTACAGATGAATGTAGTAATTTCAGGCACTTGGAAATTGTTCCCAAGAATGAGCTAGACTTGTAGAGGTCCAAAAAATATTTGTGAGGTCTTGGCTGGCACTGAGTTTGAAGGTAGGCCTTAAAATACATCCATCTCCAATTGACGCCAATTAGCTTATCAGAGGCTATTTGGATAATTATCTAAAGATTTGACATCATTTTTTGGAATTTTACAAGCTGCTTAAAGGCAGGTGATTTAATTAAATAAATGGTCTGAACTCACTGCCCACTGTGTTGTGCTTATGAACATGGCTCTGTTCTGTCTGTAGTACGTAGTGCTTTCTTAAGTGTATGCAACGGGGTCAGTGTATTACACATAGGTGTGGCTGGGCGATATGGAAAAAAATATTATCACAATATACTTTTTCATATCATTCGATATCGATATTTATCACGATATTCAATCACATTTGCAAATTTTTTTGAATTTCCAAAAAAGAAGAGAAAACAAAATCCTAATCAGTCTAAATAGTCTTTATAAAACTGCGTTGGGGGTCCAGACACAGCCAATGCAGGGGTGTCTGAGGGATCTTCTATGAAAATATTACAATATTTTATAGAGTTTATCAATTGAGTGCAGTTGGGTATGAATGTTATAAGATGATCTGTTCATTTTGAATCATAATGAAGGTATGCGTGTATGTATATGTGTATATGTATAAAAAAAAAAAAAAGAAATCGTCTTTTTTTTTTACATTAACATTATTACATCCAAGTATGGGGGCATAGAAGCCCTTGTGACTGAGGAATGATACTGTATGAGGGTTCAGGGTTATCTCCAGAGAGAAACTTTTGAAAATGTAAAAGTCTGAATGGACCATTTTTCTATTTTCATTAAAGTGAGAAAGACTAGGCTACAAACTAGTAATTGTTTTGTATTTCATCCTTGTCAGAGATGATGACATCTGAATAATTTCACAAAATTCTAACAGAAATCTATTTGTTTATTATTAAAGGCTTGGAACATGCTGATTAATAAACCTAAATTTAGAAAGAAAAAACGTTATGGTCTAAAGGCGTTCTGGAAACACAGATCTCATGTTTACTCACGTATGGGGAAAAGAGGAAGCGGGTGTGGCCTGGGACAGGGCATCAGTGAAGCGTGTTTCAGTGCTAGAAAAAAATATTGAAGAATACAACGCAGAAAGATCAGATATGATGTAACCAGCACTGTTGTTTTGTCGCGCTGCTCACTAGAGACGATGAGAGGGCGTAACCGTCATCATGATGTCTTGCAGTCCAGATGGAATCAATTCATAGCGGGGGCAATAGCAACTTCATACAGTCTGAGGCGAAACATACAATAAGAAAGCCAAACTGCAAGCGTTTTTAGCAACATGCGTGTCTAGATGTAGAACACAGGCTAAATATTGAAAATTACTCAAAAGCATATCGTCGATATCATGGGAGTTTTTTTTTTTTTATCGTGATAAATATTTATATTGTTTTATCGCCCAGCCCTACACATAGGCTACTCTGAGCATACAGTAGGCTCATGATAGTGGTTTCAGAGTGGTTCTGTGCTCAATATACACAAATTATATGTCCTTAGTGAAGAGTGTGCTACATGTGTGGAGTGTGTTAAATTTAAAGCACTCCAGATTCACTTTTTTTGCAAATTAACGTAATTCCACATGTTTGGGCGCAACAAGATCGTATACAAATCTAAGTAAGCCTATGACACCAGCTTTTTGTGGACAGAAGGGGAGATGATAGCATTTCACTGCATTTAAAAGGCTGTTGTCAACTCTACTTCAAAGGTCTAGCTTCAGTTATCTATCAATAATATAATATAATATAATATAATATAATATAATATAATATAATATGATGTTCAATTTGATATCCGCAAACCCAAACAGTTACATTGAGCATATACATGTACTAGGAGGATGCTAGTTGTCAAAAGCAACAGTTGCAAAATAGCATTCTCACTCACAGGGCTGGACTGGTAATCTGGCATACCAGGTATTTTCCTGGTGGGCCGATACATTTTGGGGCCGATCAGGGGCAGACTGGCCATCGGGAGAACCTAGCGGCCTGTTGGGTCGGGTGCGAAACGTGCCTAATGGGCCGCAGTAAGCAAAAATGAGCCACTGCATAATGCAGAACGGACCACAAAACACCAGCGCGATATGCAGAAAAGGACAGCGAACACTCTGAAATGTTTTGGCTCACTCCTCTCCCCCTCCAAGACCCCCAGCCCACCTTTTTTGAACCCCTTTCAAATCTCTCACTTTCTAAATTAAAAGTTGACATCTTCCTTTTGGAAATAGATCTTATGCATGGTGTTTATCTTGAAGATGCAGAAATAGTGGGAAGTGATTGTAAATGTGGGTCCATACTGTAGACAGCTGATTGTAAAAAGCCGACACCTAATCCTGCTACTGTGCACCGCTTCCATCAGTTCGACCCCTCCCGGTGAGGGGACAGACTCTTTGAATGAGGCTGCAAGCACCTCCTCAGACTACCAGATGATGACCTGGTCTGGAACTGAGACTTTTATCTCCCAGAGATTCGGCTTTTTCTTGCTTTATGCATGTGTGTTGCTGGGGAGGGGATATGTGTTGACTGCACTGAGGTTCCTCTTGTTTGGCTGGCCTTGTTTCTCCTCTCACATTCACGAGTGTCACCGTAACAGTTACTCATGTACCAGATATGCTAGGATGGGTTATTCTTAGCGGTTCTACCCCAATCAGTCA
The DNA here is from genome assembly GCF_025860055.1 of Xyrauchen texanus. NCBI lineage: Eukaryota > Metazoa > Chordata > Actinopteri > Cypriniformes > Catostomidae > Xyrauchen > Xyrauchen texanus. The sequence goes on along the minus strand of NC_068277.1, from coordinate 32,092,174 downwards.
TTGGAGAAAGGTCTGTGGGTCAAATAATAAAGAGGCAACCAGCCTGAATGGCTTGTCTGCGTGCTGTTTACAGGATATTTTAGACATGGAAGCGCTCTCATATTTACCGCCAGAGGTTGGATAACCTTGCCATTTGGCATATAGGAGCACAGCAGATAGAGTGAGGAGGAGAGAGTGGAAATCAGCAGAGTTTTGAAAAGCTAGAGGCTGTGTAGTCAGAAGGACTGTCTTTGAAAGGAGGACAAAGGGGAGAAGAGACAAAGACACAGCCCCGGAGGAGGAGCTGCTGTCCCGGGGCTGGTCCCTGTGCTACAGTGGCTCTCACTCTGTGTGTTTACATGTCTCTTGTGCTGTGATGAATTCTCGGGAAGAAGTTAGAGGACTCTGCCTAGGTTTCTCGTCCCCCTATGAGGCGCAGGCTGCCTGCTGGAGAGGGGGACTCTATTGAACACCACAAACACACTGATAGATGCTCACACACTCGCTGGCTGAGTGTTCATTTTGTTTGAAAGGGAAAAGGAGAACTTCCTTATTTTTCTACATATCCAGACCACTGCAAGAGGACCATCAAGATGAGTCGATGGCTCAAATGCACCTCCATGTACTTTGTAGGTATCAAGAGATCCTCCATTGGTACTTTTACATTAAAACTTAAAAGGTCTTCTGGGTTCTCTTTTGCATGTGTCTGTGTGTGTGTCTGTGTGTGTGTGTGTGTGTGTGTGTGTGTGTGTGTGTGTCTTTGTCTTTGTCTTTGTGTTTGTTTTGAACTGACCCAGTGGGGGAGAGTGACTTATAGCTTTCTCCACAAATGCAAGGAATTCAGGAATGCTGCTGATTTCTCCTGGAGAGTGAACTGTTTCTTGAGATTTTTGGAACTTAAATATCTTTGAACAGCCTGTTTAAACTTGTCATGCCAGACTTTAAAGTGCTCGTTTTTGCAATCATCTTTTGTTGATGACTAATTTTTATGCCAAATGTTCATTAGAAAAATATTTTTATTTGTATTTTTGTTTTTATTTGAAATCATCTTTGCTTTTATTAGGTCATTTATGTGCTTTTCATATCCTTTTGTGCGTTTCAGTATGTGGTTGGTGCAGAAGGGTTGGTCACATTCCTTAACTTAGCTAATTGCAATTTGGATCACCACCCTGATCATCAGCACATTTATGCACAAATGAAATCTCAACACCTTTATTTAACTTGACACTTCTGTCTTTGTAAATATGTTGACGTTATTGAAACAGAATGTACTGATCTCTCTGTGTGTCTCTCTCTTTCCTGTAGAACACTGACTGGAATAAGTATGATGACAGGCTGATGAAGGCAGTGGAGAGGAGGGATGTGGACAAGGTTGCAGCAGTGCTTGGCAAGAAGAGCATCATCCCAACAAAACTTGATGTAGAGGGGCGCTCTGCGTAAGTTCCCGTCGCACACGCAAATCGCTTTCTTGATGTTTTTGATGGCACTGCATATCTCTCTAAAAATTAGAGATTTTATTTCTTGTTATTACTGGAAATGTAATTTTGGTAACACTTTACAACAAGGTTCAATTCTATGGCATTAGTTAATGCACTAGGTATCATTGTTATGAATTGGGAAGCAGGAGAAGGCTGGTTTGGATCCACATGCGGTTTATTAACAAAAATGACAAACAGGGACTAAACTGAACTTCAACATAAAAGCACAAAGACAAAAGACACCAATGAACATGACAATCATGAACTAACAATTAACAATATCCTTTTTTGTAGCTGTCAGAATTAATGCATTAATAAATGTGGATAATTAAAGTTTAACTTGTTAATTTTTTAAATCACGATGCCAGTAACTAACATGAGTAATTATTTTAGGGACCATTGCTGTGCGTATGTTAGCATATGGTAGTGATTAAGATCTATTTGAATACTTTGGTATTTACAGAAGTCTTTTAGTTGTCTCAATTTTGGGTTCAAGAAGAGTTTGGAAAGCATGCTGTGGCCGTGAACAGCCCAGAACAGCCCAATAAGACTATAGCACAGATCTGTTACAGTGTATCTAGAGTTATCTGTTACTTAATCTTCTGAAAGCTCACAGACTAGAGAATTTTAGATGATGCCGTTTTATTTTCAGATGAATGCAGAAAAGGTTTTTTGGGGATCAGAGGTGAATATTTGAACCCTTTTACTCAATAGCACTAATCTATGTTGTACTTCATTACATGGTCATGCGGTAAACTTGGCTTTCTAAAGAAAGAAAAAGACCCGTTAATCTGCCAAATTGACATGCATGTAGGGCATTGATGGGCACATTTCAGCTCAATTTAACCACAGCTTTGTTTTGTTCCCTCATTTATGGACACAAGGCTCCCTTTGGGTATTTTTGTCATAGTGTGAGATTCTTCATTCTCTGTTGGGAGGAGAAGGGCTTGACTTGTAATAAGGTGCTAGAATTTCTTAGGACTAAATCAAGTGCATTTGCCGCCGTCAGAGTTGCCGGGCCGATGTTATAGTGTAACAGAGCTCAATCAATAAACACAGTCCTGATAAATGAAATGTGCTCATGGACGTCTGTGCACCCTTATGGCTGCCAAATGACCCAAACATGAGTGTGTTTGTAGCATTTCTGTGCAGAGTCATTGAAAGTGGTAGGTTAACACACAGATCACATGTTAACTTTGGATTTGTGCAAATCCTCTGTTCATATAGCAGGACCCCACATGCAGCCTGTTATTTCTTCCACTGGTCAAAATAGCTCACAGACACAGGCAGGGCAGACCACAGGGCTTGTAGGGTGTAATTCAGTAGCTCTGGTGGGAAAATTAGTAACCTGCAATAGTATGGTGTATTTTTATTTGAAGAAAAGAAAATCACTTTTACCTTGTTTAAATATTGAATTGAGCATATTTCTCTGTGCATGTGTGTACACATTGCTTACTAAAGGATGGTAGCTCACAGGAAACATAGCCTAGCCTTTTGCCCGTGACTTTAACCTTTTTCTTTTATGCCCACATGCTTCTAGAGTTAGACTCGCACAGAAGTTTATCTAGAAGGTCAGAAGATTTTTTTGGAATGACTTAATGTTTTTCTGCTCCTAGCTATTTCAGTAGCAAAGAGTTGCATTCAGAATTTGAATACCTTTTCTAATGCACACCACACATCAGATTTTCAAATATAGTGAAATTAATTTTGCTTTTCAACTGCTAAGGCTCTGGTGACAGACCGGTTACAGCATGCAGAATTCTTGTTTTGAATTCAAACTGGCCCACACTTCCCACCTCTGTAGCACCTCTAAAAATACATAATGTATCTTAGAGCCACAGATATGTGTCAGTCAAGGAGTTGGAGCCAAGCTAGAATGACATGTCTGGGTCTCCGTGACCATCTGAACCTTTGAGTCTCCTTTATTCACCAGGGGTCACTCCATTAGAACATCCATCAACTTACCCTATACATAATAAAATGTGGTCTTGTTTTGTGTTCCTATTGTATAGTTCTTTGAGGAAATAACCTGATCTAACCTGCAAACACAATGAGCTGTGGCTCCCTAATTGGTTTCCCGGGAAATTGTGTTTTCATTTTAGATTTTAATTTAGATTGTAGTTGACCATTTTTAAATGGCTATTATGTAACTAATTTTGTTTGCGTTTTCATCATAAAAACAAGTTTTAGAAAGTGAATTACACCAGTCTTTGGGTTTCATCAGTGAGGCCCTCTTGTTCACTGTATGACTAACGCATGAAGGCTTTTCTTTTCTAAAGTCTAACAATAACAAGTCTAACTCATGACACCCTGTACCTGTGTGTGTGTGTGTGTGTGTGTGTGTGTGTGTGTGTGTTTTCTTTTTTTATATACAACATTGCTCTCATCTGAAACTACTATCCATTAATCATTCCATGGAGTTGTTTGGGACAGTGTGTGGAGTTATCCACAACTTTACGCATAGAGCTCCAGGTCAAGTCTCTGTTTACATGTTTGACTTCTCACCATCAACTAGGAGTTGCCACAGACCTCCGATTCAATATTACAATGATATTTCCTAGCCGATTTGATATGTATTGTGATTATTGCGATTTTGTAAGTATTGCGATTTCATGTTTTGATATAAAACTTCAAGTCCTTTTTCTCAGAAAGAAATGTCTATTGAAGAGCAGTTGTGTCATAGAGCGCATAATCTCTATGTCGATACTTCAAATGTTGTGAAAAACTGGTTTGGAAACACTTTTTGTCGAGAAATTTGGCATTAACGCAAAACTGTAGTGTCACATGACAGAATTTACCCCAATCATGACGACGGTATACATCCTTGAAAGCCAATTTATTGCACGTGATTATGGATTGATCTTAATTGCATATAGATCCGATGCTGCAAACATGACACTTCCAGGAGTGCCAACACAAATATCTTGTATCATGCACAGGTGCACAGATAACAAATAAATGGCCAAAACAAATCCTGCTCCGACATTAAATGTCCCTGTAGTATATTTGTTTCCGGTCACTTATACAAGGGGGTGACAACATTGGCCTAAGAATCTGCCCCTTTATCCACATGGGCTGTGGTGCCCTTCTGGATGAAATATAGGCTGACATTTATTAAATTATCAAATAATTAGTAACGTACACGTCAAGCCACATGATAAGATGCGTGGATTGACGGTCTCAGACGTGGAGGCAACTGAGATTCGTCTTACGTCACCAGGATTAAGGCAAGTCACTACGCCACCACGAGGACTTGGCGCGCATTGGGAATTGGGCATTCCGAATTGGGGAGAAAAGGGGAGAAAAAATTATAAATAAATACCAGGAAAAAACAGGTAAAAGTGAAATTCAGAATTGTTCTTCAGTTGCCCACATGGAATGATTAAGAGGCTACAAATTGGTAGATCTGATACATTAATATGTTTCTGATTTAATGTTATCACACTTTGGGTCTGTAAATTTAAAATCAGCAATTTCTCATCCTTATTTTGTGTTCAGTTTTAAAGGGTGTATTAAGTTATCCAGAAAGAGCAGTGACTGTTTTTTTTCTCTTTTTCAGTATTGTTGCTTGATTAATATTCCCTAATTTTATCTGTACGAAGTGTATGCAATCTAAAGGACTGTGGTTAATTATATAATAATTATATTATATTAGTAGATACCATGTGCCTCCTTTTGTTTTTCCTTTTATATTCTTTTTATATTTTTAAAGCATTATAAAGTAAATCTGGACTTTATATGCATCAAATGATCATGTCTTGTGCATGCACTCCTTATATGTACAGCAGGGTTTAGCCAGGGATTTAACAAATATAAAATATTCATCCTGTATGAAGTGAGAGTTTGTCATATACACGCACCTAAAGGATTATTAGGAACACCTGTTCAATTTCTCATTAATGCAATGATCTAATCAACCAATCACATGGCAGTTGCTTCAATGCATTTAGGGGTGTGGTCCTGGTCAAGACAATCTCCTGAACTCCAAACTGAATGTCAGAATGGGAAAGAAAGGTGATTTAAGCAATTTTGAGCGTGGCATGGTTGTTGGTGCCAGACGGGCCGGTCTGAGTATTTCACAATCTGCTCAGTTACTGGGATTTTCACGCACAACCATTTCTAGGGTTTACAAAGAATGGTGTGAAAAGGAAAAACATCCAGTATGCGGCAGTCCTGTGGGCTGAAAATGCCTTGTTGATGCTAGAGGTCAGAGGAGAATGGGCCAACTGATTCAAGCTGATAGAAGAGCAACTTTGCCTGAAATAACCACTCGTTACAACCGAGGTATGCAGCAAAGCATTTGTGAAGCCACAACAAGCACAACCTTGAGGCGGATGGGCTACAACAGCAGAAGACCCCACCGGGTACCACACATCTCCACTACAAATAGGAAAAAGAGGCTACAATTTGCAAGAGCTCACCAAAATTGGACAGTTGAAGACTGGAAAAATGTTGCCTGGTCTGATGAGTCTCGATTTCTGTTGAGACATTCAGATGGTAGAGTCAGAATTTGGTGTAAACAGAATGAGAACATGGATCCATCATGCCTTGTTACCACTGTGCAGGCTGGTGGTGGTGGTGTAATGGTGTGGGGGATGTTTTCTTGGCACACTTTAGGCCCCTTAGTGCCAATTGGGCATCGTTTAAATGCCACGGCCTACCTGAGCATTGTTTCTGACCATGTCCATCCCTTTATGGCCACCATGTACCCATCCTCTGATGGCTACTTCCAGCAGGATAATGCACCATGTCACAAAGCTCGAATCATTTGAAATTGGTTTCTTGAACATGACAATGAGTTCACTGTACTAAAATGGCCCCCACAGTCACCAGATCTCAACCCAATAGAGCATCTTTGGGATGTGGTGGAACAGGAGCTTCGTGCCCTGGATGTGCATCCCACAAATCTCCATCAACTGCAAGATGCTATCCTATCAATATGGGCCAACATTTCTAAAGAATGCTTTCAGCACCTTGTTGAATCAATGCCACGTAGAATTAAGGCAGTTCTGAAGGCTGAAAGGGGTCAAACACAGTATTAGTATGGTGTTCCTAATAATCCTTTAGGTGAGTGTGTGTATGTATGTATAGATAGTATATATATATATATATATATATATATATATATATATATATATATATATATATATATATATATATATATATATATTAGGGCTGTCAATCGATTAAAATGTTTAATCAAATCAATTACATGGTGTCCCGATTAATTAATCGCATATACAAATATTTGCTGAGAAAGCCCATCATATAACAATAATTCCATATATAAAGATTATGCATATTTATATCAATATATAATTATACATAGTTATCTTTAAATATATATATATATATATATATATATATATATATATATATATATATATATATAATAAACAATATTCAGATAATTAAAATGCATTACATTCTTGTGGCAGAAGAGTTAATCATTGATAAGATAATTCAAAAAGCTGCTTTAGAATACAATGTATTGTTTACTACCATATTATTGATCATAAGTCAATCATTGACACACAGTTCACAGCAATCCATTTCACAAGTGAATTTGTCTATCAGTTCGAGATTTATTATGAGGGCTTGTTTAAGGACCCGTCAATGTACATCTGCATCAGACATGCTTGTATAGCGTCTCGGGTGCATTGCATCATAAACATAAAATGTTTAGTTCCCTGTTTCAAGTTAAATATAGTTTAATACTCAATCTTTAAACACATCTTGAGATCCCTTAGTTCGGATTTGCGCTCCATCAAGTGTTTTGAATGCAAGAATGTAACGCAAGTTTGTGTTGTTCTGCCTGCTGAAGTGTTTTCTTCACTGTATAAACTGTGCGTTGCTCATACAGCTGAAATTTCACTTACTGCCCTCTGGAGTATACAGGTGGTATTACAAGCTTGCATTTCTCAGGAATCTTCCTTATTATGGTGCGATTTGTTGCGTAAATTTCTTTAACGCGTTATTTTTTGTCAAATTAATCGCACTGAATTAACGCTTTAAATCGACAGCCCTGACAGATATATATATATATTATATTATATTATTAAATCATGTTTAATGATTCCAAAACAAATATAAATGATTTAATTCAGAAAATACACTGCCTTTGTTTAAGAAAAAAAAAACATATTTCTAATGTATAAGCATTTATATCTTTTTGAATGCAGAAGTGATGTCAGAAGATGTTATCAGCAACAAATAATCTAGAGTCCATGTTTTATGTTTCACTTATTGTTAAGATGTGGATTTGGCTTTGGGAAACTGATCAGCAGTTATGTGCCACTTTTTAGCAGAAATCGAAAGCAACAGGCGGTCGATTAAGTGAGATAATTCCGCTATGAAATTCTCAATGCGAGAGCGGAAATCTTTACCAATCAAATGCTCAAAGTACAATGAAGGCATGAAAGCAGAATGCTGCGTCTGCTAATTAGGACACACTGGTCTGCAAGATCATACATGTTTATTATTTTTTGTGTGTGTTTGTCGGGATTCAAGGAAATATTCTTTGCCTATATACAGTATTAATAAAGCTTACATATTCAATTGAGGGTGCCCTAACATTTGCAACCCCACAGAACCGGGCCTGCATCTAGCTGGCAGCTGCACTGACATGATTGCAAAACAACAAAATACCTTACTATCTACTTATTTATTAATTTAATATCAAATGGTATTGTAGCCTACTAGCTCACCTTATTTTGCACTACCAGCACATCCTCGTGCTCGTAAGGCAATGTGACGTGTATTGCAAAGGAATATTTGCTAATTCTCGCATTCTCTCCACACTCCCTTTCGATTTCTTCATTCTAACTTTGATTTATACTTTGCATTTATGTAGGCTATAAGGTTTGCATTTTCACTAAAACAATGTTTGAACTCCCTCGGGCCTATTTCTTATTGCACAGGTTCCCAAACCAACATATCACGAAGGCATTCTGGGTTGAGCGAGCAGAGTGGAAGCTTCAAAAAGGTGCTCTCCACTCAGGTGGAATTATCACCGCTCTGCTCCACTCACATGGTCTGAACAGAATCTATTTTTGTTTCCCAGCCCTACCATCAACCCTGTCTTAAATAATGCTTCCCAAACACAGGTGAACATCTGCACATCTCTTCACACCATGTCTCAGACTCTGAAGGCCCCAGTACACTTCATTCGAAATCAAAGAATAAATGGGTGTGATGTCATTTGGAAAAAAATCTGGCCCAAACAAAGGTGTTTTTTTTGTTTTTTTTTTTTCGTTTCACTCCACCTATAGATTCAGTTACATTGTTCAGTCAGTTAAGATCAGTCAACATGAACACACCTGAGATTGCAGAGTTATTAGTGAACTGCTGCAAATTTACCAACATCAAATCTACTCAAATACTCTTAAGTGCCCAATGACTTTGTTTGATAAGCTGCTTCACTCATGTGCTGTCTGCTGCAAAAGCCATTCATACATCTGCCCATAGTAAGGTATGCCCCTATTATCATCATTCTTTTGTCTCATTCTTGTCTTTATTTTGCCCATTAACACCCTTTTATACACACATCTTTGCAGTAGGATCATTGCCATCATAAATGTACAATAACAGTGTTATCTGCGCATATTATGGCTGCGTATAGCATGTCATCGCATTAGTGAATATAGAATGTAAACATGAAAAATAACACAATCTACTGCATACTGTATATCTTTTAATCATCATCCAGTGGTTAAAACAGCTTGTTTTTCTAATCTCGTGCGAGTTCAACTCATAGAATGACGCATGAAGTCTTTCACATTTTATGCCATTTTTAGGTTTTATAAGTAGTCATGTGCATCCTAATATTGAAATACTCCTGAAATGCCTCCCACAGTGGTGTGGCCAGTGTCTGAATATTTCAAACTACTACTGTTTGTCTCCGAGCGAAGAACGAAGAAGCACTTTGCCGTATGCCGGGGCCTTCAGGTCAAACAGACTCTCATATGAGACCGAGATGTGAACATGAATGTGAATGAGTTGAAATATATGAACATTGTTACCTGGCTTTTAAAGCAATTTCATGCATTTCACTGAAGTATGTTTCTGTAATGGATGTATGAAGTATACTTATGTTGAATTGTGAGAGGTTTTGCATGTGGATAGATTTATGGGGAGAAGGAGATGAATTTCTCTTAAAGAGTCTTTTCCTCCTCCAGATGATGCTGGTAAAAGCGGGCATCGATTTTCAACATGCCATTGCCACAACTCAGCACGCTTTCATTCACCTCTCATTAGTTTCTCCTCTCTCTCACTCTCTATCTTTCTGCAGGTTCCATCTTGCTGCCACCAGAGGACATCTCGACTGCCTGAATCTTATTCTTAATCATGGTGTGGATGCCACAACCACTGATGCCACAGGTGAGAATTAGGGGTGGAAAAAGTTCAAATTTCTCAATATCGGTTTGGTAAATTCTTAACACGTCATTTTAATAGATGCACTGATTATGCAATTTGAAGCAGATTCCTGTAATGACATCATGATCATCTGCTACTGATCTTTTCATACTTGCAAATTATTTGCCAATATTTAGTTTTTTCAGAAAGCCATACTTTTACAAGCATTAAACCAAATGCTACAGCAAAATACACAACACTGTAGAATTACAGAAATAACATTTTTTGGGATATATATATAGAAAACTGATGTAAATAGTTCTGTTGAGACTGTCAAAGATGATTGTGGTTGAGCTCTTATGAAAATTTGGTTCAGCATTCCCAGATCTCAGGTTTTTAGGTATTTACAGCTGTGCCACCTGCTCTGTACTATTTTTGGGTGTAGGATACACCCCCCTAAAGCGCCAGATACTCTGGGAATGGTGATTACTGCTTTTGGAAAAGGTCATGAGGCATCAGTGTATTACTCCCTGCTAATTCAGAGTCTGGGGGACGGAGCTTTAGCTTCTTTCAAGATATTATTTGAGAAAGATTTTAACTTTGTATTGGAGGAAGGAGTGTGGACATGGATTCAAAAAAATGTCAAGTCTGCATCTAGAGATGCAAGGGTGTGCCTGATGCAATTTAAGTTTTTATTTAAATTGCATCAGGACCCCCTCTAGATTGTATAGGCTTGGTCTTAAAGACACACCCACCTGCTGACAATGCCAATTGGAGCATGGCCCATATTTTTTGGTGGTGTGTTGAGATCCAGTAATTCTGGTTGAAGATTCAGAGTGTGTGATGTGTGGGGCACTCGTTTTGCCCCAGACTCTGTGTTTTGGGCGATGGGGTGTTCATCGATGTGGGGCACTCGTTTTGCCCCAGACTCTGTGTTTTGGGCGATGGGGTGTTCATCGATGTGGGGAATAGACACATAGGAGTCTGACCAGTGTTGTGATCATATAGTTTTAAATGTGTATGTATGTGTGTGTGTGTGTGTGTGTGTGTGTGTGTGTGTGTGTGTGTGTGTGTATGTGTGTATATATACACTCACCTAAAGGATTATTAGGAACACCTGTTCAATTTCTCATTAATGCAATGATCTAATCAACCAATCACATGGCAGTTGCTTCAATGCATTTAGGGGTGTGGTCCTGGTCAAGACAATCTCCTGAACTCCAAACTGAATGTCAGAATGGGAAAGAAAGGTGATTTAAGCAATTTTGAGCGTGGCATGGTTGTTGGTGCCAGACGGGCCGGTCTGAGTATTTCACAATCTGCTCAGTTACTGGGATTTTCACGCACAACCATTTCTAGGGTTTACAAAGAATGGTGTGAAAAGGGAAAAACATCCAGTATGCGGCAGTCCTGTGGGCGAAAATGCCTTGTTGATGCTAGAGGTCAGAGGAGAATAGGCCGACTGATTCAAGCTGATAGAAGAGAAACGTTGCCTGAAATAACCACTCGTTACAACCGAGGTATGCAGCAAAGCATTTGTGAAGCCACAACACGCACAACCTTGAGGCGGATGGGCTACAACAGCAGAAGACCCCACCGGGTACCACTCATCTCCACTACAAATAGGAAAAAGAGGCTACAATTTGCAAGAGCTCACCAAAATTGGACAGTTGAAGACTGGAAAAATGTTGCCTGGTCTGATGAGTCTCGAATTCTGTTGAGACATTCAGATGGTAGAGTCAGAATTTGGCGTTAACAGAATGAGAACATGGATCCATCATGCCTTGTTACCACTGTGCAGGCTGGTGGTGGTGGTGTAATGGTGTGGGGGATGTTTTCTTGGCACACTTTAGGCCCCTTAGTGCCAATTGGGCATCGTTTAAATGCCACGGCCTACCTGAGCATTGTTTCTGACCATGTCCATCCCTTTATGGCCACCATGTACCCATCCTCTGATGGCTACTTCCAGCAGGATAATGCACCATGTCACAAAGCTTGAATCATTTCAAATTGGTTTCTTGAACATGACAATGAGTTCACTGTACTAAAATGGCCCCCACAGTCACCAGATCTCAACCCAATAGAGCATCTTTGGGATGTGGTGGAACGGGAGCTTCGTGCCCTGGATGTGCATCCCACAAATCTCCATCAACTGCAAGATGCTATCCTATCAATATGGGCCAACATTTCTAAAGAATGCTTTCAGCACCTTGTTGAATCAATGCCACGTAGAATTAAGGCAGTTCTGAAGGCGAAAGGGGTCAAACACAGTATTAGTATGGTGTTCCTAATAATCCTTTAGGTGAGTGTATGTATATATGTAATATTGGTTGTTTGTTTGCTTTTTTGTGTGTGTATATATTCAAATGTGACCACAGGGATGTTTGTTGGGGGTCAGGGCTGGGTTGGGGATTGGGAGGGGGAGGGTGGTTGTGGGGTTTAAATGTTAATTCTATATATACATGTTTTTCTTTTCTTTATTTATTGTAAGAATCAGTAAAAAAAACAAAACAAAAAAAAAAACAATTATGATTGTGACACACTGGCATCTAGTGTACACTAAGAGTTCAGCATCACACACATATATTCAAATAGCAGAGATATATCCAAAATTAGCTTCAAAACTGCAAAACTGCTACAAAACATTTGTCTATGATTCGTGTGTACCCTCTTTTGGTTTTTGTGTCACTTTAAAGGAATAATTTCACCAGAAATGAAAGATCTCTCTCATTATTAACTCACCCTTATGTCGTATCAAATACATTTGACTGTCTATCTTCTGCAGAACCCAAACAAAATAATTTTAAATGAGATTTAATGTATGTCCATACAATGCAAGTCAATAGGGTTCAACACTTCCAAGCTACAAAAAGGACATAAAGGCAGCTTAAAAGTAAACCATACTGTTTAAGTGGTTTAATCCATGTCTTTTGAAGCGATCCAATCGGTTTTGGGTGAGGAACAGATGAGAGCTCCTTTTTTTTTTTTCATGATTTGAAGCTCAATTATACCTCTTCACGCTTGCTGCACACAATGTACAGCGCATTGCGCATGTGTAAAACAGGAGGAAGTGTAATCCAGATTCAAATCATGATCACATCTTGGAGACTGCAATGTAAAGATTTATTGTAAAAAGGGGGTTACATTTTGGTCTGTTCTCATCAAAAACTGATCACATTGCTCCAGAAGACATGGATTAAACCACGAGTCGTATGGAGTACCTTTATGCTGACTTTATGTCCTTTTTTTTTTGGGCTTGGATGTGTTGACAAGAATTGACTTATCATATTCACATAATATCTCCTTCAAAATATCTTGGTTTGTGTTCTTCAGAAGAAAGAAAGCCATAAAAAGTTTGGGCATAATGGTAAGTAAATGATGAGAGAATTATCAATTTGGGTGCACTCTTCCTTTAAGTAATGCAAATCACTAATAATTTAACATTTATTGAACCATGGGTTGTGATCCACACAGGTTTTTTTTAAAACATATTATTACGAGAACCATTTTAGCCCACATGTTTCACAATTTTCTAGTGACAATATTGCTCTTAAGGGGTAAAATGAGCATACAATTCACCAATTAATTTTATTTTTTTTATTAATTGTATTTCAAAATGTTTACAGACATGAGCTGCAATATTCTTAGTAGTTGATCAATATCTTTGAGAACATGAAATGTGAGTGCATGCGATGTATATTCTCACACAAGCATCTAAATTGGTCCTTCTTGCAACTGCTGAAGCATTTTTGTTTTCCAAATGCCTCAATGATTTGTTTTGTTCTTGTAGGAAAAAATGCCTTGCACCTGGCAGCCAGAAATGGCCAGTCACTTTGTGTGCAGAAACTACTCCAGGTAAAGCTTTTTTTCACTAGCTACATAGTTGTATGTAGTGGATAGAAACTACTAAGTGTTCTTTTTGTGCTGTGTAGAAATTGTGCTCTTTCTAAAAAAGCCAGAAATTCTTAGCTCTTTTTTCAGTCCTCAATGCTTTTTATATATATATATATATTTTTTTTTTGTATTTTCTGTCTATAATCTTAGTGTAGATGTGTGGTTTTCTGAGTACGGTGATGGTTAGATGAAGGGTTGTTTAGTCTTAATTGCCATCTGTACAGTACATTTGAAGAAAACAGATGCAGCCAAATAACTTCTATTTAACAAATAAACAAACTTGTTATCATTTGCATAATGACATCCTGATTCTGAGAAGGTTATACTGGTTTTAGGCAAAGCGTGACAGACTCTGTTTGCTGATATGTTGTTTAAATTTTAATTAATTAATCCACAAAATCGTTGTTGTGTTAACAAACACAAACCTTGTGTTAACAGCTCCAACAACAGTTTCTTTGTCTCAGTGACTGGTTTGTGTTAATTGCTTGTACCAGAAAGAGATGGGAACAGAATTAGAAAAAGCATGTACAGAGTTTTAGAAAGACAAGAACTCTGTAATTATGCCAACTCTGAAACAAAAGAAAATTACTTCAAAATGTACTTGGTTTTACTGTGGATTTTGTCATTATTGCAGTACTCATACGCTGCTTTCTCTGAATATGAACATAGCTAAAGCAAACCCCTTTGTAACAGGACATATCTTGGTCTAAGAGCCATGATTTAAGTCAATTTTGACAAAATGTGTAGGTACTACGATTTCTACTATATGAAACTGGCTTTGAAAGCATTTTCTGTTAAATTCCATTTGATTTAACTTCCATTTAAAGTTGGTCCAACATATGTCTTTCAGACACCAGCTAATATATTGTGCAATCAACCATAACGCTCTGCCAGTGAACTGAGTGTGGACTGCTTTTGCCAACAATATTGAGTCACTGGATGAGAGATTTTGCTGGGTGTCAGCAGTGTTGACAGGCTGCCCACACTTTAACCTGCAGTCTATATTTCTATGCCATCATCATGTGCAATCTGAGCCTGGCTCTTAGTGCACATCAGATAGAGTTACCCATGACACAGTTAGCCAGCAGGACCATGTGACCCTGCTACTGGTTTTGGAGGCTGTTGCTAGAGTAAAAGGGTTTTTTATAGTGACTGAAGTCAAGGGAAGTTATTTGGTTTGAAATGGAGCAAAAAAAGTGGGAGATAAAAAATTATTGGGTTGAGGAATTAGGACAAAGTGGAAGATCGAGAGAGAGGACAATAGGTTTTAGAAATGTGAACACAGTCTTAGGTGGGATCCAAAACCACTGAGCCAGTTTCATATCAACACTCTTCTCTTGCTTAACCTGATTTCACTTCTCTGGTTCAGAATAATTTCAAACTTTAGAGAGTCTAACACACCTGTCATTCTGTTCTTGTCTTAATTTGTGTTTAAATATGTAACAGTTCTAGGCCAGTCAGTATTCAGGGATGTTTTTTCTGATAGGGGGCGGCTGTAGCTTAGGTGGTAGAGCGTGTTGTCCACTAATCACAGGGTTGGCGGTTCAATTCCCGGCTCACACGACTCCACATGACGAAGTGTCCTTGGGCAAGACAGTGAGCCTTTCATTGGGCGCAGCTTGGGGTTCACCCCAAGTTGCTCCCAATGGCAGGCTAGCACCTTGCATGGCACCTCTGCTGTCATTGATGTGTGAATGGGTGAATGAGACCCAGCGTAAAGCGCTTTGAATACCACTAAGGTTAAAAAGACGCTATATATGTGCAGACCATTTACCATGTTTTTAAAAGTTAGACATCTGACCTGAAGCTTAATGGCTGAAGTGTCAATGAATGGTCTGACTGAGTGCATGACAGTGTTTTGTGTTTCAGCACAACTGCCCAGTGGGAAATGTGGACCTGCAGGGAAGAACAGCCTTGCATGACGCCGGTAAGCAAAAGAGATTTTATTGAAATTAAACTGTGAATTCTTCTCTATTCCACCCCACTCAATAGATTCCCACTCTCTCCTTGCTCACTCTCCATTTTCCTTGGTCTTCCTTCCTCCACCACCACCTTCCTTCCACTACCCTTGAATATTTAAACGCTTGAGTGGGATTCTTTGAGGCAGCTGCACTCGTAATCAATAAGATGAAGTTCAGGGAATTATTTTCCATCCCTCAGAGGGCTTTCATGTAAGATTTAGAGGTTTTGCATATGTTCAATGCACAAATGGAATTTGAATTGTATTTATTTTTTAACTTTTTTTGAGAGTGTGGTTATAGGTTTGGTTTCACTGTACCTTGTTGATGAAACGACTCTATCCATAGGCAGACTAACTCTCTGTCTTCAAATTATAGGCTAAAGACATACCTTTTCCACATATATATATATATATATATATATATGGGGTGTAAAAAATATTGTATCATATTTTATCGTACAATATGATGCTTACTATACAATACCATATGTAGGGTACAATACATAATCACATTAAAGTGTATTTAAAACCAAGTGCAATATTGAGAGCTACGGAACAGTCTCCTCCCCGGAGAGGCGGTGCCGAGCTCGCAGGAAATCAGAGCAACTTACAGTATATAGGTGAAAAGATTGATGGCAAACACCAAGTAGCTTGTACAGCTAGTCGAATTTGCCAAACAATGATGTCATGTCCTGGTGCTACAGTACATCAAACATGTCGTTTTATTTACGCCAACATCACGCCGCAAATCGATGGGTGGGTGGGTTTGTAGGGCAGAAACAGCAGCAGTAAGTTTAACATCCACCTCTCCCAGCCGACACCGAGCATGACATGCACAGCAAGACGCTCATAAGTTATGAGCCATAACTATAAAAAATAAAATAAAAAAACAGCTTATTCAAAAAACCAACAATGTAAGAAACCCGCAATTACATGACTTATAATTATCTGCTTTTGACTTCAAAATGTAAACAGCTTTGAGTACAACACTATATCAGATGTTACAAGCCAGTAATAATGCCGATAAAGTTTACATGAGGAAGGGGCAAAAAAACAACAACAAAAAACAATATGTGTGCCGATCTGATTTTTCTCAAGCCGCTAAATGATATTGGATTATGTACATATATCATAGAACTAGATGTCGGTTTCCTCTCGAGTTTTTCTTTTTCACAACTAAATTAGGAGATTTTCCTTTTTACAGTCCCTTCATCTTGTTCACAGGGGGCTTTCAGACAACAGGGCATGATTTTCTGTAAATCTGCTTTGAAACTGCGTAATATGAAAAGTGCTATTCAGAATTAAATGACTAATGTGTAGACAAACTTATTTTCTCAAGAAAAACATGACAATTGTGAGTTCATATGAGTTTTTCTCATTACAATCAAACAAAATAGTGACAAACAGTGCTGTTGTTTAAGTACTAAGAGTTTTTTTTGTTGCCAATGTCAGACACTTTTGTGGCATTTATGATTTAAAAGACATTTGTGTTGAATCCTTGATTAAGAATAAGCAAAACATTTGTGGGTCCTTGTATCGTTTTGTATCGTACCGTGAGGCTATGCATCGAATCATATTGTGAAATTTGATCGTTACATGCCTTGTGTATATATAATAACATATATACATATATACATTGCCACACAGCTGAAATTTCTATTACTGCCCTCTGGAGTAAATGTGGTACTACAAGCTTGCATTTCTCAGGAATCTTCCTTATTACAATCCGGGGGCATTACGATTAATTGCGTTTTTTTTAATGCGTTATTTATAATTAAATTAATCGCACTGAATTAACGCGTTAAATCGACAGCCCTAATATATATTATTATGCCCTAATAATATATGTATGTATGTGTGTGTGTATATATATATATTCTTGTTGCAATCTAATCTGTATTGAATACTACTATTATGATGCTAGTGAAATTTTGTAATGCAGCACTTTTCATACTGATGTCTCAAGATTAATCGCTTATGTATTATTCCTCCTTTTGTAAGTCACTTGGGATAAAAGTGCCTGCTAAATTTATAAATATAAATGTTTATGTAAATGTAAGTTGAGTCAACTGAATCTTATTCAGATGTTTAGGGGGGAATTTTTTGGAGTATCATTGTTTGTCTCTTCCATCAGTTATGGCTGGCTGCTCCTCCAGTGTGAAGCTGCTCTGTGACAGTGGAGCATCAGTTAATGCCAGTGACTTTGTGAGTTAATATGCATATGCATTTATACGCTCACTGAGCACTCACTGTGGTCCTGATAAATTGCCTGATATGGTCTCCTGCTTTTGTAGCCATCCGCCTCAAGGTTTGACATGTTGTGCATTCTGAGATTTTATTCTGCTCACTACAATTGTACAGAGTGATTATCTGAGTTACTGTAGTCTTTCTGTCAGCTTAAACCAATCAGGCCAATCTTCGTTGACCTCTGTCATCAACAAGGTGTTTCTGTCCGCAGAACTGCCACTCACTGGATGATTTTTGTTTTAGGCACCAAACTCTAAACTGATTAAACTCTAGAGATTGTTAAAATCACAGGAAATCAGCAGTTACAGAAATCCTCAAACCAGCCCATCTGGAACCAAATATCATGCCACGGTCGAAATCACTGCTAACTTTTTTCCCTATTCTGGTGGTTGATGTGAACATTAACTGAAGCTCATGACCCATTTCTGCTTGATTTTATGCACTGCACTGCTGCCAAATGTTTAGCTGATTAGAAAATCTTATGAATATGTAGATGTACAGCTGTACCTAATAAAGTGCTCAGTGAGTGTATATCCCTCATATAATAATTTCCTGATAATTGTATACTTTGTCTAATTCTTCAAATATTTTTTCTTAAAAATGTGTCGAATTAAAAGGTAATAATACTGTTACAAATCTATAACATTAAAATCTATCATATATTATAAAATATACATTATTATAATTAATATGCAGTATATATTTGAATTTCAAATGTGCTTTGTCCTCATCGGTTAAGATTTCTCATGCCTTGTCTTTTTGAGCTTATGTGTTTCCAAACATTTAAATTGGTTTGTGTGCGTTTGTAGGATGGTCGGACACCATTGGTGCTTGCCACTCAAATGTGCCATCCACACATCTGTCAGCTGCTGTTAGACCGAGGAAGTGACATCACAGTCAGAGACAAACAGAATAAGTAAATAAAAATAAAAAATCCTTAACTAATTGGTATTTATTTGTTCTTTTCTTGATTTCATTGCCCTTATGCACTTTATTTTTTATTTATACAAATATTAGAATGGAATGCTTCAATGTTCTTGTGCAATTATTGTCTTAGAGAAGTCACAGATGCTTCATCGAATATACTACTTGGCTGCCATTGCCATTCATTATAAAAATGTGTACTACTTGGTTTTCTCAGGACGGCATTGATTCTGGGTTGTGAATATGCGTGTAAAGATGCTGTGGAGGTGTTGTTGAAAAATGGCGCTGATGTCACTACCATGGACGGATTTGGCCATGACAGTTATCACTATGCACGACTCAGCCAAAACCAGAAACTTGTGTCTCTTGTCAAGAGTTACTTGGACATTGCCACAAAAGGTAGGACCCATTTTGCCCACTATTAACTGATCAATTATTTTTGATTGAGTTTAGAGAGATAATAAGTGTTAGATTTACCGTCAGAGGAAAAAAACGCAGGTAACTCTGGTTTTTCGATTATTTGCAAATCTTCTTATGCAACAGTACCTGGGGCAAAATGTCATTTCATATTGTTAGTGGATGCGTTTCTTAGGAATATATGGACGCTTAATACATTTCTTAGGGGTATATGGATGGTATTCACATTTTGTAGACATATGGATGCTAAGCGCAGCCCTACATTAGGAAAACTGATAAATACAAAACAAATTGGAGGTATATTGTAAGAGACACTTCAACATGGGGCACAACACTGCTTATGCTCATTTTAGACACAGAATGATGCACTTCAATGTAACAAGAGTGCTTGGAGTTGCTTCAAAAGTTCATAACTGTTACATTTTTGTGGGTGCGCATGTAGTTCACCATAAAGAATCTGTAACAGACTCCAAAAAAATACTGTTCTTTAAATTTTCCACAACACCTCACAAATTAACTTATGGACTATGCCTGGTGTGTGTGTGTATGTATGTATGTATGTATGTATGTATGTATATATATATATATATATATATATATATACTATAGATTAACTGCAAAAATTGGTCATAATTATCCTACATTGGTTTATTCACACAAGAAAACTCTCAAACAAGTAAAAAATTAATAGAATGTTTAAAAAGTTTAAAAAAAATTATAAGTAGATAAAGTTTAGCTATTTGGGGCTTACAGCAGCAGTGATCGGCACATAAGAGATGTTTGTATTTACATGTATCATATTTCTCTTTGTGATTCTTTTGAAAATCTTTCAAGTTGTGGTACTAGGGCAAAAAAATATTACTGGGATTGAGAGCTTTCAATTGACATATGATTTGGTTATTTAAGTGGTATTTGAAAGACTTTTATATTCATATGAATATTTCAAATGATACCCCATCTGATTGACTTATGTATTTGGAGACATGAACATTTTAAGCATAAAAGTTTTTCAGACATAGTGGCCGCTTTTTGACCCTCTAGCTAGTCCGCAGAACGCTGATGCGCCACACGCTGTCAGCACGCTTAAATACTTCAAGTTGCATCTCTCAATTCATTCCTTTAAAAGTAGCACAGCTAAAAATATTAAACTTGCTAGTTTGTTGTTGAATGACTAGTGAAACATCCTGTCCCATTTGTTGGTTGTGTACCTTTTTATTGGACTTCTGTCTGCATTTTTTATATCTGTCACCTTATTTATATCTGCCCGTATTTATTAAAATGTACCAGAACGGACAATGTAAGTCACTTTTTGGTGGATGTCTAGTAGATCGAATTTGCTGTTATATTTTGGAGTTTGTGTGTAGCTCCAGTTTCATGTGAATTAAAAGTTAACGTTACCTGGCCAAGTTTTTCTCAGAGTGCTTATAAAAAATTGAGTCACATATGATGCACACACTCACTAGGAAGAGCATAGAGAAGTGTCTTTTTTAGATTCAGAGTAAAAATGTGTCTTTCATACATTAAATTGCTCTGAAGTAAAAGCTTTTCAGTCCCTCCTTTTCATCATGTATTTGGGGGGTTCAGTGCAATGAATTACTAATTCAGCTTTACTCATTTGTATTCACAGCAAAAGAGGCTGCCAATATGGAACAGAAAAAGAGACGGGTAACACACAGCATCTTCACATTTGTTTCATTTTGAGCACTTTCATTAAAGGTTGTCTTTTGTTGTACACTTGACTGGTGAGATTAATAAAAGAAATAAACTCATTATAATAACTTATATATTACTGATACTGCATAGAGAAAAGCTTCCTTTTCATTCTCATTGCAATTTTACTAAAGCTGTCGAGAGGAGTGAGACTAGAGTCATGTAGATGAGATGGTATTAATTTGAAAGTCTTTAACAAGCCCTATTCTAATTCTGATTATGAGAAGATAGGGCAATGTCATTTAGGTCTTTGATATCCTTTCAGCAGTTCTACATCTAGCATATTACATTAAAGATGAATTGGAATTTCAGACTAATATAGTTCCTTATCACAAATAATCTGGCCTCACTGACTGACTTGTCTGACTGCACTGCATGAGCTACTTCAGTGCTGTAGAGATTATTTTTGTGTTACACACTACTGCCACCCTGTGTTGAATGACAGACTTGCAGGGTACATACATTTGCTATACAGGGCCATGTAAGTTCACTTATAATGCTAGTCTGGGTATCTTGAATCAAAGACATTCTTTTATCATTATTATGTATCTAGTTTTATGTCCTCATAATGTAAGACTACTTTGAATATTTGCAAATAAAAAAAAATCCTTAAAAGCATAGTAAAGATAAAGATTAAATCGATAACAAATGGCTCAACAAAATGCCCATAATTAGAAAATAATATAATATTTTGATGTTTTATTTTTCATAGATCAAAGAAATAATGCAATAAATCAGTACAAATCTAGAACAGGATTCATTACTTTCACACAAAAATTTGAGACACAACTGCCTATTGAGCTACACAAGTATTTTCTCAGACACTTATTGAGTCTAAATAGATGCGCAAACAAATGGCAATAGTTATGTCATACTGCTCATGTGTTTTACTTGCTTTAGTTTACTTCCACGTTGCTTCTTCCTCAAATAGCAATGTCAAATGTAAATCAAGTCAATCACTGAAACAACAGCACCACCTTGAGTAAGAAATAGCATGTATAATATATATGTATACATGCATATAAAACACCAATGTTGCACAGAAAATCAATGTGATATAGTACTTATTTGTATGAATATAGTACTAATTGCTCTTGTAATAAACAAAGAAATGGATATCTAGTGATGGTAAACTTGTATACATATGAAATAATCATACTAATATAATTTATGGAAGTCCAAAAAGAAAAAAGAATAACCTTGTTATTTAAATCATTATAAAAAATATTGTTTTTGCAATTTTGGTTTTGTGTGTGTTACACTATTTATAAGTGAATAATTGAGTAATACCAAAAAGGTGTGGACACAACTCCAAAAATGGATGAGGTATAGGGGGTGGAATGAGGTCCCAGGTCACTAAAGACCTGAGGTATAAGTGTTAAAGGGATTCTTTTGTCTTCTTGGAAATTTCTGCTTTACCCCTTATAGTTAAATGTCCATTGACCCTAGACTTAGAAAGTGTTCCTAACATTTATAATTGTATATTTTATTTTCTGTCTGTCAGTTGCAGTCTGTGGAGTCAGTCTCTGAGTCCTCAAACCACGAAAAGATAATACAGGTGAGGACTATAAGCAAACCAGTCAAAACAAAAATCAAGTGGTTTTCAGACAACAATTTAAGCTCCCAGACCGAAATGATATCCTTCTGAGGTACATTTATTCTCAGGCCTAGACTTGTTTTATTTGGGCCAGAATATTTGGTAATTATTAAGGGTGTAAAACATCAATCTGACAAGTTTGTTTGTAAATTGTTTATTTGTAGCATTCTGTAAATTGCTTTGTGTTTGTGTTTTCTTGGACCTGGAGAAACAGAATGAGAGCCAACAGGAAACTCTAAAGAAGTTCCACCAGGAGCAGAGAACACTACTTGACAAAGTTAACATGCTTCAGCAGCAGCTTAGCCAGGTGCACACATGCACCAAACACACTCATTTTTGTTTTAATTCCTCAGTCTTTCAATATGTGAAGTAACTGACAGATATATCTGCAAGCCTGTGTCTTAAACACGTTTTTAACAGAACTACAGTAAAGTGAAGCTGAAATACTCCTAGATGGAAACTTCTCAGCCTGCAATTGCTGTGCATTGTGTGTTGCTTGAGCTCTTCAGAAGACTTTTGTAATGCATGTAATCTCTGCTTGAGTCTATCTTTCTGTACTCTCCCTGTTTTAGGAAAAGTCAACAGTGGAGGACATTCACAATGAGGTAATTTGTGTATTGTGCTGGAAGAGACATTCAGTCCTGTAGACATTGTCTGTTCTCCTTTCATCTCTTATTCCTCTGACCATTCCTTTGTTTCCCACATAATTATCACATCATTGATGCAAGGTTATTTGTTTATTTTTCAATAACGGTTATTATATTAGTGGTTGTTGAATATATGTCTCAATCTGTTTATTTTGTGCACCAGAAAGGACAGCTGAAGCTTCAACTCTCAGTCAAAGAGGAGGAGGAGGAAGGAGCGAGAGCCGTGGAGACTGTGAGAGTTCAGCAACGGAGCCTTTTGGTTAGTGGCTAGGGGAAATCTGTGCAAAATGCTCAAGAAATGCTGCTTATTAGCCCCAGATCCAACAACACATGATCAAAGTTTCTGATGAAATGATGAATAATTCTGCATGTTTTTAATTTACAGGGAGATTACAAAGGGCAGTCAGTAATCAAAGGTGAGTTTGGCTTTAGAATCTGGATCGTTAGACTGTGACCCTTGACATACCGAGTGGTGGTGGCTTAGTGGGCTAAAGCACAGAACTGGTAAGCAGAAGGTTGCTGGTTCTATCCTCACAGCCACCACCATTGTGTCCTTGAGCAAGGCACTTAACTCCAGGTTGCTCCGGGGTGATTGTCCCTATAATAATTGCACTGTCAGTCAATTTGTCTAAAAGTGTCTGCCAAATCCATAAATGCAATGTAAATGTAACATACGGTATATACATATGTATGTTTCTGTGTATGTGTGTACATATTTGGGTTATTTTCTTTCCTTGTAGGTAAAGAAAACATGCTTGTTCGGCAATCACACAGCTTGGACTCTGCTCAGGTAAAGTTGTCTTTAAAATCTACGCAAGTTAAATACAACGAATTACAACTGAGACCAAAAACAAATAATATATCACATATGACATATCCTATTATCCATATGTAATCCAAAGACTGAATCAGACTTCAAGTGCAAATACTAATTATAAAATCAAGCATAGGTTCTACAGATTTGCTTAGCATGTGTTAACAATACACTTGGTCATATTTGCCTAGGTTTGGTATTTTAGATTTTGCTACATATCCCCAGTAATTCATTAAGCAGACTGGCTAGGTCAGCTGCGTTAAGGTTAGGAGAGGCAGTGGCAGCCAAATAAGTTTTTCTCTCACTTCATTCCTGAAACTTCATAACCTGCAGTGCCAGAGGGGGTTATGAGTTATTAGCTGTAATATCTGAGGGTACATACTATACATGGGATCAGCCTTTGGGCAGTTGTGGTGGATGCAATTTTGTTTTCATGTTAGCACCAGAGACTAATTTACACTCACCTATATAAGCGGTCACTGTGCACTTAAGAGGACAAAAATTACACCTGCAAAAGTAGGATTGGATAAGATCTCTGACTTGGGAAGTGACCTAGATAAAGTTCTCTCCAAAAGTATTAAGCCCTCGTATGACCCTATAGGATGAAAAGGATGGAAAATGTTCCTCATCCCTTTTTATTCAGTTTTTCTCCTTTGAAGGCCAGTCAAGATTTCTTGTTTTCCTGTTTTGATGTTCTTGTTGCATTAATGGAAATATTTGCTATGGATGCAAGTACCTTCACTTGTATTTTATAGTAATATCAGTAAAGTTAAGTAAAAGTGGTACAGATATTTGAGGGTAGCGTGTTATTTTTTTTTATTATAAGACTTGCTAAAGATGTGAATAATATCAGTTTATTTAATTTGTTCAAGAGTTTATATGTATAATTTATAGAGTAAGAACTTCTGTTTCACAACATATTATCAGTTCAAATTTCCTTTGTATTTGTGTGGCAGTGTTTATGTAATGAACAATGTTCATCTGCTGCATTGCTTTTGCTTTCTTAGCATTTTAACAAATGCGATTGCAAAAGCGTAGTATAGGATCAGTATTCGTGCATCCCTGAAATTCGCTGTAAAATAATTATATTCTAGCTCTCCTTACACTGGAAAAAGCATATAAGGCTCATGTAAAGCAAAGTATACTCATAGTATAGTATAATAGTATATCCTGTCCAAATGTTTTATGCAATGAATAATAAATGCCTCATTGTGTTTGAATTTTAGATCTTGCAGCCTACAGTATCATCTCCATCTTTGACTCGTCCTTTGGAGCTGTCTCGGCCGAAAGCCAGTGATCCAGAGACTTTACTACAAGAGCTTGAATCTGTTCGCAGACAGCAAGAAGCTACACATGAAGAGGCAGGTCATCTTCAAATGGCTTTAGCACGCAAGTCTCAAGAGTGCAAGGAGCTTACCAGTAGGTGCGAGACCATCAAACATGAGTCAGACCAGCAGGTACATGAGCTAGAGGAAGCACTGGAAGATGTGCAGAAGAGAATGTTAGACTCTGAAGCAAAGGTGAAACTGCTTCAGGCTCATGTGTTGGCAGTAAAGGAGCAACTAAGTAACCAAGTTGTTGATGACCTCAAAGCACAGATAAATGAGGTTAAGGCAAAGTATGAAGGAGCTTCTGCTGAGGTAGGAAGGGTTAGAAACCACCTGAAGCAGAGTGAGAAAGCCTTAGAAGAGTACAAGAAAGGTGAGGGGCTACTGGCTGTAGAGGTTGAGAAGCTGACTGCAGAGCTGAGTGCAATGCAAGAGGAGCGTAAGGACATGGAAAAGACCATCTTAAACATGGAGGGTCAAGTGAAAACAGCAGAGGTCATGTTGACTTCAATGGTTCCAGGAGAGAAATTTGACAACATGAAGAACCTTCTCACCAATGCTGTGGATGAAAAAGAGCAACAGTTGGCAGAGCTAAGAGACGATTATGACCGTGTGCTGGAGGAATTGGCAGAGCTCCACCGTGCTATGGATGATCGGAAAGCTATCCCCCTACAAGAGCATGAGCAAGTCCGAGTCACTCTGGAGGAGCAGAACTCATCCCTGAAGAAGAAACTTGCTGATATCACTACAAAGTGTCAGTCATTAATTTGTGAAGTGGAGAAAGGTGAGGATGAGAGAGAGCTTCTAAGAGAGGAGCTGCAGGAACTCGGCAAAAATATGAAGACCAGGTTTGTGACTTTGGAAAACCATGAGGAAGTGAAGAGATCTATGGGACTTGCTGTGGAGGATTTGAGGGTCAGGTTAGTGGAAGAGATGGAGAAGAGCAACCAGGCTGAGGAGCATCTGCGGAGGCTGCAGGAAGAGAAGGCCTCTCTCTGTGAGAACATTGCCAACATGAGATGCACATACATCCCCTGTGAGCAGTATGAGAGCGAGATGGCTGCACTCTTGGTAAAGAACTCAGAGCTGGGGAGTGAACTTGAGAGCCTTTGTAATAAATACCAGGAGAAAGTGAGTGAACTTGAGATAGTGGAAGCTGAAAATGTATCATTAAAGCAGAGCTTTGACATAAAGTTTGTCACAAAGGAAGAGTATGAAAGAGTGCAGACAGAGTTAGGTAAAGCTTTGCAGAAAGGGAAGATTGAAATTGCCATGTTTGAAGAAGATCGTAGAGTTCGGGATGTGGAGCTGGAGAAGCTGAAAGAAGGAAATGCTATGTTGAAAAAGGAATTTGAGGATGTCCAGGCAAAGTTAGAAAATGACTATATAAGCATTGTAGAACACGAGGTGGTAATAAGCCAAATGAGCAATGATTTATCAGAAGCAGAGGGAAGAGCTAAAAATGCCTTCTTAAAGTACCAGTCTGCACAAGAGAGTGCCTCAAAGCTCCATGAGGAAATCGAAGCACAGAAGAATGAGCTGAACACTATCCAAGAGGCTTTTCACTCAAAGTTTGTGCCATTGACAGTTATAGAGGAAAAAGAGATGAATTTCAGTACTGCTCAGAGGGACTTGACAGATAAACTTGCCAAAATGCAGGAGATGTACAATGATGAAAAGACCAAAGGGGAATGGCAGAGGCAAGAGAACAAGAAATTGAAAGATGAAGTGGCATCTCTGCAGCAGAAACTTCAAACAGGGATCATATCCAGCGAAAAGTACAAAGAAGCAGAGAATCACTACCAGGGCCAGGTGGAGGACCTGAGTCTGAAGTTGGTGGAATTAGAGCAGCAATATAAAGAGGTTACTATCCAGAGAGCCGAACTTGAAGAACAAAACACTTTGTGCAACACTGAGATCCAGAGTCTCCAGAACAGACTGAACAGTGAGTATGTCCATCTGGAGCAGTTTGAGGCTATGCAGCACTCTCTAAGTGAAAGCCTGCAGGAGGCACAGAAGAAATGCGAGGGCATCCGTGAAGCTCATAGATTAGAAGTCCAGCATGTACATGAACTTGAGAAACAGCTCCAGATTCACAGCTGTGATGAGGTTCTAAAGGCCCAATACAGCCAGGCTAAAGAGGCTCTGGAACATGAGGTCAATGAGCTTCGCTTAGCACTGCGAGAGGAGGAGGAAACCAGTGCTCAGAGGGCAGAGGATGTAGCCACTCTGCAGACTGAGCTTCTCAGAGCAACACATGCTCTGGATGATCTCCGCAGCCACGAGGAACATATGACGGAGCTCAGAGCCGAAAAGCGCAGGCTAGAGGAGGAGGTCCTTGAACTTGGAAACCGGCTATCAGGGCTGGATGAGCAATATGAGGAGCTGTACAGGGAAACAGGCCAGGCCAGGGAGGGTGAAAAGAGAGCTAGAGCAGAAACCGAGGCCCTACAGGTAAATAGCGCCTCCATTGAAAAGGAGATCGGGGATCTAAAAGAGAGATACAGTGAATCACTCGGCACCATTGGAGAATTGCAGAAGAGGATTCAAGCATCCTCCGACCAGACTGAGCTCAAAGACAAAAGAGTAAGATTGTTGTATGTTAATTTGTTATTTGAAAGAGCCTTTTCGATAAGTGTCTGATATTTTGCTAGATTATAAGCCAGGTGTTTTCTGTTTCAGATCACAGAGCTGTTGGCAGAAGTTGAAAGGCTGAAACAGGCTCTGAATGGCTTATCCCAGTTGGCTTATGCTGGCAACACGCCCAACAAGAGACAGACTCAACAAATTGACACACTCCAAGCCCAGGTCAAGAGCCTCCAGCAGCAGCTGGCTGTGAGTAGTTCTGTTTGCATTCACATACCAGTAGATGGGTCTAATTGCCTACAAATGTGACAGGCCATAGCCAGGCCCATACGGAATATGCAAACTTTCCACATTTTCTGCACTAATTTTCAGAAGAAATATGCTGAATTCTGCGGAAGGGCTTCAAACATTGTAAAATGTTTATTGGAGCTGATTTTATTGGTTGCTGACAGCTTCCCCAAACTAGCCAATATATGTAATAAACAACGATGCGGTGATGGATTTGTAGAACTTTTTTAACCTTACCAAAGTTCAAGCCTTCTTGCATAGTCCGCTGAGGCTGTAAATTGAAATAGAAAAATAATTAAAAGTCTTCCATTGAAATCAGATCAGCCACAGGTTTCACCTCTTAAATTTTTTTTCTTGTAGAATAATTAAAAAAACTAAATGTATGTGTGTACAAAACACTTTAATAATCATATTAAAAGATAGAAATAAATGTGTTGATGGAAACAAAGCAGTTAAATGTTGTAGATACCAACAATAAAGCAAAACATTAGCATGAAATTGTAAATATAAACTTTCCTTAAACCTTCTCCTTTTTTTAGGCTTTTATGTTTGTTGGTTGAAAGGTGATCAAAAAATCTGTTCCAGGATTTTGGCTTTGTCTGAAGTGCAAAAAACTATACAGCTTTTCATCATGTTTTTCGTTGTTAAAATGGCCAAATCTATCAGATATTTCTCACTGTTTTTCTCACAGGAATGAATATGGTAACAATGGTAATGTGGCTTTGCTTTCCCCCCACAAATGGGCATGCTTCCTTGCTGACTTAATCTATTAAACTAAACGCAAAAACCTCCTGCAGAAATAAAAATAAAATAAAGAAAAACAAATGGAAATAAATTGTAGCATTATAAAGTGTTATAATAAATGTAAATGTAAAAGTTAATAAATATGTGAATTGAAACCTCTTGCCCACCTTCCCCTTCACTTCCAGGACAGTTTTGTGTGCTCTGTGTGCTATCGTATTGGAAGATGCAATGTTTATAAACACTCACTGACCAGTGATCCCTGTCAGACCTTTTTAGATGACAAGTATAAAAACAATGCATGATTTGTCTTATCATTTTCTTCTACACAGGATGCTGAGAGGCAACACAGAGAAGTGGTTTCAATTTATCGAACTCATCTTCTCAGTGCTGCACAGGTAATTGAGCATGAATGTGTCTTTTTATTATTTTGTTTTCAAACCACTGATATCTTACAGGTATATTATTGTGTATGGTGATCTGTGTTCTACAGATGACATGTAGAAATCAACAGCACTGTTATAGTTACCAATAATACCCTAGCACATATAAACTTATTTAGAAAATGGTAATTTCTTTTCTTTCAGGGTCACATGGATGAAGATGTCCAGGCTGCTTTGTTGCAGATTATCCGAATGAGAAAGGGTTTTGTGTGTTAAACTCAACATGTTGACACTGCACTGACTCTAATTCATCATTCACACAGTAAACTTCAGTTCAGCTCAGTGTAGTTTGATACTGCTCTGGACTGCTTCAGTCCAAAATTTACCATTTGAAGGGTTGAATTATCCTTATTAGGTTCAAATATACTTTCAGAAAGTATTAATATATAGCCTTGGCGCTAAAAAGACTAACAACAGTTTGCAATATGAACCAGGGTAAACGGAGAAACATGAAAAAACTGTATAAATTTAGTCTATTTTATTCACAGTGTTTTGGCTTAACTGTGTGCCATAGAGTGACCTGAATGTTCTGATCATTTGCTGAAATGTCTTGATTAAGTGGACAAAGCTAATGGCAGTCATTGAGGACCGTGGTAGTGGAGGCTGTTACCTTCAAACTACTCACTCCATGATGACTAATTTGCCTCATTTCATGTTGAAATAACCTGGCTATAGCCAGTCTTCTAAAGATGGCAAAGAATATTCATTTATTCCACTCTCATAACCTTGGTTTTAGTCTCATCCTCTTAGCTATGAATGTAGTGTATTAATGAGGTACTCTTAAGCCCTTTAGTGAGAACAAAAAGCTGATTTCAGACCAGCTTTGTTGAGTCCCCTGCAAAGGTTACAGTAATGACTTGGTTAGAGGAAGCTGTTCTCAGATCACTAGGGAAAATGCTTTAATGCAGGGACACTTTTTTCACATATTGTTTCAATATCCTGCAATATACACAGAATAATTCTACACTCTTATTACAAGCACCTAAGAGAAATCGTGCACATCTCCATTACCATATAAATATAATTTGCACACACTGATTTTAAGGATGTTCATGTGGTACACGGTCATCATGAAAGATTACAGCATATCTTTGCAGCAGTTTTGCTAGGAACCATGTGTATGTACTGCATGGTGTTTTTCAACTCTGTGTGATATATTGGAGTCAGTCTGTGTCTATTGGGTTGGGTGATATACTGTAGGATGGACTAGTAATTTTAAGTGTTCTGTATATGTTAAATTTTTTTGCTTTTGCATTTATAAGAGCCTGTAACTGTAGCAGGCACAGGTCACATCTCATGAGATTGCATGGGTAAAGCATTTAACATTACTGAAGGCATTTAATTGCACACTCTATCCCTCATTGTCCTGTATCCTGGCTGATATTGCCATCTAGTGGTATGACATGGCTGGCCAAGTTTGTAGGAGAATGAAGTGTGTAGGAGAATGTAACGCATTTAGGAATTCTCCTTTGGATGCTTCCCGAATCAGATATATGGATAATTTTTTTCATGGCTTTGTACTACTTTTGATTAATGAACACCGTGTTTGTGGTTACTATAACAGAATTCAGCAGGACTGGAGTAGAATGGCACAAAACAATCTGTTCCGGTGTCAGAACATGACAAAACTGACATACTTTATATTTTGTAGACATTCTTTTTTATCTAACTGTCAATTTTAAGTCAAACTATCTTTGTATCTTATTGATTTCCCAATCAGATATTACTAAATTAGCAGCACTCTCTGAACTTTCTTCCACATGGTTTTGGCTGTATTGATTAATTATTTTAGAAAAAACACTACCTTAAAGCCATTTGATTTGATTGGTATTAACCAAGACTATTGATTCTCTCTGTTGGGGATAACTAATTGTAACAGTTTCATTATTTAATAGGATTATTTTCTAACTGTGTTCTTATGATTCGGTTAGTCCTTCATGGACATTTCTCTCCTTTTTCTTTCTTTTTGTTTTGCTAAATTTTGAGTCTAACATCAATAAAAGTGCCTGTTTTAGACTAAATTGACTCTGTGCAAATGAAAAAAGAAAAAAGAAAAGAATGAAGATAAAACCCAACAGTATCAGACTGTCATGAAGTGAAGCTTGCCTTTGGCAGGCCTTTCCAGCCCCTCTAACTCTCCTTGAAGTTAGCATATTGTATTTATTTTAATACAATCAGATCAAGATTGCGAGCTCCTTTTTCTCTCATGTGGTTTGCGATGATTTGAACCTCAGTGTTGAACTCACAAATACCTGAAAAAATGAGACCTTCAAATGTAAAGAAAGGAAACATTTTTACTTCCCATAAAGGTTTTAGTCTTGTTTTTTCAAGGTCAGATGAAAATAATGTAATACTCCAAGAAAATAAATGCTTGCTCTTTATTTCCACAGTATGCCTTAGAATATCACCTTATCCACACTTTTCTATGTTTGATTACTTAAACGGGTTTCAATTTACAGTCTGACTTCCTCTACTCCCTCTCTTTTTAATGAGTCTGTTATTTGTTTCCTGCCCTGCATAAGCTGTTCTCAGCAATCATGGCAAATACAATTCAATCTGTTTTGAGCTTTCGCTTTAATTTAATTTCCAGGACTATAAGCAGAACCAGACATCCTCACATCACTCCCCTCTCTCTTGGATTCCTCCCTGTCTCTCTAACATTAATCATGTCCATAAAGATCACAGTGTAACCATGTCATTTAGCTGGCCTCCTGGTGAGTGGGTGGGGGTGTAAGTTGTTCACTTTGACCACAACATCCTCCACATACCTACAAATGATTTGCTCTCTGTTGCCGTTCTCCATTTGCACCTATTTCTCTCATGTTTTCTCATTGGATTGTGCTTGATTACCTTTAGAAAAGAAAAATAGCATGGTAAGCCCCATCTTCACTCGTTAGCCACCTCGTGATCAAGCCCCTCACTCATCACCCCTGCACACCCCTTTAATGTTTTTGCAGAGATCCCAGCACTGTTGTCTCTATAAAGTTCATTTAAAGTATAAGAGGGTTCTGAAGGACATATGGGACTGATTTTTGACTTGATGGATTCAGCATGTCTTCTGCCCAGCTCCTCTGTGATGCTTGCAATGTGATCCTTGCCTCGCTGACCTCATCATCTAACACCTGGTGTGAGGGGAAAGATGGTTTAAATTTTTTTTTTTATTGGAAGTATTAGCTGGCCACATGAGAGTCCCACTACCAGGACCAGGCAATGGCTTTCTCCATCAGTGGATCAGCTTTTATGTACGAAAGACCATAGGGTTGTGATGCATACATTGTGGCCTATGGGCCTCCAGATCATCGCTCTTAGAGACTTTGACCTCCTAATAGAAAATTTAAATGGTAATTAAAGGAATGTTCTGGGTTTAGTATAAGCCAGTGGTTCCCAACCCTGTTCGTGGAGGCCCCCAACACTACACGTTTTGGAGATCTCTCTATTCAAACACACCTGATTCAACTCATTAGCTTGTTAGTAGAGACTCTACGACCTGAATTGGGGGTGTCAGATAAGGTTGATGTGCAGTGTTGGGGGATGCTCCAGGAACAGGGTAGGGAACCACTGGTATAAGCTAAGCAATTGGCAGATTTGTGCCACAATGTTGCTTACCACAGACATTTATTTCTCGATTATTAAAAGAAAGCACAAGTCTTTGTAACAGTAAGGCTCTTACTGTAGAAGTAAATATATAAATATAAAGGAAAAAATAGACACTTTTCATAGCACCTTACGCTTTATGACTGTTTGCGGTTATCAAATCCATCACTGCACTTTATATGCCAAAGCTGAGTTGCTGCTTTTGACCAGTGTTGATATAGTTTGGGATTTTTTATTTTGTTTTTATTTCTATTTTACATCAATTTTTCATTCCAAATTGGTTTTAGATTTCATTCGTTTTCACAGTTTTAGCTTTTAGTATTTTTCATGGCTACCAAAGCAGAAGCATTTACTTGTAACATTTAAAATGTCTAACATCATTACATTTTTCAAGGCAGTCTTGTTGCTACTTCTGTCTATTTGTATTATCGTGTTTAATTTGGATTGTTAAATTTTATAACATAGGGTGAATATGGGTAAAGTGACAAAGAACATTTAAACTTGATCCCCATTGTATCCATATTAATTTCCTTATATGATTATAAATAATTTTTTAACCAATCTTTGGGAAGTAAACAATTAAAGGGATAGTTCACACAAATGAAAATTCTCTCATAATTCGCTCTGTAGTTCCATACAATGCAAGTCATCAAGGTACAAAACCTTGAAGCTCCAAAAAGTACATAAAGATAGCAACCTTTTTTTTTTTACTGCAAATCTTGACATCAGCAATCTCATTGGCGATCTTACCTGTAGACTGCAATTGCAGTATTTATAGTGAAAAAGAAGTTACATTTTGGTCTGTTCACACCCAAAACAGATTGGATTTCTTCAGGAGTCATGAATTAAACTTCTTAAGGATTACTTTATGTTGCCTTTATGTGTTTTTTAGAGCTTCAAACTTTGAACCCTGTTGACTCGAGTTGTATGGACCTACAGAATGGAGATATTCTTATAATATCTTTGTGTTCAGCAGAAGAAAGTTAAACACACCTGGGATGGCATGAAGGTGAGTAAATAATAAGAGAATTGTTATTTTTGGGAAAAATTGGCTTAATTGGCTTAATTTACCCAAAGAGATGCACTAAATTGCAGTAACCCTACGAGTTGTCAGAAACCACAGCACAGTAAAGCATTGAATGTCTCGCAAATATGAGATGCTTGAGCATTTTGGGCATTTTATCACAGGACACAGGTCCTCGTCTCACCTTTTTTTTTATTATGATTTAAAATGGGAAGATTTGCTCTGCTAAATAGAGGACCCCAAGATAAAACGTGTCCCATATGGTTGGATGTCAGGAGGATGTCCCCTCTAAAATGGGCAACAAACAACACTAGCAGCAACAAACATTGCATATACCACCTCTCGTATTTTAAGTCGTTGTCTGTGAAGAATGTTTGCCCTCATGAAAAGCATAATCAATGGTAAAATAACTATCGCTAAAATCTTATGGTGAATATACGCACATTTTCTGCATTACATGACAACTAATGTGGATATGATAGCAAAAGTGACTGTAGTCTGAACAGAAACAAATCTGATCTGGACACATAGCAAAACACATGCTCCAACACCCAATCAAAACTCAGACTTTGTTTTTTGTTCTTTGATCTGTGTGTGTGAGTGCATTCTGTCTTCTGACTGTGTTAGTGTCACCTATTCATTGTGGTGTTTTTTTTTGGTTACAAATCTAAACAAAAAAAATGCTCTGTTTTAGAGTCTCTACCATTAATTTCCTATGGTCAGTCAATTTGTACCACGAACAGCAAAGATGTCACTTTTTGTTTTTTTTGCACCCACTTATACTCATCTAATCAACAATACATTTTTGTTGTATGTTTAGATTGCAAGTATTGTACCACTCAGTTTGAGGAAACTATTTTAATTAAAAAAAAATTATAAAAACAAATCTGAAATTGGTTAAAAATGACCAAACAGCCCTGGTGCCAGTTGCACCAGCTGGACGTAAAAAAGTTGGGCATAACCGCTATGCCAGGCTTAGTTAAGCTTAAGATGCACAGACCGACTGTCTCCAAAGTGGAGGAAAGCTCGAGAAACGGAAACTTGCCTTAGAAATCCATCTATTACAGCGAAAGGCCAGCTACACAAGCGAGAATTTTCAGTTTTTATGAACTTCTAAATAATTCCATACACCCCATTAATCAAAATAAATCTACTGTAAATCCCTGAATAAACACAATTATATATATAATTATATAAACGGGTATAAATTCTACAAAAGACTTGAGGCGCATCTTACGTCCAGCCTAACCTTACAACCGGGTGTACATCAAGCTAGTGCATTTGGCCCCTGGGCTGCATTTCCCAAAAGCATCGTAAGCTTAAGTTGAACAGAGAGGCCATTGGTGCCAATGGTTTCTACTATTAGGCCTACGATGCTTTTGGGAAACGCAGCCCATGAATGTTAATAAACATATAACGATCAAATTTATTTTTGCAGTAATCAACTTAATGCCACAAGTACTGTTGATTTGAGCTTAATTTGCAAGGTTATCTGGCCCCCCTGACTATATATTGCTCTGGGCCCCTTTCCTATTAAAACATACAGTTTAGAATTTGATGCGAGGCCACCTAGACCTTTGGGCCCCTAGAACCGTTACCACCTTTCACCCCACTAGCTACGGCCCTGCCTGGAACGTTCCTCTAAAATGTGTGTCTATAAATAAACACCCTCACTTGAGCACGTTAACGTACGAAGGAGTTTGATTAGATCATGCAGGTATAAAAATGTGATACTGTTGAGCTCATTTCAAACAGACTTTTAAACTGTAAAGTTCATCATGTGAGAGGGGGGTGTTTTACTCCAAAGCCTGCCATCTTTGCTTGACATTTAAACTGCACATATAAACGGTTTCATCTGAGCTCATTGTTGTTCTTTTTCCCCTCATTAGTTCTTGGTTAACCACTAATGCCTTGTGTATCAACTAAATTTTTTTCCTCCCCCTTTTCCGCTCAACACTCAACAAGAAACATGTGGTGGTCCTCTCTTCCAAGCTCAACCTCTTAATAATCCCCAGCCTGAATGGAAAATTGGCTGCATTTCACATGTCTGCTAAGGGCTGACACATGGGGCTGTGTCCGCGGTTTAACAGAATAAGCCTGCGGAATTGATGGTTGGCTGCTTGGAAAAGTGCCGAAACCAATGTACTTTTTTGATATTATAAAGCGATTGGTTTGTCTGCTTTTCAGGCTCTGCGGAGAGGCCTTGTGGTTCTTTACAAGCTTGTTAAGAGGTAAATTGAAGGGAAAAAATGTGAGGAGAGCATCACATTTTCCCTTTTTGCTGTACCTTCATTTTGTTAAGGACTTCAATTTGTAACATCAGTCTGCAATATGAAGAAAACACTGGGTTGCTTTTATGTGGGCTCAGTGTTTCTACTTATTGATTTTGGAAAACCCTTTTAATAGTATTAGTCTATATACTGCTACATTGCTTATGGCAACCAAAGAGTGCTCAACTGTAATTTATAATTGGCAAGTAACTTTATTGCACTTTATATCATGCTATTAAAGTTATTGAACTAATGTTTTTAAGATGTACTACTGATTTGCTTGAGCTCATATTTCAGAGTACTGTGCAAGAACAAGCCCTTGTCTGGCACCTTGTACATATTACAATTTAGCCAGCTTTTTTATTATGTGCACTCTTCTGCACCCAGCTCTCAGCATGAAGTCAGCAGGTAGGGCAAAGTTGTGGCTCTAGAGGTGTTTGAAATGTTTAATGTTCCTGAACCGTTTCCTGCTAACAGAACATGTGGTATTGGTTTATTCATTACTCATTAGGCTCACAGTGCATTTGTTAGACGAAGCCGCAGTCACACAATCCAATTAAGACATGAAAGCCCCCTTCTAGGAAGGAATTCAAAACAACCCCATGTTGAACACTTCGGAAGAAACAAGGAAAGCTAAATGAATACCATGTGATTTTGAAACTGCACAAGGGTTTATTGTAGAGTAAAACATCTAGCCCACATCTTTGTAAAAAGAGAGTATTGCTGATTACAATCTTTAATTATAAATTATCTTAATTACAGGGATGCAAACTACACACCTTTCAGCTAAAGTCACCTTTTCTTCAGCTAATTTTCTCAATTTGTTTGGTTAAATTATTATATATTTAATTAAACATAAAAAAAAAAGCTTAAAATACAACAAAAAGCTTTACTTTCAACAAAAAAATCATCTAAAATATGCATTGGGAACACCTGCGTTTACTTCCTCACCTTTTTCACCTCATGAGTTTGAATCCTAGTAATTAACAAGCAAGTCTGTTCTTCAGATTATTTAATTTGTTAATGTAAGAAATATGTGATTTTTATCCAATTGCCATTTATCTTCCTGCCTTCATATACCAGAATTTTAACGATATTTCATTACTTGAGTTATGTTAAATGATGTTAGCATGGGAGTGTAAGTGTTGCATTCAGTTTGCTGGCCTGATGTTAATTAAATTGCTTTCCCCTTTCTCTCAGAGGGCAAGGTACTGGATTAACACCTTTTGATGTCCCTTAAATCTCTAATCTTGCCCCTTTCATCTGCGGTTCTTGCAGGTTTGTGTTGCTGTGATTACTTGCATAATCTGCCTTTGATTGCACCTTAACGATAGCAACTCGCCTTGAATCATATTGCAAAATGCCACGAATAACTGAGTCCAGGTATTAGGTTATAGGATCGGGGGTAAGAAGAATAGTGGCTGCTGCGAGTGGAAAATATCTGATGTAGTGGGCTCTGTAGGATGTGTGTGCTAGTCCGGACTTTCATGCTCTGCCTTTCAGAGAGCCAGTTTCTACCTTTCACACCTGCTTCCATAAATAAAAGGAAAAATGTATGAGTCATCTACACAACAGACAGCCAGCTGAATCCTGAGTGTCAGGACCCATAGGGAGAGTCAGTGGGCTGACAGGCCCTGTATGGTCCACTGGGTGAGTGCAGTGCACAAGCACGCTCTAGTTAGTGCGAGACACATGTAGGCTATGATGTTTAGAGAAAACGTCAAGTGCCTGATATAACGATTAAGCAATTTTTTATTGTTATTGTTATTGGTGATGTCTTCTAGATTGTGTTTTTGAGACCTACAACAATCTACAAGCATTTATTTGTTTAAAGAAATTGTAAAGTGTCTCACATGCTTTACTCTTAGTTCGTCAGATTCAATCCACTCATTTGCTTGAAGAAAAAAAATAGTTTCAGACTTGAGATGTTATGCATAGATAATGGACTCAATGACATTAAGTGATTATAACTGGGCAGCCCTGCTGGTGTCTGCTCCCTTTTTCTGGTGTTTGCCCTACAATTACCATGCCAGCACAGTCCATTAAATATTCTCCATCTAATGCCTCATTATATAAATATAGCATACTGTAATGGTCAAGAGATGCATTTGTTATTGGTAGTAAACGTCTCTAAAATGACCGAGGAAGTAATATATCTAAGCAAGCATGAATTAGATCTTAGAACGATCCCCAGTATTAATATATTCATTTGAAGGCACTCACTTGTGGAGTTTTTGTGCCTTTTGTAGTCAGGCAAGTGTTTTAGAGAATGTTGTAATTCCACACCCATCTCCCAGAGGGCAGGCCTACATTGTTTCAAACCTTTCGTTTGAAACAATGTATATATATGTATATTATAGCCTACTGTGCACTGGTGAACATAATCGTAATAAGTCTATCTAGAATGACACTAACTTAACTCTTGACTGTGTTTTGGAATCTTATGAATTCAGCATTTTCTTGTATTAAATATTTAACTTATGTATTTTAATGTTTTTCAATGACAGAATTTAAGAATTCTCTCTTTTGCTCTAAATTCCCACACTAACTTTTACTTGTCTAGACACTACTGGATACATCATGTATTCACTTTAGTTTATTTATTGGGCTCTTCTAAATGTTTTCATCTCTTTTTTTTATGACCTCATCATCTTAATTATTTGCTGAGAGGGAGTTAGAAACTCATAGAATTATTTATTTTCCAAAACAAATTCCCACCTCTTGATTTTGGACTCAGCAGTGCTTCAACAGGTTCTTGAGCAATTTCCTCCCCATCCAACAACACCAAACAAGCTCATCTGATGACTGTAAAATTGTAGTTGGCTCTTATTTAAAGAATACAGTGAAAATACTATGATATAGATCTCAGTGTCCTTGCAGAAGTACAGACTGAGCTCATGTTCCCTCTTCTGTGAATATTTTGGCCCTGTATCTTTGTTTACACAGGTGAAATGGCCTATCACCAAATATTTGTGTGATTTAATGCTGTTTTAATTGGCTAAGGTGTTGGCAGGTGTTCTACTGAATGCAATGGTGTATCATGGCCAATATTCCCCTTTGTAGATGGGCAATAGCATGCCAGCTTGCATCATAATGGCTCTAAATATTTACCCATGCTTACCTGCTGCCACATCTGCTAAAAATTATTGTAAAGCATCTACAGAGGAATGAGGTGGGGTTGGAGGCATCAGAGAATTAATGCTGTCCTGATCTATAATCAAATAGGAGTATGAAATGAGAGGGGTCTTAATTGTAACTTTTATCATCATATGATACACAATACTGCTAG
This sequence comes from Xyrauchen texanus, assembly GCF_025860055.1. Lineage (NCBI taxonomy): Eukaryota > Metazoa > Chordata > Actinopteri > Cypriniformes > Catostomidae > Xyrauchen > Xyrauchen texanus. Next base: position 32,052,589 of record NC_068277.1, on the reverse strand, counting down.
TCTTAAAGGAAAAGGAATGGAAATTCTGTCATTATTTACTCGTGATTAAATAATATTCATGTGACTTTCTGTCTTCTGCGGAATACAAAAGGATACATATAAAAGAATGTTACAATGCTTATTTTTATACAATGGTATTGGGACGTGCCTCAGTTTAAAGCTTTAAAACGTACCCAAATGTTTCATTAAAGCAGTTCATGCAACTCATGCTTCACATACAAAGTCTTCTGAAGGCACACGATCAATGTGCCTCACTCATGAAACTTTTGTAAAAAAAAAAATGAATACATTTTGTAATGTTTATTTGTTTATTTGTTTATTTTTAGGATCCCATTAGCTGAAAGTCTGTGCCATCAGCTAGTCTTCCTGGGTTCCATTCTAAAAAATTACATTACAACAACAACAACACATTTTAATCATCACAGTAAACAATATATACATTTTATATATGTACATACATACACAAACACACACTCATACCTACATACAATCTAGTTTCGATTCATAAAACTAAATATAAATTCCATGTTATTTACAATTACCTTAATCATAACATATAAAAACCTATGCCAGCTTATTACAAAGCTGACGAACTTCAATGGGAATGTTATTCCAGATGACTATTGCTCTATACAGAACGGTTTTCTTCATAAAATTAGTTTTTGGATAGGGGGTCATTATATGACCATTATTTGCCTTTCTGGTGTTATAATTATGCACAGAATTACAATACACTATTTGATTAAACAGAGAAATAGGCATTTTCATTGTCAATGTGTGATATATCATACTGCTTAAAGTAACTGATATTCTTTGGTTTAAAGTGAGCCATGAAAGAGTAGAATACATCTGATCTCTACTTGTTTTAACTGAACAGGCTAGAACCTGTCTTGCTGATTTATTTTGCGCAACCTGAATTTTTGACAAGTCCTTTTTAGTTGCAGAAGACCACACCTCAGTGCAGTATGACAAGTGACAATTACAATACATTTTGTAATGTGCACTTAAAAGGTGAACCTGTTTTGAACCTGCAGTTCCCTGTTCAACCAACGGTTGTGAAAGTTGCGCACTGTACTTGTCTATTGAATGATGCTGGTTTCATGCCTTTATCTCCTTCAACATAAAAGCTATTACAAAAAGACAATTTACATTGGACATGCAGTACACACAGCAAGCTATTACAAAACAAATATTAAAAAAATAAATTAAAAAGGCACTTTCTCCACGGTCCTTTACTTACCGCTACAATAAGAGGAACTCTTCCTGGGGTAACTCACATTGCAACAAATTTTGCAGGCCAATGCTCATAATATCGAGAGATAATAATGAAAACAAGCTTCTGGAATATTATTAGCTTTCCACGTTTTACAGTAATACTATTTTGGAAAGTATTTGCCAAGCCATTTAAGAGTTCCCCGTTTAGTAACATCAGTTTCGCCACCAGTTAATTTAACACTAAGAAAGAAAACAAAGAAAAGGGAACGAATGGGCCATCACATTAAGGATCAAAGAACACAGACTTCACCATAAACATTTACCGATTATCAAAATTATACAGGGCAAACAATCACAACAAACGCACATGCAGGCATCAAACAAAGAATGAATTGGGCCGCTTTCCACGCAGGCGCTCCCTTTTAAACTCGCATAGCCCGCCCTCATTGGTGGAGACGTCATCAACAAGCATCTCCAAGATTGACAGGAAAACAGGCCAATTAAATACCACGCCCGCTTGCTGAAAGCCAGAGTCATATAGAGAGAGAGTTGCGACAACGGAAGTTCTAAATGCTTGATCGTCACGTGATTCACGTAGACTTCAGATAGTTCAAGGAAGTGCTTTGGCGGGCATTTCAAACTGTTAGAGTAGAGTGACAGACCTGCGATTTCTGGTAATTAGTAGTCAATAAATGCATTTATTTGATATATTTATGTAACACACCGACATATGTATGTAGCATGAGTATGCTGTTACAGCGATGTTGTTTTTTAAAGATCAAATCAGCTAATATTTGAGGATTAGTGTTCGCTTACCGTTATTTGCCTCAACTTATTTCAGGCTAGGGTTTCTGTTGCCTTTTTATGTTACCTCATGTTCATTGTTATCACTAATCTCATGGCAACTAATGTCATATTTATGACTTTTCAGATAGTACAGAGACAGGCTGGTAACAGGTGATTTCCAGCTCGCACCGCACAATGGGTCAATGAAATATTAACTATTAGCAGCAGTTACGTAAATGTAAAATGTAGTGAAATGAAGCTTAGTGTTTACAATTCTTACAATTCTATATATAGTAATATAATTATTTATGCATTATAAATATTATATATCTAATGTATAATTCTTACAATACTTATTCATATACACAATATATTCAGCTTTAAAATAACTTAAGCATACTCGTATATAAACTGCCGTTCAAAAGTAATGAGGCTGAAAATTCATCTTGGCATCACAGGAGTAAATTACATTTTAAAATACATTAAAACAGAAAACAGTTATTTTAAATTGTAATAATACATTACGATATTACTTTTTTTTAAACGATGGATGAAACTGAATCAAGAGAACAGATTTTACAATTAATAGGGTGTTCGTTACTAACTTTATCCAGCTCCAATCCTTGCCTAATCTGTTCTCCTAATTTAATGAGTAATACACAACTATAAGGTTTTAATTTACAAGTTATTTTTATTTAGATGTACTGATAATATACAGAATAAGATAATATTATTCTTTAAACGTCTCACCTTTTAAAAGTGCATCGCAAACGGTTTGTTCTGCTGCATCTCTACGGCGCGGCATGTGTTTGCTGCTACTTCCGGGAACTACTGAGAGGCTCCACGAGCCGCCATTGCTGTAAAAAAAACGTTCCATTGGAGTCAACGGAGTTGTCGCAACTCTCTCTTTATATGGCTCTGCTGAAAGCGAAAGAGGCAAGAAAACAGAGAGGGAGAGAGAGAAAACAAAAACAAACATACTTTAAAACCCAAGTCGAATTTATGACATGGGACGTAACAGTCATTTATCGCAGAATGTGTCAGGAATATCAAAAACAAAACTATCTTAACCTCGCTCCTGTCCCATCACTTCCACATATCATGGAAGCACTATCCATTTCCGCCTTCGACTCAGAAATGAAACTGTAATGCTGTAATCTTCTGCATATTTCACCATCTTATTACCGCTACAACAAGATAAGTTCATTCATTCAGATATTAAATGTCGGACTATTCTCCCACATTATATTTTGGGGTTTGTATAAAAACATCTGCCTCAAACAAAGTTTTTAAAAAATATTTTAAAAAAAATATAGAGTGCCACATTGCCAAGAAACTTGTAAACTTTATGTTCTTTAACATAATCATGTGTTGGAGTTTAAATTTAAAGAATAGCCTATCAATATAGTTATATCAATATCATATAGCCTATCAATATATCATATAGGCTATCATATAGCCTATCAATTTACTTTCATAATGTAATGTATTCAGTCCTAATTCATAGTATGTCTCTTAAGATAAAATATACATTTTTATTAGTATTATTAATATCAGGAATGTTGAGCTACGCTTCATGCTCATGCCCTTGAATGAGTCTGTGCCCCACATGGGCCACCCCAGTCAAAAAAGTCTGGACACTCCACTGCTTCGTACTCCCCAGATTTGTTAGTAAAACATGTGTATGTTTGTGAATTCCAAACATTCGTAAATATGGGCCATGTGCACGTTCAATCACAGTTAACATAATCCACGCCCATGAAAACACCAGATACTTGTAAATGCTGTTAATATCAGTGTGGACCAGTAATTAAATTTTTTTATGAATGAAGTGCATCACATCTTAAATATTTGATTTAGCAAACACAATAGCATCTCAAAGAAAGTGAGAGCTTGCTGTCATCAAATATTTTTGCGGTCATATGACGCTCTTTTGTGAATCAAACAGTTCAAGAAGTCAATAAAAATGGTTTGACTTATGAGTGTAACATATGTTTAGTACTGTACATGACAGGAGGAGGATGTCCACTACCATTGACCCTCTCTGGTTCAGTTCGCATGGCATCGACAGCATCATTTGTGAAAGTTCTCGGGTAAATCATGATGGTAACAGTGATATACGTGCAATTGAAAGAATCTTCAAATAATTTAATAGAATGCCTGAAGAAGATCTGTGACCGAAATGCTGCAAGATATTTCAGATTTACAAGCTATTGGCTGTGACAATGGGCAAGCTTTTTCCATTTTTCCCTGTTGTATTGTGTATGCACCTAGCTGCAAAGGATTTGTTTATTTATAGGTTTGACATCATTTGCATTGACCATACGTTATCTATTGAACACTATTTACTGATGCCTATACTGAATTGAAACCTAAATTATATAGCTCAAATCAAATATATAAAAAAACTGTCCATCCAGTCACGTTAGAAGGCATACATTTTTTTGAGAAAAATGAAGCACATCTCAAAAAACAATGAGCAGAGTTGGGGAAAAATGATACTTTGAAAAATAAATTCAAGCAGTAAAGAAACATTTCTAAATAAGTAGCAGTTAAAAACATGCATCAAACATCCAACCCAGTAACCTACAAACAAGGAAGTCTTAAATAATGCCTAAACTAAAGCTAACTAAATTCAGCTGAATCGATACATGTTTTAACGGACTATGACAACACATTGTTTTCCTTGGTAATATTACTGTTTTTTGTGCTCTGACAATTTTGCTCATATTATTATTTTTTAAATGTATGCTTACACTGTATTTTTCTTTGCTTTTGTTTCCAAGTTCTGCGCTTGATTTTCCAAAACTTGTGAGTAGAGTTTTATGTAAATCAGGGGGTGTTTTGCATCCCTATTGGTCCACTAGTTCTTGATCGACAGCTCCTCTGGCCAATCATTCGAAGAGGGGTGGTGACGTCACTCCAATGCAACTCCGATGGCTGCTGCTGAATATTATATAATTTGTGGTTGATAGATATGCTGCTTGTGTCTGTTTTGAGTATTTTCTACCAGCTCTAGGAAGCATGATTTTGTTTGCAATTTGTTTGATCTGTGCTTATTATTTTTATCTGCACTTTTTATTTATTTTTGCGCTTATTATTTTTTGATTCACGCTTAAAAAATTTTATTAACGCTTATTATTTTTGGATCCATGACCGCAATACATTTTTGCGGGATTTTGATCCCATATACTAGGGTCTGTACCAGAAATAATGCATTTTGTTTCGGACCTTTGTGGCCAGCATGAAAAGCAGCTTGGTCTCATTTGTTCTTGTGCTTCTCATGATCTGGTGAGGTTTAATTTCAACGACGTGTCCATATTTGATTTAAGGAGTTTATTCATGATTTGATTTGAGAGTGATTAACTATCTTTTTGGTCTCTTCATCACACAAAGTTCTGTATGATCTCAGAAGTCTTGGTATATGATGCACAAGTCGCATGGACAGCTTTAATGACACCTTTTTGTGATTGTATGAAAATCAGTATCACAATATGCTTTAAAATATTTCCTTAAATATATTCTACGTAAAGCGTCATATGAGTTTGACATTTTTGGGTGAACTATTCCTTTAAATTAGTGGCACTGGGGTTTTAGTTGCCCTTAAACTTCAATGCCAGTTCCAGACCATTCACTGAGTCTGAGAAGAAATTCCCAATCAGCCAGACTGCACTGAAAATAGAATGGTCCAAAGAGGTGTTATGAAGGATAGGCACATGGAGTGTGTACGTGCGTGTGTGTGTGTGTGTGTGTGTGTGTGTGTGTGTGTGTGTGTGTACAAGTATAGTTTTTTTGGAAAGCAGATGTCAAATGTTTGTGAGAGTGACTGTGATTGGGTAAAGGGCATTAAGACTAAACATAATACATGTGAAAGTTCAGTTTTAGCAGTGTGAATACTAGTACACAAATTGGTTGATCAACATCTGTACCTCTCTTTTTCTGTAGGAAGCTAGGTGCTTACATTATGCAAAATTACTCAAATGCACTTAAATTATTTAGAATTACACACACACACACACACACACACACTCAAAGTAATTTTAAGATTTATGCTTTTCAGTTTCATGACAAAATTAAATTAAACTGAATTGAGTAATCTATACTAATACAAAATAAATAACAAATTATATTGTAAGTTTTATTAATTTAATTATGTTAAACATCACGCAATTCAATTTGTTGGAATAGAAATGCTTAACTCTTAAAAATAGACAATTATGTTTTGAGTGGTAAGTATTCCCGGCTGATTGGCACAAGCCTCTTTTTTGTCATTTAGAATTTGTTCTCAATTTCACTTAAATCATATTAGGAGGTTTTATTAGATACCATCTGCCTTAAGAATTAGTCACACAAAAGATAAATGCAAGCATATCAGATGCTGTGGAGAGACTAGGGTGGCTCTGATTGGTTCTGGATTCATGGTTTTGATGTTCACTTTCTGTGGTTTTGGACGCGGTTCTGACAGGTATTTTCCCTGAGGCAAAGAATTACCTGAGGCCTCACCAGTCTTCATGACACAGACCAAAACAAGTTATCAGAGGCCTTGTAAGCCGCTGTGTGGAGAGCATGACATAAATTATTCTAGCCTTGCAGATGTTCTGAGATCAAAATCTGCATGAATTAATGCCATTTGCAGTGAGTCCCACATCTTATTAGTTTTCATGATGCATGCTGGAGCAGCCACGATGCTGGGGCTTTTACAGCGGTCATAAATCTGGGTCTGTCATCATCTCAACCACTTTGGTAGAGATTATTTTACTCGGCTAATAAAGCAACTCCCGCTCCACATTACAGATGCCTGCAGGTTAACAACCTTGGCAGCCGTGTGATCTCGGCGCTGTCTCACACTTCAGAGGCTTTGCGAGCTGGGAAAGAAATAGAAACGCAGATATAATAGGAGACCCTAATGGATCCCAAGTGGTTGTTTGATCCGACCTCACCTGACATTTGCTTTCTCAGGGGGAAATGAACCTGGGTCACCCTGCCTCAAGTATGTGCAAATTCATAGTTCATTTATTTTCTCTTTGATGTAGCTTCATACCAAAGCTTACATTTCTGCCTTGTTCAGGAATGGACCAATTTCCTATTTTTGGAAAAATGTCAAAGTTTAGATTCTTCAAAAATATGAAATAGTTTAATAACTACATTTAATGTTCTCTCCGGGGTGGACAGCTGAAAATGTGGTTCCTGAACAAATGGTCTGAGCATGGTACTATTTAACAGACCAAACTGAGGAAACATACATGGTCGGTATTAGCAGAGTTAATTGTATTAACTTAAGTAATTAACTTAAATGGAATTAACTTAAGGGAGTAAATCAATTACAACATTTTTATTGGGTGTTCTTCTCAAATAGGCACAAACCTTATTGAACCTTCTTCAGCCCTTTTCTTTATCATTTTACAGTAACACTCATACAGTGTACTACTGGCACTTTTCCACTGTATGTTACGGTTTGACCCGCCTCAACTCTACTTGCTTTACTTTTCTGAGCTTGCATTTCCATTGCAGTTTAGTGCCACCTCAACGTGGGTGTGATTATAGGCTGATCATCATAGTTGCGCCGCCTCTACTGCCGTGACATTATCTTAAACACAACACAAACTGACCAAAACAATAACATGACCGCTTTTCCTTGATGATTCTGTAGTCATAGTTTGTTATGATGGGGTAGCATATGTTAACCAATAGAGGGAACAAGTATGCAAAGGTGTTGAAGGACATGATTGTTCCAATATGTTGTTTTAAAAATAGAAACTGGAATCGCTGCTGGCTATGTTTAGAATGAAATGGTAGTGTGCTGCTTACTACATTGCATACTGTATATTCTGTGTACTATCTACCCTTTTTAAATAGTATGTGAAGCAGTACATTCAACAACAACATTTTCAAACAGTTGTATGCTACATTGTACCAGTAACACATAATGTCAATAAAAAGATGTTAAAATCCGCAATAGGAAAAACATTTGTTGGTATAACTTATTTCAATTGTGGACATTGGTTCCACACAATCAAAATTAGTTTCTTTGATTTAAAATTAAAATGTAGGCTCTACTCAAATTCTTTGTGTAGTAAAAACTTTAATGAATTGAGTTAACCTAACTCAAGGTCTGGGTATACTTCATTTCTGCGCGTTCTGGATCGACTCTTGCTTGGTTGACCGCGTTGCCATTCTGAGTATACTTTTCTGGCCGCATATGAATAGGAACTGCTTTGTGACAATCTATTTGTACGGTCAATGGCCAGTGCATGCACAGAAGACACGCACAGCCGAGGACCACGTGTGCGAGTCAAGAAAACCTTGATGGTGGACGATCAAGCCACACGGCTGTGCTGATGACACAAATGTACTCTCCCAATCCAGTCCCATGTCAGGCATTCTGGGAACTGGAAATACCCTGCTTGGTTTCAGCAATGCACTGATGCAAAATATTATTCACATAGTTCCAACACAGTTAGATTAAGTGGACATAGATGGATTGTACACAATGAAAATTGAGACCAAATGCTAAAGAATGGTGTTGCAGCTAATTTTAGGATAATTGAATATGGTCATTGATGTCATTGTGGCTCTGTTAACAATGATGATGATTGTAGTGATGAGAATTGGGAGGGTTTGTTTGGATATGACACACTATTCTATCATGAGACAATCTATCAAGTCAATCAAAATGGATTACTTGTGAGAGCATATCAAGACCTCCACAGAGTGAAGGTAGGATCTTGTATACTTTGAATGAAGTTCTCTTGTTATGACATACTCTGAACACTTTAAAATACTCATGATAACTTTTGAAAACTCTATAACCTGTATATTTACTTTGCTAGCTAATTATACTTTGATACCAACACCAACATAGATATCTATATATCAACTGCTAGACCGAAAGTTCAAAGACTACATTTTCAAGATGACTGTGCACAGTTTTTCTGGTGCATAAAGTAAATGGAGTTTCACTCTGTTCATTTCAAAGTAATTTAATGTAGAAAATATAGTGCATGATCAATACCGATTTACTATTGTAAAGGCCGTAAAGCCTTCTCTAGTTTATATGAGATCATTTGCTGTTGACTGAAGCAATATCCTGTAGTAAATAAGAATGCTTATGCAACCACTTCAAAATCTTGTCAGCCTCAGTGATAACAATAATTATTTGAATGCAAATTATTTTGGTGAAAACTGGCATACAAGTATGATCCTGTTTCTTTCAGAAGGAGAAGTCTGATTTTAATCTAGTGCGCTTCCATCTCTTGTCATTCTTGGCCCTCTTTGCACCGTTTGTATAGTTCTGACAATGCTACACTGTTATGCTGCATATATTTCATTCTGTTCTAAATTCTCTATCCTAAGATCAGCCCATCAGGTTGTAGATAAGCTGTCTGTAGTCCATCCAGATGATATCTAAAGCTACACAGAGCTTCAGACAGCATGGATACAGAATGGCACTCAGGGGACCAGCAGCTATGTAGAAGTAGCCAATCTGAAAAGAGTTTTATGTAGTTTGTCATGAAATATTTATGGCAGGGCTTAGGAGTAGTGGAGTATCAGGAAAAGGCAAGAAGGCCAAAAAAAGCATTGTACAAGAGTTGCAAAAATCTAAATATAACAGTGCTCCAGCAGGGAGATTATTGGACAAGGGTTACTGATTTATCAAAAGAAAAAAAAAAAAAAACATTATATATATCCAGAGGAATATTTCAAATTATTGACACAATTCCAATCTCAGAAGAGGGTTTAGGATAGGTTAGTGTCAATAACAAAAAAAGATCCTGGATTCAGGTCAAGGGTGAATGTTTGGCTTCTATGTCATATCTGGCAATGAATTACAATGAATGTTAAATTCATTAACTCAAGCCTTTTCTGTCGACATTCAGTTTCTGGATGAACATTAAAGAAGTGTGTTGTGTTTTAGGAATACTAATTTGCTATTCTGGAAATGTTTAGTTGATTTCAAGATGTGACACTGAAGGTTGCTAGCCTGTCTTGCTCTGGAGAGAGCAAAACATGGACAAATGATTTATTAATTGAGCAAAAGGACGCAGACACATTTTTTATTTGAGTAATTTAGCACTCACCATAACTAGTTGGCCTGTATCCCTTCCGATCCTGCAACCCATTCTCTGCACAATTTACTGTAACCATAGCACATCTTACATAATCTGAACCACGTGATGTACACTAAACAAATATTGTATACCCTTTGATTGAAGCATGAACACAGAATTTTTATGGAAACTGTATTTGTATTCCTTTTGGTTTCAAAAGCCAGAGCTCTTCCAAAAAAACAAGACTTTGACATTTAAAGTGATTTTTGGACAATGGACCATGTTTACTCTGCACACATACAAGCGATCTGTCTACTTGTTGGTTTCAGGCCTCTCACTTTAATGAGTCAGTGGGCATTAAAACATGTGTTCTGCAACTGACTCAGATCTAGGCTGTTCACAGTGGCTGATATAGCTACAAACTTTGCCCCACCCTGAACTTTAGGCAGACCTTTTTTTATGATATTTCCTACTTTCCTGTCTCCACCAGTTTCATGCTATACTCTTCCTCTCTCCCTTCTTCCCTTTCTCTATCCTTTCTGCTTTTTCTCCCACCATTGCACTCTCACCCCTCACTTCTTTACTGTTCTGAAACCCCCAACTTCTCTTTTCACTGGCCTGTGGTCAGCCCTGAGAGTGCAGGCCACAGTAACCACCCTCAGAGCAAAAGCACCATTTCCTCCTTACAAAACCACATAAACCTCTTCTAGTCTTGTGACAGAGCAGTTAACATAACACTTGCAGTCCATGCCAGAGATACTTTGTGGACAGAACCTCTTGGGCATTAATGTACCTGAACATCAATCTTGATTTATTAATTAGCAGGACAGCGTTTGGTCTGGTTGCTCTGATTGGTTTGGCTCAGCCAGTCTGGTTCTGTTATGTGGTTTGTAAGAAGAAGCATCGTGTCTGTGTCTGCCACGGCCCATGCATTTTAAGTCTAGGCCTTTAGTGTGATTCATGCCATTTAAGAAAACGCAGTTTCACAATGAATAAGACACCGTATCCTATCATACATTATGTGGCAGTCAACTAGTAATACCAATTGACATTTTATAAACATGTCCACACAGGGACATCACTTCTTGCGTGTACTCTGTTGTGAAACGTAATTTGGAATCCAGGCAGTGTCGTCTGGGATTTGTCAATAGTGAAATGTTTTGTAATGTGTTCACCCCTGTCGCCGATTCCTCGTGTAATTTGAAAACGCTACGACTTCCATGACAAGACAGACAGTTGTGTAATATGAACGGTAACACAATCCGACATCTTTGAAAGTCGTGTAGTGTGTAGGAGGCATAAGGAGCATGGCTTTGGGCATGTGATTGTGAAACACTTGTAAGCATCAAGGAATAAATTCTGACTGGATAAACTTTTTGTTTTTTGCTATTCATTTGTAGATGAATTAGCAGTGGAAAAAAGGCATAGGTAAAAAGGTCAATGAGAATGAAAGGATGAAAAAATATTGATTTTTTAGGCAAGACAAATCACCACTGGTCTGTGAGCATGTGGAAATGGAGGATGTGTTTAAAAATGCCCCCACGGCGCATTGCAGCTGGTTGGATAGCAGATTTAATATAATGGTTTGTGTAGGAGGCCTACGGGCACCGGCCTAGGCATGTGAGACATTTCAGCCTGACTTTCCTGAGGGCAACTACAGTGAGTGAGTGGAACAGAAATGTTTGTGTCATGAATATTTCAAACGCTGTGTACACACACACACATATATATATTAGTGCATGGAAATTTAACATGGTCATTTTTGCGATTAATAGTTTCTGTTTAATGCGTAAAATGTAGTTTTTAATGTAATTAATGCAGTATCCTTTATTTCCCCTCTTCCCAAACCTTGTTGAGATGGGAGAAAGGTGTCTCGAGTTGTTACTGGCAGGCTACTCAGCCCTACTTGCTCCATTTGTTTAGGAATAGAGTGAAGCGGGGTCATGGCACCTGCTGCCTGTCTGGAACAAACCCAGGCACCTTTGTACAGTGGGCGAAACTTCACTAATGTTTTTACCCACTTTCTGTAGCTAATTGGGATATATAAATTTTCAGGAAGTACACTCGACACGACTGCACACCCTAGCACAGAAACCAGTTGTGTGGAGCAGTGCATGTTTCATCAGACACCGACGCATCTCCCGGGCATTAAAAATACGAGAGCGGATTTACTGCAAGGAGAATGGAGATTTCACATGAACCACGTATAACAGGCAAGCTGCTGTTTCTCTTCACTTTCTAAAGTGGAACCGCAAAAGAGAGATTTTAAACTCATACTGAAGGCTGAAGTTTAATTTGTTTGTTTATATGTATACTGTATATAGTGTCTAATATTGAATTGGCAATGTACAGTACACTTAGGTTTATCTTGCCATTTAAAGCTTGATATGAATTGAATCTGCCCACTTGATCCTATTATTAAATTAAGTCCTCTGGAAAACATCAAAGGATTTTTCTCTTAAATGCGTTTTAAATATGTAACTATCTGGCAAATATTATTTTTTTTAACGTGCATTTCTAACCAATTTCTTTAAGACAAAGTATAAATTAAATATATATGATGATTTTTAAACGTTTGTTGTAATGTATCATGTTCCATAATTAATTACAGAAAATTGTGCAATTAATTAGATAAAAATTCCAGATCCCCAGCCCTAATATATAGGCCTATATATATCTAAGCGTAAAAGAGATAACATTTACATTTGTGATATACACTATCAATGGAAGAAAACCACAGAGACCTGTGAGGGTACTTTTAACATCCCACTCTCTTTCCTCCAGTCACAATCCCCTCATCTTAAAAATGAGGGGGGAAAGCACAAGAGAAAAAGAAAAACAGGAAGGATCATGTCCCTCATTTCCCATTCTTGCAACATATTGATTTAACATTCCCCTCTTCTTCTTCCTATAGCTTTAAGAAGAGATTAAAAAAAGGACTGTAACTTCAAACCATACAGCTAGACAAAAATGTAACCATAAGTTGAGCAACAGCACAGAAAGGATTGTTTTAATATATTAAATGCAAAACAGGCACATAATAAAATCAGAACTGGTGGCAGTGCATTTGATGTCAGAGGATGAGTTTATCAAGAAACAATTTCTCTGCTTAATCTCAGCCTTGAAATCCCATGAGACTATAAATACACTGAAAGAAAGAGGTTTATTATCAGAATAAAATTGGATTGTGTGGCACCACTGAAATAAATAGTACTTTGTTTTGGGAAAGAAAGTCTTACCTAAACTTGAGTAAAATGTTCTTTTATTAGTTGGAGTTAATAATGATTTCAAATTTGTAAAACGGAATAATTGAGGGTTGACCTCTCTTCTCTGTTAATATTGGTAAAGTTGGCGTTATTATGAAGATATTTATATGAATGTATGAAGAATTTTAGCTACACTCCCAAAACAGAATAATAAAAACGAGAGTAGGGATGCAACGATGTATCGCCTCCCGATGTTTATAGGCCAATTATTGTCCAAATTAAAACCATCGACAAATCGGTTTAAAAATCACAATATGTTCTTGCACGATTACAGTAAGATTACCTTAAAAACATAAAAATATGCTGCGTTCTAGACAACTCGGAACTTGAAATGTCCGACTTGAAAATAATGGACCCTTTTCACACGTCTGTGTTCGTGAAGCTGAAGTCATCCTCATTGGATAAACTTGAATGGTGGTTAATGGGGGACCACAACAAATAAATTTTTTGCTCGCCTGTTTGCTCCAACAGCAAAGAAAAATCAACAATTATGCTTTTACAGCTTTGCAAAGGAAGATAAAAATATAGAGCGTGGATAATTATCACAGTCCTGTCAGTCTGGGTTTTTGTGTGACAGGACCATTGCATCATCGTCCTTGGTCTGTCTTGTTACGTTTTCTGTCTCTGTGTGAGAGCACAGTTTCGGTTGTTATTTCCTAGCCATGCTCTTCTCTGTTGGTCTCATGTTTCATGTTCGGAGCATGGTGTCTGGATTAGGGATGGGTATTCATCAATAATTTGTTTTTTTAAATATTAAAGCTCATAAAAATTGAATACTCGAATATTTTATTATTTAAATGAATGTAATTAATTAAAAAGAATGAGACGTTGTAATTGATTTTTTATTTTTTTTTTGTCATCAAGGTTTAAAAAAAACAAAACAACAAGCTTCTAATTATATCCAAAACAAGCTTCTATTATGTCCTGTGCTTTTTTGTTAAAAACATTTAAACAAGCAATGCTTGAAAACAAAAAAATTGTATAGAATGAAAGCATTTAAGCTCATGCAAAGCAAAGAAAAAGAAACCGCTAATATAGTAGACTGACATAATTAACCTACAGGATGAATATAATCATATAATAGTTATCATGTTTAGATTGTATCTCATGTCATGTTTTTATTGAGAAAAACAAGCATATCCATGAGTTCAGTAAACTATAGTCATTTATACACAGTCGCCTACAGCTTGCTCACTGGGGTTATTAATACAATTATTATTTAATTATTTTTAAACAGGATTAAGAATCGTATTTTATCTAAATTACACAATGATGATTCATCGACTTTATAGACATTACAGTTTTATCGTCTGTTAATGCTGATATTCTGTAAAGCTGCTTTGAAACTATGTGTGTTGTGAAAGGCGCTATACAAATAAAATTGACTTGACTTGACACACCAATTTAAATGATGGAATGTCCCTTACCTCAGCAAGAAAAGTCTTTCTCGGATGCCATGTTTGTTGTTTACAGAAGCGTCATGGGGATTACGTTGCTAAGGGAATGCTGCTCTCTGAGGAGCTGCACATATACGGGGGAAAAGAGTACACCGCTTAACCAGTACATTTAAACAGGAACCCAGCTTTCTCGCAGTAAGCCACATTCTCACAATAACCCGCTTTTTGGTGTGCATCTAAATGTACTGACAGAATGGTTTGTTCATCAAATGTGATCAACTTCTGTCCACACTCAACAGAGCCACCCAGTGCATTCATAACTGCCAGTTTTAGTTTGTGTGTTCAGAATTTAACATGCAGCTCATTGTACATTTTGGCCAGCAAAGGAAAACTTTATGAAATTGGAATAGTATTTTTACTTGTCGAATCATTATTGCAGAACGAATACTCGAGTATTCGACTACTCGTGCACATCCCTAGTCTTTGCGATATGCGCTCGTGCCATTCGAGTGTCTGCATTTTTGTGAGAGCACATGGCTTTGTTTTGTTTCTGTATTGCCGCATGTCTCTCAGTCTTGCGTCATACTCCGCCTCCTTGTTTGCCTATTATTAGTCACACCTGCCCTGTCTGTTAGCCTGTTTGATTTCTCTCCCTGCTTTAGTCTCCTCATGTGTGCTGTCCAGTGCGAGTTCATCTTGTTTGTTGGTCTTGTTAGAGTCGGTCCTGTTCCCCATCCAATCGGTCCTGCGTGTTTTTCCCTTTTTCCTTCAGCCCATCCTTTACCTCGTTTTCCCCCTTCGGGATAGTTTGAGTTTCTGTCTTTTGATTATTTTTTTGTTAATTAAGATTTTAGTTTTTTTACTCTGCATTTGGGTCCTGCCTCTGCTTATTCCTGACAGATAACAGCAGTAAGAAGAGAGAAACAGGCCAAATTTTCATTCACTCCCTCAGCAGCTGTGTTAGAAGCCTCATCGCAGCTATGGTAACTGATTTAAAAAAATAATAATATTCCATGCTAATATAAAACATAGTACAATGTTATAAATGTACAAAAAAATTATAATTTTAAATATAAAAAGTTTGCTACATTAATGTTGTTAAAGAAGGCGCATCATAACAGGTCTGTGAAAAGGGAATGCCGCTTGAAGTTGCACATCCAACTTTGACTTGTGAACTTGGGGCAGATCGATGAACCCCATCGTCAGTGAGTAGCACCATTTGATGACATTTCTAAGATGGCATGACCTCCGAGCATAAACCGGAGCTGGGTTTTGTGAAGCATAAAAACACACTTAATATTTTCACTGCTGGAAATGTATGTATATGCAATATACAATAAATGTACAATAGGATGTTTAGAGGAATTGTTTGTGTATGAATAAATGCCTATGTTTTCACCTATTTTGCATGTGAAATAGCTACTATCTAGCTACCATCTGGAAGACTGTGCATATGTTTATGCATTTGACGTGTTCATCTGACTGTGACATTTGATTAAGGGTAATGCAATGAGGAAATTTCAACTCTAATATTCCCACCACTGACTTAGTCAATGCAGTAATAGTCAATGCAGCAATAGACTGCATTCAGTGCTTCAGTCAGCCTTCTGTAAGCAAGCTGCGCCCTCTAGCAGTGTGGATGGCATTATCCATTATATCGCTATAGAACTTAAAATGGTGTTCTGTTCCTTTAATAACTTTTTATTTTTCCATGATGTGGTTGACATTTTCATGGAATTGCCCAACATATGCATAGTATGAATTTGTATTGTTCTATTATATTCAGTACAAACATGAAAAATGTTAGTTCTTTTGTTTTGAATAGCAAAATCTGAAGTGCAAAAGTGTAGAAGTATAAAATAGTATATTTTTACATCAACGCTCATGCTTTGATAGTTATTTTTCAATATTTTATTATCTTTTTATCTTCTATTTATCTTTCATTGTATCTCTCTATAAAATATTGGACTGCCGTGTGTTCAACAGATCCAATGCATGTTCAATTGAAATTATTTTATTTTTTGGACAAAAGCTTTTTAGCTCTTTGTACATTTTTAAAACAGAAATTCTGAGCAAAACAATTATCTAAATATAGCTGCAATAATCAATTATTGTGCCAAGCACCAGCATGGCAACCAGTTCACAACCCAAAGATCTCACAAAGCAAACACAAATCACATTGCCCCATACAGATTTGAACCAATGACTTTATGTTCCATAGTGCAGTGCACTACCCACTGCACCACTGAGCCACAAAATGCTGGTAAACAAAGGGACATACCAAGCTTAAAGGAATCACAGTTGAGCACAGCTTTCACCATGATCAGCTTTAAATTCATTTAACTTTTCAACAAAGATGCAAATCAACATTTGATTGGGAAAAGCCCAGATTCCTTTCAGTATGCAAAATACAAAAATCTCCAGAACTAAATACATTTTTAATGCATGACTTACTGACGTAGGGATAGAACCGTGAAACTTCCGCTTGCCATTTACCACTAATAGTCATATGATACAAAGACATTTTTTCACAGCCAAGCACTACAGTCAATATGATCAAGATCAAATTCAGAATTTGACTGTGAAACAGCACAGCAACTATTCATTAAGAACAACACAAAACTAACCAGAACTACAGTATGCAGAAATGGAGTTTCATACACACACACTTTTGAACTATAAACCAGTGCTTTAACACACTGAACCACTCAGCTGGCATGCTTGCGAAGTGGCAAAGAGACTTCCTGAGGTTTCAACAGCACACAAGTGTGGGATATCTTTTAAATTACAGGTGGGGCTATCTCTAAACTAATTAAATATCAACATGATGTTGATGATGAATACCAATTTCCTTCAAAATATGGCAGTGTTTATAAAGATATATATTTCTTTAATGAATGTCAATATGGTGGAGAAGTGGTATGGCCCTTATGGGAAAAATTGGTATTGTTGAAATCTGCATGACCCAAGGAATCAACAGACATCAACATTATGACTTTAGGACATACCGTTCAAAAGTTACAGGCAAAAAAAAAAAAGCTTGACACATAGGTGGCACTGTTACAAAACTCTGCATGTGACCTCAGACTATGGTCCTAATGATGCATACCAAGTTTCGTTTCGATAGGATACAGTGTTGCCGAGATACAGCCTCAAATCCATTTTCACAGTCACCTCTATAACTGTGTTTGCATAACTTTTCAACAAATTCAAATATCAAATTTAAAATCTGGCTCAGTCTGGAGATTATTTGTGTGCAAATCAGGCAATGTTTGAAGGAGCAGAAGTGAAAAAATGATGAATGACATAATCCAAGATGGCGGCCACTGTAATGAGCAGAGTTTTAATTAAACTTTGGAATCATCAAGA
The DNA here is from genome assembly GCF_025860055.1 of Xyrauchen texanus. NCBI lineage: Eukaryota > Metazoa > Chordata > Actinopteri > Cypriniformes > Catostomidae > Xyrauchen > Xyrauchen texanus. The sequence goes on along the minus strand of NC_068277.1, from coordinate 32,034,508 downwards.
GGAGAGTAATTTGTTTCTAGGACAAATGGTTCAAAAGATACATGCAAAAGAAACTGTAATAGTTGTACTGGTGGTGGCGCTATGGAGTTTATCCTAGAGATCCCAAATTATGACCACCCCCATCAGTGAATCAAATTTCATAATTTTCCTATGATCAGTTCTATGGGCTGCCATAGACTCCCATTGGGGAGTAAGAACAATAATAATAAATAAAACTGCAAGCAGCAATTACAGGACCAAGCACAGCAACTACCCAAAGATCTCAAACACCAATCACATTGTCCCTGTATGAATTTGAACCCACAACTTTCTGTTCCACAGTTCAGTGTGTTATCCACTGTACCACGCAGCTTAGGGGCTTGTTCCCTAATGACAAAATAAGGAAAGTGCCAAAATATTGGTCTCCATTTCGGCCAATAGTTCTTTGTTAAAATCAGAATCAGACAAAACAAATTGAAATCTATGCATCCCTAGAGCATTCTCTCTCTCTGACCTCAGACTAATGAGAGATGAAAATGAAAAGACACCGGGTCTTTTTTTTGGAAATGTCAGACATCATCTTTTTTGTCAGTACTGTTCCAGATATATTCATTTCCCTCCTGTTTCTCAGAGTTATTGTGCCTGCAGTGATCTGCCCAGAACTGAATCTCATTCAGTCTGCAAAACCACAGACAGGCTTAATGTTTAACAATACAAAAGCACAATGCAAAACACTTATTTTTGTGTTTGTCATTTGCCTATTCGCTGGCTTTGATTACACTTGGATAGTTGTGATATTGAATGTATTAAGCTGGATCTACTTGCTGCTGTTTTTGCTTAAACAGATATAGTGTTGAATTCCTCTCACACTATAATTTAGACAGCCTATTGAATTGACCTAATTGCACTCTTTTTTAAATGAGAAACAGACTTGATATCCTATCTTCACTTGATTGCATCAATAACTTCTATAAATGTGCTTTGTGAGCTGGATAAGCATATAGAATGAGCCATTGACAGACCCAGATGGAATTTGTAGCCTCTTAAGCATTTATTTATTTATTTTTGCTCTTTTTGATTTGGTATGGATTTAAACAATGTAAAGTGTTAAACAGAGCTGAGACTACTGCATATTGCTGCTTATTGGTACCTAAAAGCATAATCAGAATAGCCAAAATATTTTATATATAAACATGCAGTGGGTGGGGGATTTTTAAAATTTTGTAAATGATGTGTGTTTCAGTTCTGCTGAGCTTTCTAAGGAGTTATGTGTTAGCATATTCTGTGTGGGCCTTGCTATTGGAATGTTATACATCAGTGACTACCTCACTTAGCACTTTATTAGGAACACATGTACACCCACTTATTCATGCAATTATCTCAGTCAAACATTAGGCAGCAGTGCAATGCATAACACAATTCAGATACGGGTCAGGAGCTTCAGTTAATATTCACATCAACCATGAGAATGGGGTTAAAATGTGATTTCAGTGATTTCCACCGTGGCATGATTGTTGGTTCCAGATGGGCTGGTTTGAGTATTTCTGTAACTGCTGATCTCCTGGGATTTTCACACACAACAGTCTCTAGAGTTTACTCAGAATGGTGCCAAAACAAAAAACACCCAGTGAGTGGCAATTCTGCTGACAGAAACGACTTGTTGATGAGAGAGGTCAACGGTGTCACAGTCATTGTGAGACCGCTGGTTTGTTTTGTTTTGTGATTACATTCTCTCTGTGATTCAGGTGTCACTGACTCACATGATCAGTGTTGCCATGGAAGCCTTAATTGTTTCTATGGTAGCGCTGATCATCCCAGCTTGCTGTGAACGAGTGGCACCTGATTACCATTAGTTCCCGGGCTATATCTACCTCCCTCTGTTTCGTGTTCGTTGCTTGATTGTTTGTTTGAGTCCTGTTTCTCACCACACTCTCCCTCTGCCCTAGTGTATCCTGTAACGTGTCTGTATGTTGGTAACCAGTATGCACTGTGTGTGTTGGGATTGTGGTTACCATCCTGCCTGTTTGCTTCTCCACATCCTGCTTTGAGTTTCTCTTCAGTGATACTTCTGCACCAGGACTGCTCTGCACACGACCGCTACACACACAAGGCTAAGAACATACTACTCTCTCTGGATTCCTTGAGGATCTACTCTACACGACCACTATGCACACAAGCCTACAAACACACCATCCTCCTCCATGCTGTAGTTGGTGCCGGGATCCTCTCTCGAAGCTTTACCAGCCCTGCTGTATTTATGTTAATAAACTGATCATTGTACTCTGCACTTGGGTCTTTTGTCTCATCCTTCCTTACAAACGGAGAATGGCCAGACTGGTCGAGCTTACAGAAAGGCTACTGTAATGCTGATAACCACTCTGTAAAATTGTAGTGAGCAGAATAGCATCTCAGAATGCTCAACACATCGAACCTTATGACATATGAAGACTATGTTGGGTTTCTCTGAAATATGAGGCTGCGGTGGGCACAGGCTCACCAAAACTGGCCAGTTGAAAGCTTAGAGGTAGATGGTAGGATCAGAATTTGACGTCAACAGCATGAATCCATGGACCAAAACTGCCTCAACAGTCGAGGCTGGTTGCTGTGGTGTAATGGTGTGAGGAGTGTTTTCTTGACACTTTTGGGCATGTAAATATCAATCATTGCTTGAATGCCACAGCATAAACTATTGTTGCTGATCATGTGCATCCCTTTGTGGACTGATTTTACCCATCTTCTCATGGGTACTTCTAACATGAAAATGCATCCTGTCACAAAGCAAAAGTCATCTCAAACTGGTTTCAAGAACCAGATCAGGAGTTCACTGTTCTTCAGTGTCCTTTCCAGTCACCGGATCTGAATCCAATAGAACGCTTTTGTGATGTGGAAGAACGGGAGATTCGCAGCATGATTATGCAGCTGACAAATATGCTAAATTTGCGTGATGTAGTCATATCAGCATGGGCTAGAGTTTCAAAGGACTTTTTCTAACATATTGTGGAATCCATGCCACTAGTAATTGAGGCTGTTTTGAGAGCAAGGGAGGCCCTACCCAATATTAGTATAGTGTTCTTAATAAAGTGCTCAGTGAGTGCATGACCAATTGTCTATTGTGTCTCCCTAACACTTCTCACTCATCTCATAAAAACTGTATTAATTTACCTTGCATGATGATACAATGCAGAGATTATAAACCTGACATGCCATATCTGCCATTACCCCTACAGTGTCCAAGCTGCACAACCATCTCGACTCAAAAAGGGGGTCGCCCTGCTAGCTTCTCCCCCATTCTCCAGAAAGCTCATTATCTTGTTAACACTACATTTATCTGACAAGACAAAAGGGAGTGAGTGACCTAGCCACCATTAAAGATTAATAGAAATGCATAAAAAGAGAAGGGAGTGATAGAGTAAGGCCGGGCCTTAATCAGGCTTTTGCTTTTTAAAAGAGTGAGATGCCTGTGACAGGATTATTAATGAGATGGGGAAGATAAGACCTCAGTTGCAGCTCCCTCACTTAGAGTCTTTAGTTTGTGCTCCTGCAAAGCATGAACAGGTCAGGAAGGGTAAAACTAATTGGCTCTACCGGGTTTTGAATAACAATGAGCAAGGGCCCAATTATAAAATCACTCTGATTTTGACATAAAAGAAGGGGGGAGACAGTGCATGACTAGATTTTCTATAATGTGTGAGAAAAATTAAATATTAAATTGGAGACGGAGAGACAGGGGGAGAGTAATACTTTGGGAGGAGAATGGGAGCAGGAGACATTAGACAATAGAGAGAGAGAGAGAGAGTACGTCTGCTGTCTCTGCCTCTCATGTTCCCTCAATGCAGGGCTATTAATGAAATGTATAAATCATTGGTGATATAAATTGAATCGAGGGCTAGAGGAAAACAGTAGAGGTCCCTGAAGATAGCTTCAGCTCATTTTAAATTCCATTTGCATTAAAAATTCACATAACACTGAAAGATTTGATGGAAATCTTCTGTTCATTTATTAGTGATGATTCCTCTTTCCCTTTTCACTACAACACGAACGTTTTCAAAATCAGTGTCTCTTCTTAACAAATGCTGTTGCCATCTCTTTGTCCTGTGTGTGTGTGTGTGTGTGTGTGTGTGTGTGTGTGTGTGTGTGCATCACAAAACTCCAAATAGAGTAAGATGAATATCAGCAGAAGTCAGCTGAAAGAGTGAGTCAAAGGGAATAATTTATCTTACTGAAAAGTAGTATCCAAATTTGCTAGAATGCTCTATTGTAATTAACAGCCACTAATGATCGCTTTCTAATGATGCTTCTAATTATTATATAATTATGCTAATATATATTATTACTAATCACTTAATGCGAAAATTGGTAGTGCTGTTTCTTTATCTGTCACAAGCTCACACTTGTATAAAGTCTCTAATTAGCTAATTAATAGTGGCATTTTGATTGGAATATTTTTGTTTTGCAGAAATACATACTGTTACTGCCTGTTCTATTTGTCTGCTTGAAGACTGAGCCATCTTGTTGCATAATTCATGGCACACTCCACCAACAGACAGCATTGCCATTTAAATTATGAACACATTAGTGAAATGCTAACCCTCCCTTACTGCCTGCAGCAAATGAGAGAAAGAGAGAGAAATAAATGAATTTCCTGCTGCTTATTCTTTCACCTGTTCTAATAGGGGGATGTGAGATGGAAAGGGGGAGTGTCCAAGGCCTTAATGTGTATCATTAGATCTGTAGAGTTGTGTTATTTTTGTATATAGATTTTACTTTTGGAACAACTTGTTCAAATCTCCGCTAGTCCAAGGGAAAGGAAGAGAGGTTCAGCTGAGCAGGCAAGACCTAATAACATGTGTCACACTGTAGGCAAACTGATAAACCATCAGTTATTATGAAGAGAGAAAGTCTTGTTTATAAGGTAACAGATGTTTTGGGGAACTCTTTGTAAAGTGAGTGCGTGCGTGCGCGTGTGTGTGTGTGTGTGTGTGTGTGTGTGTGTGGGTTTACTGTCAGGCATGTTTAATTCTCTTTTTTTCTCTACTGTCTTTTATTCTCATTTGGAATCCATTTATTTTGCTCATATTCTCTCTTCCTCTCATTCCATGTGTGTAGGCAATGTGTTTGATGGTTTATTTATCCTTTTTCTTGTTTCCCAACCTTTATAGTTTGCGTGTGCATAGAGACATGTGAATGCGTGTGGTCTACAGGGCTGCTAAACACTGCAGTCATTTATCTTTGCACTACATCAAAATGCCTCCACTATGCTTTACAACATGATACTTGCTGAAACTGCACAGCATGGACTCCCAGAATTAGCCATTTATTTATAAACACATGGCTGATGTTACTCTATTTAAAATTTTAATGAGGTTGTTTGAAGATGGTTGAATTTGCCCTGCTGCCATTACCCCATTAAATATCTGCTAACAATGTGAGTATTATGCAATTTACAAGCAAACATTCAGTAATTTCAGCCTATTGAATTAAATAATGAGATGAAGATATTTCACATCCTTATTTGGTCTTTGTAGGAACCCAAAAACATACACTGTGTTCTTGCCATTTCAACTGTATTCTGCTGCCAGACTGTCTTTAGCAACTCTTCACTTGCTATGCTAATGTTGGACCCAATTTCCTTAATTAGAGAGAGATATTGTGTTATTATTGCAAGAACATGCCAGGCTGGTGTTATTATAACTCTCTCAACAGGGAGCTGCAGTCAAATGCTACAGCAAGCCTTTTTGTTTTATTCTTTTACATTCAACCACATTCCCTTATTCATGAGAATTAATTACCCAGAATACCCCATGATGATATTTATATTTCTCTTGTTAAGTCTATATGTTTTTCGAGAGGTGTGTTTATGTTTGCGTAGTTTGCGGGGGTTGCAGTAAAAATCATTTCTGCATGTTTTGACTATACGGGCATGTCATTGGTTGTGCTCACCTGTGCACATGTGTGCACGTCTACAGTTAACAAGGCCTTTACTGCTGTGAATGCATAACACACTCAAGGGCAAGTTTTTTTATTATTTTTTTTATGACAGATACATTTTGAAGCACTGACATTCAAATATTTTAAATGAAACTACTAGATCTAATAATTAGCTCTAGTAGCTAGCACATTTGAGCAAGTTGGTTAATTTCGTCATAATGAGAAGCAGATGAGGCTTAGAACATTCCCGTAGAAAAAGCTGTCTGCACTATTAGATGTTTTGAATGTGTCTGTGATAAAGGCTCAGTAAGAGTAGGTTCAGGAAACGTTGCAATTACTGAATTTTAAAAGTGAACAAATAAAAATTAAAACTGTTGTAAATGCTCTAATTCTTACATTCTTTAAGATAAAGATATAAACAGGATACCTTTTCTTGGAAGAAATCCATTGAAACCAAGAGGGGTCATTATGCATTTGTGTAGGTCTTATAAGTCATGCAATCTAGGGTTAAAGGAATAGTTCACCCACAAATGAACATTTTCTCATCATTTACTCACCCTTATGCCACCCCAGACATGCATGACTTTTTAGAAGAATTTCTCTTCTCTTTTGGTCCATACAATACATTCCCTGAGTTGCAAAGAGTCTTCCTGATGTTTCTACATGTGTAGTTAAAAAGTTTGAAGCTCCAAAAAATCACATAGTTCAGCATAAAAGTAATCCATATGAATTCAGAGGTTAAATCAATGTCTTCAGAAACAATTTAATAGGTGTAAGTGAGAAACAGATACATATTTTTGTCAATTTTTACTATATCCCTGCTCTGCCAATATCCACTTTACTTTAACTTTTACATTCTTCTTCTTGTGTTTTTGGTGATTCACATTCTTCATGCATGCTTATGCCCATGGCATACACCTACTGGGTTGGGAGAAGATTTTCTAGCAAAAATTGACTTGGTTCTCACCCAAACCTATCATATAAATTCTGAAGACAGAGATTTAACCACTGGAGTCATGTGGATTCATTTTATGCGGCATTCAGATGCTTTTTGGACCTTCAAAGTTCCACCATTCACTTGTATTGTATAGACCTACTGTACATAGCTGAAACATTGTTTTTTTTTATCTTTGTTTGTGTTCAGCAGAAGAAACAAACTAATTTTGGTTTTCCCCAGATGTTTACTTATAATAGTGTTGGTGGACTGATGGGAGAGTTTTGTGTTGTGTAGGTAAGAGTAGGTCTACATAGTACATCAAACTTAACGTCTTATTTTAAAAGAACTAAATAAAAGTTAAATTCAATTTCCCATGATATGGCCCATTTTTTGACCTATTGCCACTATAATTGATAAGCGAGTAGAGAGATGAGAGGAAGTAGAACAGAGTCTGGAAACTGCATGAGCCAGGCTCGAAATTGTACTGCCTACATGAGCACCGTAACTCAAAATGAATGTCATCTATTTACACTGGAATCAAATTTCCCTTTAATATCAGTGGTTTTTTTTCTTTTCATGTCTTTATTTATTTTAGTTGCCCCCATACAGTTCCCCTCTACATCACTGTCAGTTCAATTGGGTGTTTGCCATCATCATGTAATTGGCTTGGTTTGTATGCCTGTGAGTGTTTATTAATGCTGAATTTCTCTCTTTCTGCTTTATACATACACATGCGCACACACACCTGCTCCACGGGCCTGACTGAATTACAATTTCTTATGTTTATCTTTGTTGCCAGGTTGCCCACTCACTCTCTTTAAAGCTCAACCCCTCGGAAATGCAGGTGTATGAACTGTGTGTGTTTCACAAAAAGATTTTAGAGGTATTAAAGTATTACACATCAATCATAAATATCTTAAGATAACAGAGGAGCACACTTGGCTTTCTTCCTTTCAGTCTCTTTTGCTCTCTCTCTAGGCCCTCTTGGGAAAACTTTATTATGCTTTGGGCTGGCAGAGAAATATACAGATAAATGATTACTGCCTGGCTTGACTCCTGCACTGATATGAAAATTAGATCTAAATTATTCAGTATGGTTTAAAGGTTAGTTGAAGGTTATTTCTGAAGGGAAGCTATGAAAAGAGAGAGCTGCTGTGTTTACTGTGCATTCTGTGTGTGTGCGTGTGTGTGTGTGTGTGTGTGTGTGTGTGTGTGTACACTTGTCCATGAACCAGGAGGTTAGGCACATTTGAAAAGGCTAATTTTCAGTGTATGCAGCTTTGCAGTCTACAGGGCAAAGTGAAGGGCTCCGGTGGGATCTGAATGATAGCAAATCAATTATTTAAAGGCAAGTTAAGTTTGATGTCTCTAGAAACACTTTTAGAACTGGCTTGAATACACAGCTTTTTTTGCTAACGTCGCTCTTTGACAAATTGACTCCTCTCGTATTTCTCCTGGTAAAATGCCTGTTGGCTACCAAGAACGGTGCTGTGCATGGGATTGCAGGTGTACTTTGGTTTGCAGTGTGAGTGCAGGAGCACAGGTTTGTATTGAGATGTGTAGGAGGCAATAAAAACAGATGATAGACACTTCAGGCTGCTGGAGGAAATTACCTGGCTAGTTGTCTGCTCAGAAGATCCATGCTGTTAACAGCAGGGTGGGAGCATCTAAACCCTTCCATGTAACCACGGTAACCAACAGCCCTGTGATTTGCTATGAAGAGGATTTAGCATGTACTGTGAGCAATGATTTCAACTCTTACAAATCATTCTTTTTTTTTTTTTTTTTTTTAAGCTTTAAAGTAAGGCACTATCCACTGCTATTGTACGGAAAAGGTGGACATGAGATATTCATTAAAACAACTCCTATTGTGTTCTGTATAAAAATGAAATTCACACAGGTTTGGAATGACATAAGAGTAAGTAAATTATGGCAGAATTTTGTTTACATTTTGGGTGAGCTATTTCTTTTTAGGGATTTTTTTTACCTCAAAATTATAATTCTCTCATCATTTAGTCACCCTCATGCCGTGTCAAACTTGTATGACTTACTTTCTTGTGCAGAACACAAATTAAGATGTTTTGAAGAATGTATGATGTGTCAATGGGGTCCAAAACGTTCAAGCTTAAAAATCTTACAAATTAAAAAGCATGAAGGTAGCCCATTCAACTCGAGTGGCTTAGTCTTCTGAAGTGATACAATTGCTTTGGGTGAGAAACAGGCCAAAATGTAACATTCTTTTCACTGTAATTTTTGCTAACTTGATGCTTTTATGAGAGAAGCTTGTTCACACACTTCCACACGTTTGATGCATTCACACAAACCAGACACAGTGGTGTCAGGTTTGCTGTTTTTTTGGCCAGTTGGGCTATTTAGAAAACACAGATGTGACTTATAATGATGCAGGTTGAGTTTATTTGAGTTTGAGATGGCATAAGGGTGAGTAAATGATGAGAGAATAAAAATTGTGGTTGAACTATTCTTTTGAGGAAACAATTAGTAGGCTATGCATCCTGACATCCAGATCACCATATATTTTATTTGCCACAAAGTCGAATATGGTGTGGCGATTCTTGCTTTCATATAAATAATTTTTTTTCAAAAATACCATATATTGTTTGGGTTATAAGGTATTTTTGTATTGGTTTAAACTGGTGTAGTATTGCATGACTGGAACAGATTCTTGTGAGACTTTCCCACGAGGGTTAAATTGAGCCTAACAACATCAGTGAAGATCTGTCTATAATGTTTGCTTAGGAAACAGCTCTAATGGATTCTACTTGAGCTTTCCACTAATGCCCATTCGTCTGCAGACAGAAACATCATTGCTGCATAAAGGCCTATTTACAGCACCTCTCTAACTTATTAGTCTGTGTGTGTGGCCCATTTTAGGTCTACTCTCCTTTCAGCTTGCTTTAGATTTCATCCTTTCCATTCCCCTTCCAAAAGTTCAATAATTTATCCCTCCTCTCTGCCAAGCACACTTGTTTTTATTTAGAACTGCGATGAGCCTTGTCTGCTCTTTCGACTCCCTGAAGTAGCACACCTGTGATGGGCTGATGGGATGTATCGATCACCTGCAGCTAATCATTACGTGCCATGTCCACTGGGAGCCGACGGGAACCATTTTCCCACTTCTTTTTTAATTAATGCCAGGACCCCATGGGCACGAATCCATGAGTCCTGCTCTGATATTCGTCTGATGTATGCAGCTTTGATTCCTCTGACTCTACAAGGAGTGTCGTGATCCAGAGATGCTACTGGAATCTTAATGCTCAATGTAAATCTCTGTGGAAGACTTCTCTGGAAAAAACACTGGCAAGGAAAGATGTAGAAGATCAAGTGATACTTGCACAAGAATAGCTACTTTGTGTCAGCTACTTTGTTTCTTTGAAGAGGTTTAGGCCTGTGTAGTGATTTTAAAAGTGTGAGCTTGTGATTTAATTCCAAAACAAAACTGCATAATGGAATTAATAATCACACTACTTAGCAATATTACATGTGGAGATGTATATACAGTAAGTGAGAATGCTGGGAATAATCTATACACTTTGTCTTCATAAAAAAATACTTTCTAGGCTAGGGGAAGGGTGTCTTTACAAAGAGCCTTTGATGACACCGGAATAATTTTTTAACGAGATCACAAAACAATAAAAAAAAAGCATCTTACATTATACTTCACTTTGGTAAGAAAACTTTTTACAAGAGATTTACTTAGCAAAAGTTTAATTGTTGTGCTTTTGAGTCCGTAACCAGAATTATTTTAGTTGCAGCGCTAATGATTAGGTATCTCCTGGGCTATGCTCTGTGAAGAAAGAAATCTTTGAGAAAAAAACATTTAATTAAACAGCTCTCGTTATCTTCTAAATCTTTGAGGCTCTTATCCTGAGCAAAAATAACTTAACATTGTTAGAATATCATGCATGCTGTGTAAATGCTAACTATTATCATAACACATACTCATATACTGTACTAAAACCATTTAATTGAATTATGCAAATTTATTTAAAGGTTTTATAACCGGAGGCAGTTGCAAGGTACCGACAGGCTCGAAGGGCTGCGACCTCAGCCATGAGGGAGGCAAAGCAGTAGGTGTGGGAAACGTTCGGAGAAGCCATGGAGACTGATTGGGGATCAGATTCTATTTCCCTGGGGGAGATCACTGAGGCCATGGTTCTCAGCAGGAAACCAATGGAGTGCGTACTCCAGGTAGGGAAGGAGGTATTGCCCCAAGTGAAGGAGTTCAAGTACCTCGGGGTCTTGTTCACAAGTGAGGGGACAATGGAGCGGGAGGTTGGCCGGAGAATCGGGGCAGCGGGGGTGATATTGCACTCGCTCTATCGCACCGTTGTCACGAAAAGAGTGCTGAGCCGGAAGGCAAAGCTCTCGATCTACTGGTAAATTTTTGTTCCTACCCTCACCTATGGTCATGAAGGCTGGGTCATGATCGAAAGAACTAGGTCGCGAGTACAAGCGACCAAAATGGGCTTCCTCAGAAGGGTGGAGGGCTTCTCCCTTAGAGATAGGGTGAGGAGCTCAGTCATCCGTGAGGAGCTCGGAGTAGAGCTGCTGCTCCTTTGAGTCGAAAGGAGTCAGTTGAGGTGGTTTGGGCATCTGGTAAGGATGCCCCCTGGCCGCCTCCCTAGGGAGGTGTTTCAGGAACGTCCAGCTGGGAGGAGGCCTCGGGGAAGAACCAGGATTAAGTGGAGAGATTACATCTCCACACTGGCCTGGGAACGCCTCGGGGTCCCCCAGTCAGAGCTGGTTAATGTGGCTTGGGATAGGGAAGTTTGGGGCACCCTGCTGGAGTAGCTGCTCCCCGACCCGACTTCGGATAAGCGGTTGAAGATGGATGGATGGATGGATGGATTTATAACCTGTTATGTTAAAAAGAAGCACTCTCAAATTATACCTTATACATTCTGCTTTGTCTTTGATATTTGTTGCTGCTAAATAGTTAAGCAAATGAGAATAAAGTGAACTTGCTCACAGTGATCTGCTGCTGTTGTTTTAAATTATCCCACTCTGCCTTCATCATCTTTGCTCTGGTCTGTAGATAAGAGCAACTTGATATAAGGAACGAAAGAAGGTCAAATGGTCTGGATCCAGCAGTTACTCAGTCGAATCAAAACAGATTTAAAAGTAAACAAGGTAATTGTTCTACAATGGCTGAAAAAACAGAGGAAGCCACCTTTCTTTGTTTTAAATGTGATCAAATAATTAAAAATTACATCTATTGATTGTGTTGGTAAACTACAGCAGACTTAAGGCACCAGTCCCAACACCTCACTGGCTACTTTTGTTAAGATAAACAAAACATACCACAAATAGAGGAAGTCAAAGCCACATGTAAACTGGCATTAAAGTCTCATTGTTTTAATTGTGATAATAAACAACATTATGTCATTTGATCGTGTGATAAACTGCCAGAAACCAGATTGAAAATACCCTGTCCAAAACCTCACTGCCTAATTTTTGCCAGCATACAAAACATACCACAAATAGAGGACATCAAAGACACCTTTATATCTTTAAAGTCTCTTTGTTTTAATTGTGATTAAAAACAACATTGCATCTATTGATTATGTTGATGAACTGCCAAACGTCAGATGCAGAATACACTTTCAAACACTTTACTGCCTAATTTATCTCAAAATAAACATAACATACCACAAAAAGAGGAAGCCAAAGCCAAGTCTTTAAAATCTCATTGTTTTAATTGTGATTATAAACAACATTGTGTCTGTTGAAAGTGTTGAGAAACTGCCATATGCCAGATTCAAAATACCCTGTCCTACTTTTTTTTCAAGATAAATATGACCATGTTAATAAACTATGGAGTCAGAAAAATGAAGTAATAGAGACAATGCTTTTACTACAATGTCAATTTGGCTGGTGCCATGCTGCCCACTGGGTTATGCATCGTGGGTCTGTTTGGTAAGCGCTGTGTTTGGTGCAAGTAAATAACCCAGCTCTGCGGTGTCCAGCTGCTCATTGGCTTGCACAATTAACTGAATCAAGCAGCACAGATTTGTCCTTCTTTTGAGGTGTCTGGCTTCCATACAGTCCTATACTACACTGGGCCATGCCAGAGAATAATGGCAGCTCTGTGATTGCCCAAAATGCTAAGTTCGAATATGGTCCATATTCACAGCAGCGCCATATTTGATTTTTGATGTGAATGAAAATGAGGCTCTGAGGGATAAACTTACAGTCTCTTCAATGGGTTGTATGGTTGTTTCAATTATATTGGATCTTTCTGCTGATGAAACATTGAAAAAACTTCTTTCAAAGAAATTTCAGTTGACAAAAACCTCTTGAAAACATGAGTTGTGGAAAATGAAATGTGATCTAGGAGCATTATACAGCTTTATACAGTGGATGCCTTTAAAGAGAATGTAAGTGTATACCTCACAGCCTTGTTTTCATTCTCGTCTAAAATCAAATGTGGTGCTACTTTGAATTAGATATTTTCTAATATTGTACTTTACTGTGCTTGTCCTTTGGTCTAGTGTGTTTACAATTTGAATTTCTGAATGTGATAGATTTGTATTATATCACATGTCTGAAATTGAAATGAACAACATTAAATGTTAAATACTTTAGTCATTGTTCTGGCTCCAAAATTATGGCTGCCATACTTTTTACTACTTTTTAAGGATAAATAAAACATACTGGATCTACAGCTCAGCATGTTTGTCTTCACCACAGAAGACATCCCCAATAACCTCACTAAGATCTACTTCCTCTTGCTGTATATATCCAGCACAAAAGACTGAGCTAATGGACAGGGTGCTGAGTATCTACCCAAAGAGAATAATGTCTCCCTATTGCCACCTGAGCTTAATGCTTACTCAGCGTCTCAGAGACCCAGACACTGCAATTGAACTCTTTTATCATAGCTTCACTCTTCTCATATGAAACAATATAGGCTGACTTCTGCTATTGATTTTAATGGATTGTACTGTGGTAAGCTTTCCTCTGAGTCCGCCTGCTATATTAAGCAATATTTCGTCCTGCTGATGGCAAAACTTCCTCCTGAGGCAGAGCGCAGGCCTCTAATAGCCCTGGTATTACTCATGTTAATTGATTGGGTGGCAGTGCAGGGCTGAGGAGAGAAATTATGGCCCTTTTGAGTAGAAATCAACACAAGTGGCAGCAATTAGTGAGGAGAGAAACTAGCTGTAATTGAAAAAGCCTCAGTCATTGAATGTTCATTAGAGCAGCCTGAAGGAGGACACAAAAATGAATGAATGAATGTAACCGTAAATGTAGACTTCACGTCTATCAATGCATTGATTTTTCTTCTGCACAAATGTATATTGAATGACTAGGAAAGAATATGAAGATATGTGTATTTTGTGTTCATAATTCGATGTAACGTTAAACTCTTAAGGCCCCACACTGGAGATTTTGGATACACATCATGTTAAGTAGGTCTGGAGAGCTGTGTTAGAAGTTTCAGATGTGTGCTGGTTTTCAGATCAGCTCTGCTCTAAACTCCTCATACTGTCTCTCTAAAGTCAAGTTTTCATACATCACCTCAGTTAGGGGGAGAGGGCACATCTGGGCCACATAAAGCTCAGGGCTGTCACGCATATTTAGATATACAAGCCTCTTGTATTGCTGTTGATTAGGACGCACATGGTGGCCACTCTTCTGCCAGAGTTGATGGAAAAGTGTTTTTAGCCATTTGGGAAGAGAGTGATGGGTAAACCATATGGCATGTGACCACATTCTCATCCAAATTGAAAACCCTGTGTAGTGGAAGTGTGTTTGTGTGTATGTCTGTCAATGGCAGTTAACTCTTTGAAAAATCTGAGAACCTCTGATAAATAGCCCACAGTGCCTCTGTGTCTGTGTTTTTTTTTCATTTAAAACAGAAGAGTTATGTGTGAGTTCATGTGTGTTGTCCCTTAGCTGTCAACTACAGTAGATAATAAACAGCTCCTTTGAACTTTATTCTTCTACAAATATGATAACACCATAATAGCACAGAGATGGCAAAATACCATCAAGTTACTTGTCTTTCAGTAACATCACCCACACAACTGTTCCAGTAAGGTTTTTTCTAGACCCCTGAACCACTAGAGAGCTATAATGGTGGAAATAATATAATCTCAGATACATTATTTCTTCAACATCGCAGACCAAGGAGACCAAGGCTTCTGGTTGAGCCTGCATGAAATGTATGATGTATGTGTTATTTGTGGTTTCTCTGAAATTTGGTTTGAAGCTAGTGGAAAATCCCATTTACACTCTGTTTCCCGTCCTCTACGAGGACTTAGATGTGACTCAAAGGGCAAACGTTAGCTTTTAAATGGAGCGTTACAAATGGAACGTTAGCTTTGTTTCCCTGTGTTGTGATTCGTTATGCCTTGTTGTTATTTCTTTATTCTTAATGTCAGCTGTACATGTTGGCTTGAAGTAGGACAATGCAATATCATTGTTTTGCATTTAACAACACAGATAATGTATGTGGTTATAGAGCCAATTTTTATAATGTTTTCTTTATTATCATTTCAAATATCATTTCAATATATTTTCAAATCAGGCATGAATGGTAATGGCTTGCTAATTGCCTGTTCGATGATTAATAAGCTTTCAGAGATGCTAATGTGAATAGAGCATTCACTGTTTCAGAGGTGCTCTGGCAGTGTGTGTGTGTGTTTTGGCAGCTTAATTAGGGAGATAATTACACACTTGTTGATGCTGCTCTCCAAGCAAATGTCATCAACCATTAAAATATATTAAGTTGAATTACAGCAATGTGGACTAATCATGGGGAAGTGTGAGCACTTAGATTGTCTCTGAGGCTGGTAGTACACACAGCACCTTTAGAATGACAGCATGGTTTGAGGTTTCCCTTTATGGAATCATCAGTCAGTGATATAGTGATGGGTAGAACTGCTAAACATTATTTTGAAATGGTTATATAATTCAACAAGTCTATTAATCTATATAATATGCATTTGCTTGAAAAGAACAATGTCTAATATTTTTAGAAAATCGACCCTGTTTTGTCATGTTTTTCTCCTGCTAAATGAATTGCTATGATCATATTATAAAAGGCCACTCTTAGAGACTGTTCAAACAGGATTCCTCACATTCGTGCACACTATTTTTAATTGTTGGATGTAAGCATGCGTTAGACTGATGCATTTGTACTGTTACAATACATCTAACTGATTTTTCATTCCTTTTGCATAGTGAGTGCTGTGTTTTTAAAACAGGTTAAAAATAAATTCAGCTTTTTAAAAACATGTTTTGAGAGAACTGAATTCTGTTCCATTTCTATGTTTTTGAATGCAAGATCGTGTCCAGAATGAACAGCTCATCCTTAGTTGTTTAAAGGGATGGTTCACACAAAAATGAAAATTCTCTCATTATTTACTAATTCTCATGCCATCCCAGGTGTTTATGACTTTTTTTTGTGCTGCAGAACACAAGCAAAGATTTTTAGAAGAATATCTCAACTCTGCAAGTCCATGAAAGGCAAGTGAATGGTGACCACATTTTGAAGCTCCAAAAAAGCACATAAAGGCAGCATAAAATTAACCCACATACTCTACTTATTTAATACAGTTAATATCTTCTGAAGCAGTATGATAGGTGTGGGTGAGAAACAGATCAATATTTAAGTCTTTTTTTACAGGCCATTCCTCTGCTTCCAGGAGGCCGGGCTCCTCCTCCGCCAGATGGCCGCGGCTGCTCCTTTGGGTTGGATGGTAGCAGCGACAACTACACTACAGTGCATCCCTCCTCCTTTCCGGGTTTTTGTACCAGTGTAAAAGGATTAATGGAAAGGAGGAGGCGAGGACCAGCTTGACAATTTAAGTAATAGTTTAATGAAGAACTGACCCAAAAGACACAAACACACACAGGTGTCAGGCAGCTGCCCGTAAATCTCTCTCTCTCTGTCGCACTGCCATCTCCGATCAGCCTTTATCCCTCTAAGAGGCTAGATTAGCCTGATAAAGGGCTAGGTGTGTAGCATCACGACCCGGCCCCGCCCTCCACTCTGTCACAAACACAAACTGCTCTGTTAAAAACATACTGTACGTGAAATGTTTTTAATTCAAAACGGCAAATTTCGCCAAATGGTGAATAGCTTGCACCATTGAAAATTTCTGTTGGTCTGTGCAATATTTCAATCATAAAATGCAAATATTGCATGTTTAGTTAGATACTGACATCTTACATGACACTAAGAGTCTTAACCTGAACTGCTGACACTGATGCATGCATGCTGTATGGTGCTGGAATAATCTATGAGGTTCCCAATCAGCTTCTTAAATTTTAGTCCCGCCTTCATTGATTTGATTGATCTCAAATGAAATTGACGAGCGGTGTTAGACTACTCAGCTTGGTAAAAACGTTACTTTTTTAAACCATTATGTTATTCCTGCAAAAACAGGGGTGCATAATGAACAGCAGCAGAACAGCAACGGGGGCTTGTCTCCCTCAAAGTATATTGTGCTTATGGCCCTGCGAGTGACTGCTGTTAGCAAGGCTTTGTTTTCTTGCCTCAACTCATTAATTCAAGAGCTGGCCAGAGTTTGCAGAATGTTGGCTATAAAATATTAACTTCAACAAATCTCTGAGGGATCATTAGGTGGACCAATTAAAAGAATGGCTTGCAGTCAGAGTTTTACAGCTTATTTAAGTGTGTGTGGAAGAAAGTGCACAAGTGCTGCCTCTACATCTAAACCACAGCTTAGAAAACAACACATATTTTATAAAGGAAGTACTTTTTAATCTGCAATGTAAATAGCTTATTAAATTAATTCACAGTAGCAAAACAATCACACCATCATACACAACAGAAAGAATCTGCTTTGCTGCTTGCAGTAAAAAAAGTGAACAGCCTACTTACTTTACACTTTTGTTTCTGTGTAGTTTGTTATTGTTGTGGTTAGTGCCATCTCTGTGGAAAATCACTCTCAAAGACTTGGAGTTTTTGATTTCAGAAGAATAGACTTTATTATCAAACAATAAAGCCGAGTTGCCTGCAGAACAACTGAAGCATCTCTGGGTTTTTGTTCACTTAAATACATGTCCTCTAACAAGGTGGGGCTAATACATTCCAAACGTGTCACCATTAATCATCCTCCTATTATTTGACTCCGGTCTAATTATTTTAAGAAGTGGACAGGAGACACCTGTGGAAGAGCCTCTCTATATATCTATATTTTCTCAGCAGTCATGAGAGCACATATGTGAGGGTATTCCTGTTCCTGCACAGGCCTCTAAAAACACACACTCACATAGAAAAAGACCTGCTTGACCATCAGAAATAATTGTAGAATAAAATGACATTGATTATACTTGATTAATGTATACTTAACTTGATAAAAATACACCACATTATCCACTCCATAGTTCATTTTCAACAGAAATAGGCTTTGTACAATCAAGCATAATGCATTGTTCTCTGTTTAGATTTTTATGTTGAAGTTAGTGTGTTAAAAACAGTGCTGTTTCTTTACCTTACATGTCCAGTTGTTTGTAGTGTCTGTAGGGAGAGAAATATTTCTGTCTCATAACACTGTGATTCTTCCAGTTTCACACATCTCATGGGAATCAAGGACATGCATTTTCTAGATCATTTTACTGTAATACTATATATATTTCTTCAGCAACAGACAGTAAGAATGTTACAGCCTCATTGAAAACATTTTGTCATTGTACCAAATGCTCCATGTGGTCCTATAGCACACCACTGCTGGGAACAGTATATTGCATAACCTAAGATAAGCTACATTAAACATTTTTAGTTATAAACCTAAAATATTTCATTCAAGATAGCACTCAATGCAAGTGCTTTTGCAGGTTTAAGCATATTTATTTCACGTTATTGTTGTAAGATGGTATAAAATATAACTAAACACCATTGTGAATGAACCAAAGGAAATATCCCCATTCAGTCCCATGCTAGTTGGATTTGTAAAGACAGAACTACAATTAAGCAAGACTCTTTTAATATTAATTTGAGCAATGCATGTGAAGTTCTTTCCAAACCAGTGTATTGCCCTTTGAGCTAATTTTCTGAAAGGTTGTTGTAGTTCTCATTACCTCTCATTAGGGAGCAGCAAAATCACACCCTTAATCAAACTTTTTTTGAATCTCTACTAATGTGCTGTGTGCTCAACACATTCATATGCTGGCACACTCAGCAGTGTCCCATAGAAGTTATTCATTTGTGAAGCACATTTAAAACATTGCACAATGAGTGCTGATGCTTTGTGAATACTAAACCAGACCTTCCCCTTTAATTGTGTAACTCTTATTGCACTAACGTGACATGGATCACAGCACTGCTAAATTGCATAAACATTATAGCAACTCATAAAACTCAACGATTCCTCTGTTTACCACAGTTTGTTTGCAGTGTTTGCCTAATTGAATATAACGTGTCAATTTTCTCCCTTTAATCATTAACATCTGGCTGCTGGAAATGAAAGTAGCACACGAATGGACAGATCTGCCAAACAAATTCAAATTGCATGCCTGCATTATTTTGTAAGGCTCAGTAAATAGCCTCTGAATTAGAGGTAAAGATAATATTGCCAAGCAGATGCCCCTGGCACTCTGTCAGATCAGAGGCTTTAAGCTAATTCGATTGGTATCATTTTTAGTCTTAATTATTGAGCGGACAGAGGGGAGACCAATTCAATCTGGCATTTGCACCCTTCTGTAATTATAGATCAATCTGGCTGATCTATCCATCCACGCTTAGGTTTCTGGCTTGTAAGAGAAGTACTGGGCTTATGCTGTGTTCACGTCATGTCGGAATTACTGTAATTATGATATGGCAACTCGGAGGTTCTACTCGGAGCCATTCACATCCTCAGAACTCTGTGGCAACACTAATAAATGCCAAAACAGCTTTGATGCTGATAACAGTAAAATGTTTATCACTTCATTAATTAACCTCTATATCTTTTTGCAAAATGTTTAAGAACAACAAAAAAAAAAAATGCTCCAGGCATTAATCGCATAAAAGAAATATGTTCAATATCTTTAACTGTTGAGGTCGCTGCAATATTGGTTCGTTTCATATGGGGTCACGACCATCAAGTCTGAGCTTTCCGAGTTTACAACTTGTAATTACAAGCTCTCTGACGAGATGAACACTTTTTACAAGTTGGAATCTAGTAATTATGGTAATTCCGACATGACATGAATGCACCATTATCTGCAGGGACGTGCTCAGACATTTTGAGGGGCATGGGTTTTAAACCTTTTTGAGGGGCAGTCGCTTCAAAATTGTCCATAGTTAAGCAATTTTTATCAATTGAGATGGGTAGGCCTGTTAATGTAACAATACATCAGGCTTAATAATTATTCATAAAATTCAATAACATTATTTTGTAATCGTAATTATTTTCCAAAATATACTAAAGTTGAAATTATAAATTGTGGACTAATTTGCACTATCAAGGAAAAAAAAAAAAAACACACACACACACACACACACACACACACACACACACACACACACGCACAGGGAAATAGAAAATAGACTTCTCCAGTTTGAAAATTCAAAATAATAAGGTAAAAAATATTGCTTTTGCAATTAATCCATCCTAGATTTTTTGCTTCTTCCCTCTCTTCCTTCTCAAGGTAAATGGCTTGGATGGCCTCAGAAAAATAGTTGCAGAATACGGATGAAGCTCTACACAAACTACCTGCAATATCCTGTGACGTGAATATATAATATCTATATTTGCTAACAGGTGGGGCCCAGGGCAAGCCATAAATGGCTTGGCATCCAGAGGGTTTTATGCATGAAATTCTTGTAAAGTTTTGAATGCACAATTTTAAATATGTGACATCAAAGTGACAGATTCAAGGTAGCAAGTTCAAAGGATTCTGCTTTCATTTTACAAACTATCCGCTGAAGTTGAACCAAACATTCATTTACGGGACTTAAATTGCCACAGTAACACATTTAAATGACAAGAGCGCATGTTTGTTCTCTTCTTACAAGGCCTTCTGCCTTTCGTTTCCTGTATCAACATGCAGCCAGCAAATGTTTTCCAATAACCTTACACAACCAACAAAAACAGCTTGAAGAGAGTGCCACTCCATTTCAGCAAACAAGGCCAGATCTTAATCGCTGTTCTCTCAGAAGTGCTAAAGAGTGCTATCAGTGTTGATCTGTTGCCACTAAACTCAGAATAGTAGAGTGTGGTTCACACTAAATGTTTCTATTCCTCAGATAATTTATAGAGCAGCAGATTGTGCTGCTGTAGTGGGTGAGAAGCATGTGAACACGGAAAGTTTGCAGGTATGCTACATAGTATCAATGAAGTGAATCAGTTTCTGACAGGTGGTTTACTTGTGGGTTTGTTCGCAGGACTAGTTCAGCAGTCTGATTTGACTTATGGTTACAACTCAACAACAAGTCTGTTTGTTGAGTGTTTAGTCTGCTTTCATGCCCTCTCTTAGGCAGAAAATTTACCATTTTCAAAAGGATTATTTGCATACCATGTTTCTGCTAATTAGGCCTATACTGTAAGTTTTTGGTTTTGAGAAAACAATTATCGTAAAAATTTACAAATATATAGAGAATGTGTTATCAACCCAGAAACAAGCTCTTAACCTGAAACTATACATTATTCCTTTGCTAATTTCTCATAAGTGCCTAGATACATGTCCTCATTCAAGAGCTTTTGCAGAGAAGGGGGTGGGGGGCTGCATTGCATTGTAGAGACCTACAGAGCTGAGATAATTGTTTTTAAAATCTTTGTTTTTGTTCAGTAGAAGAAAGAATGTCATACACAACTGGGATGGCATTAGGGTGAGTAAATAATGAGAGAATACTCATTTTTGGGTGAACTATCCCTTTTAGAGGACACTACTGCCAATTAGTGCTGTGCATTATCACCGTTATGAATAAATAGTACTTGTCTCATTATGCATCTGTGG
Source organism: Xyrauchen texanus (assembly GCF_025860055.1). NCBI lineage: Eukaryota > Metazoa > Chordata > Actinopteri > Cypriniformes > Catostomidae > Xyrauchen > Xyrauchen texanus. Next base: position 32,012,730 of record NC_068277.1, on the reverse strand, counting down.
CACTCCAGTACACACTGGGTCACTTTAGTAATTAACCACCTAATTACCATTAGTGGTTTTCTTCATCAACCACCATGTGATAATGATAATGAAAATAAACAGCATGGGTACGGAGTATAGAATTTCAATGACAAAACAACAAAAACAACAGTGGATGAAACAATTTGTGGCATGTCTTGCAATAAATTGACATTTATGGTTATTTTTAAGGGTGTAATCAAGCCTTTATCAAATGCACAATAGTGCAACTGACATTTTTCCTATATGATGCATGTTGTCAAGGAAGAAAGAGATTTATTTTACAGTGAGGTCTAAACAGTAGTAGTTTCTTGAATGGTGCTTCAGCACTAGATTTTTGAGAAGTGACATACAATTTGATAACTCAAGGCATTAAAGTAGCCAGTAAAAACACACACACACACAAACACACTGCTGTTGAGGATAGCTGTGTGTTTGCAGCTGGTTGAGTGAGTCTGGAGTTGGTGGGATTAGGGGGATTAAGTGTGGATGGAGTGATTGTATGGCTGCTGGGATAATTCTGGATTAAAGAGATTAGGCTCCAGCAGCAGAATGGAGCTCACATCTGAGGCCCCTGCAGGTGTGGATGTCAACCCTAGGGAGAGACAACCACTCTGATTCTTCTTCCCCACACTCTACAATGGAAATGGGTTCCCTTGCCTCCAGTCTACAGAAAATGTCATCATGGAGCAGTTGCAGGCTTGTTTCAATCTTTCTCTCATACAATTCTTTTCATGCTTTTACATCAGCTCCACAAGTCAGTACTCATTTATAAAACACAGAGGCAGACAAGAGAAAACATTAAATAAGCAATTTTATCAGAGGTTAGAGACATGACATTGTATCAAAATGTCAGGAATAAGTGCATGAGTGGAATAAGAAACATAGTTGTTACTTAATTATGAAGCAATATGTTTAGCAGACATTAATAGGGTAGAATTACAAGCTTGTCTTATCCTGAGCAATTAAACTCAGACAAATGAAAAAAATATTTGTTCTACAGATAGCCTACTTAGCAGTTTGGGAGGGGAAACTATTTGACAGCAGTTTGCAATAAACCTTCGACAACTCCATTGCCAAAAGACAATGTAATTTGAACACATGCAAATAAAGTTGGCCACTCGGCCACAATATCAGGCCTACAGTAATAAATTAATCATAAAAGCTGTCATAACCTCAACCTCTTACCTAAAATTTAAAATAAAGTGTTACCCAACACCCACAAATAATAATTCTCTCATTTACTCACCATCATGCCATCCAAGATGTGTATAACTATCTTTCTTCACCAGAACACAAAGATTTTTAGAATAATATCTCAGCTCTGTATATATCCATACAATGCAAGTGAATCGGAAAGAAGCATAGTGAATAAGGGAAGCTTAAAAGTAATCCAAAAGACTCCATTGGTTTAATCTATATCTTCAGAAGTGATATGATAATTGTGGGTGGAAAACAGATAAATATTTAAGTCCATTTTTACCTTAAATCTTCCTCCCTGTCCAGTATGTGTTAATATGCATATATAATGTAAATCACCACAAAACAAGAAGAATGTGAAAGTGAAAGTGGAAACTGATAGTAAAAATAGACTTAAATATTGATCTGTTTCACTCCCACACCTATTATATCACTTCTGAAGATATAGATTAAACCACTGGAGTTTTATGGATTATTTTTATGCCACCTTTATGTCCTATTGGAGCTTAAACATGGTGGTACCTCTTCACTTGTATTGTAAGGACCTGCAGAGCTGAAATAATCTTCTAAAATCTTTGTTTGTTTTCTGCTGAAGAAAGAAAGTAATTTGCATCTGGGATGGCATTAGCATGAGTAAATAATGAGAGAATTTAATTTTGGAGTGAACTATCCATTCAAGTTAAATTTAAAAGTCAACTATAAATCAAGTTTATAATTTTGTTTTTATTTCTATAAATAAGTCTTTTGTCAGGTCCCTTTTTCGAATGGCCCATAATGTTATGACTTTTGTAACAGTCCTGTAGAGATAACAATTCATTATAATTAGTCAAGAATTTGAGCTATATTGTAAAATATTTCCAGTCTGTATAATCTGTGAACCACACTCATAATAAAAAATAAGTACTAAATTGTAAATTTGAAGGTACAAGGGCTGTCACTAGAGTGGTACCCTCAATGGGACCTTGTTTTGTAAAAATATAAAAAGCTAAAATATAACTTGTTTATAAAGATTGTTTCTAACTTTTGTTTCAGAAATTTACCATAAAGACCTATTGTGTACCTTTAAAGGTACATTTATATGTTTTGTTCCTCTGGGAACAAAATTTACCTGCACAGTATAGTTTCAATTTTTTTGGACTGTGTGTAGCCTTAAAATGTGATCATATTTGAAAGATTGTTCATGCCAAACATCTCGGGTACGGATGGTTCTGGCCAAACAGCGCAAGGGGTTGGAAAGCGATAGCCACACATCCAAACTCTGGGCAAGGTTGCCATGGTCATGTTCTCGCAGTGAGAACATGAACCATCCACGAATGCTTCCTCAACTTGATCATGACCCAGACACGTGAGGCAGCGATCGTGACCATCAGAGGCAGAGAGGTAACGACCGCAACCAGGAACTACACAGGGATGGAAAGGCATCTTTAAAAAGACACGTCTTTAAAAAGACGTTCAACGTCAATTTGTTTGCTGTAATAGAGGAAATATACTCTTTAGAGGAGAAATACACTCTTTTAGCGCTGTCAAAGCACCCAGGGGCGTAGTCTGCACTGGGCGTGCAGATGGAGAGAAAGCGCCGTATATACAACAGCAAATGCTTCTTGAAAAGGTGAATGAAACACTAGTGTTATTAAAATCTGAATGAACTCTGCAATCCAGCTTTCTTTTATGCAAATTCCAATTGCCAATTCTCATTGGCCTTTTCTCAAATATATGAGGTGTTTTGGGGCTCTCAAGAGCGACTCCTAGTGTCACTTAATTGACACAACGTCAAGTGAGTGACAGAAGGGGAACCTGTGTCACAAGCTAACTAAGCATATTTATCATGTAGTCTTCAAATATATTAGGATCTGATCTAAAATCAGGATCTATGCTTGTTTTATTCTCCATTGTATCACATGACAGTTTCTTCAGCAGCTGGGAAGCTGTTTTGTTCTGGCCTTGGTTGTGTCGGTGCTAAGACTGTTGTTGCACTAGATGAGGTCTCCTCTGAAAGCAGATGTGGTTGTGAGAACTATTGTGTCAGCAGAAATAATGAGGCTAACAAAGCCAGTTCCCCTTGTGAAAACTCCCCACTTTCACCACAAACACGCACACACGCATACAGTCTTAGTACTTACACACCTATCTTGGTCAAAGTAACAAAAATAAGAGTTTCTTGCACTCTCATCTTTCTTCACTTTCTTGAAAATGATCTTCTTGTCACGTGCCATGTTTCAGCCGCAAGTTTATTTTTAAAGTTGTTTTTCTCATGCAGAGTGTGAGTATTTGTGTGTTTGTGTGAAGGTTATCTCACAGGTTCAGCTGTGGTTTAGTGCATGATCTATAAGTGTTGAGTGAGCAACACAGATGTTTGCTCTTGTGAAACCTCACCGACCAGAAACCACACACTGTCTCCTCTGCAAGTCTTCTCTCTCTCCCTTTGCAAGCTTTGAGATACACTCAAACTCAGACCATACCACACTTAACTCATAACCTGAATCTCATAACCCATAACGTACAGACGCATGCACGCACGGACGCACGCACGCACACCTTGGAACTCTTGTAGTAGTTCTTCTCAGTTGCTGTAAACAAACATATTTGAAGTTTTCCCACTGTCTCTGTTGCCTTTTGACTTGTCCGCACAAATTGATCTACTGCTTTTTGTTGTCATAGCAACTGAGGGCATATACACAGTCATTGGCGGATTTAAGCATGGATGGCATCTTGCGGGGAACCGCACAATCACCAAAGTTGCATGTGGATGCTAAAAATACACATCCTGCACCTTTCATGTCTCCTTATGCTGTTTCTTTGTTTGTTGGTTGTTTTTTTACTAGTCATACTACTCATACTATTCCATGAGATATAACATGTATTGGTAATGCTTTACAATAAGGTTGTATCTGTAAACATTACTCAGTGCAATAATTAACACTGACTAACAATGAACAATACTTATACAGCATTAATTAATCTTGGTAAATGTTCATTTCTGCATATACTCATTGTTAGTTGTATATGTTAACATTAGTTAATGCATGATAAACTAACTTGCATTAGTAGTGTGTTTATAATTGATAATTTACTACTAATAATTAATAAATGCTGCAAAAATCGTTGTTCATTGTTAGTTCATGATACCTAATACTTTAACTAATGAATACAACTTTATTTTAAAGTGTTTTAGTGCCATAAGTGTATAAACCTCATATAAACACTGTCTCTCAAGCATTCACGCACCGTATCATTGTCTGAGGTTTGTGAACATGCTCTCTCTCACACATTTCGTCTCTGGGGCAGTTAAACCCACACCAGCATGAGTGAAGTTCACACACAATGAACTGAGAACGAAGTGAAAAACAAAAGACAGAGAACAACGACAAGAAAGTTAAGGTGAGGAAGATAGGTCACAACCACACATTAGCAGGCACGCCACTTTGTCTAGTGAGAAAAATAGAAGTGGATTGGAATGTATGGTGTGTTATTAGTTTGAAGGGAGCTGAAGGTGCTGCGAAAATGTTGTGTATGTGTGTGTGCATGCATGTCAGCCCACACAAGTGATTTTGACACTGTAACAGCTTTTCCTCAGTCTGCAGAAAAGTTAAAGGTCTGTCAACTACTGATATACCTCATCCTCCTTCAAAGAAAAAAAAAAAAACCTTTTTGGAGGCAAAAACAGTGTGATTCAAACAGAAATGGTTCTCTTGGAACTGCAGAATGAGCTGATGATGGCCAAAAATGCATTTCTTTCTGTGTGACATTCTGTGGGAGTGCCCTATTTTTGCACACTTTAACCTTTTTTTAAAGTTTTTTTTCCTCATGTGGTAGATGAAAAGAGTTCAGATAGTACGTTGAGATATGCTGCATGAGTAAAAAAGGAAGCAATTTTTTGGCATATGCAAAAAAACAAAAGACAATAAAAATCTAAACCGAGTATGAGATGCAAAAGACACTTAACTAAATTAAACATTCATTCACATTTATACTGTATACGATAACTCCTTCACTTCTCTCTCTCTCTCTCTCTCTCTCTACCACCACACACACACACACACACACACACACATATAGTGCTGTGTAAAAGTCTTAAGCACATTAGATGTTTCAGAATTGTTTTTTTTTTCTGATTTTGTCTTAAGATGGTTATTTTATATTCATAAGATGGTTTATGCAAACATTGTTTCTTCCTAGTGTCACATCAGTTGAAGTCTCCCACCCTGCTGATTTAACACACTTCCTTTCACACCATGGGAGAAGGTAAACATATTGGAACCGATGCAAAAAAATGTCTAATGGGAGATGACGCCTGTCAGTGCCTCAGCATAACGGGTCAGTGTACGGGAACATTCCAAAGCAACATTTCAACTTCCCGTATCATCATGTTGCCTAAATACATAGAACATCTCTCCAAGAAGCTAGGAACTACCTATTTGCCAACAACCTATAACAACTGTACACAAGTGCACCTAGGAGAATTGGTGCTGTTTAAAAGGCATAAAGTGGTCACACCAAATATTGATATTGTTTTTTATATGATTTCTGTACTTTGAATTAATTTAATTGAAAACATTCTTCACTATACCACATTTTTCACAACTGCCTAAAACTTTTGCACAGTACTGTATACAGTGTATATATACAGCATATAAACCTTTCTCTCTCTCATACACACAAAGAAAATCATGCATCCTGCACACCAGCACTGGAATTAGTTTTAAAGGGGGCGTGGGGCGTGTGCCATCACCTGTTGCCACACCCAATCAGATATTTCTCAGTGGAAAATAGATGTCCAAGCGGGGGTATTCCTCTCTTTTTCGAGGTAGCCGGTGCGCAAGAGTCATTCACTATAGAAACAGCGATGTCCTCTGCCATTTTAAACAGTATGTATCCAATGTGGAAACTCTGATAAAAGGTAAGCACTTGAGTTCTGTAATAAATCAGTCTGTTGTGTCTCTCAGCATGAGCCTTAATCCTGAAGTTGTCCGTTTAAAGCCGTTTAAAGCTATTTCCTAGCTTTGGTAATATATTAGTAATACGAGCGATCACGGTGCGCAGTTCTATGTAAACAATGACTAACGATTCACTTGTCACCAACTGGCTCATATTACACACAAAAATTATCTTTTGCCACCACCTGCTGGCTAACATATATAATTTCAAAAATAAAGCCAGTAACTCCTAACACATATGCACTACCCTTACACTTCAGTTTAGAATGGCATGAACACAAGCGGAGTGGTACACACAGTGAAGCATCTGAGTGCTGTTGCTGTCACGCCATCAGTGCTCATGGAATGTCTCTCGTCCAATCAGATTCGAGGACCGAACTAACGGTGCTCTATATATATATATATATATATATATATATATATATATATATATATATATATATATATATATATATATATATATATATATAATAATAATAACAATAATAATAATAATTTGGCCAATTATTACCGGACAAGCTTCCAAGATTGTAAAAATCACAGTGACTGACTAGTTATGTATCAACATAAACAGTTTGATTGCTGAAGTAATCTAACTAAAATTGAAATGTGCTTCATCACTGAACAGAGAGATTTTGGTTATACACTTGTCATTATATTCACTGTTAACATATACCTTTGCTGAGGCAGCTGTCTTTGGTTTTGTTTATTACTGGAAAACTGTATTGGTTTGACTGTGTATTCTTGTGTATTGGTCTCTCTTTTTATGTGTCTATTAAACTGTTTGACAGTTTTTTATTGTTTGTGTCTGCATTCAACAACGTTACACAATCACAATGTGCCCTGTATTTTATACTGTTTTTAAAACCGCATATTGCCCTCGATATTGTGTGACTTTAAGAGGTAAGGGTTAAAGTTATTTCCTCATCCCCAATAATAGGATACAAAACAATATTAGCTCATTATCCTACCTTGTCTAATTCTGCTGAATTTATGACTGATCTTCTAAATCAGTTTTGTCTTACTGTGAATTAAAACAAATGTCCCTCTTAAAAGTAGAATAACATGAAACCCATATAGGTTTTAAACCACTGTTATTTTATTTGATAAGCTTAATAAGATTGTGCAAACAGTATATAGTCATTCTACGACTATCTTATAATTCATATCATGGAAGTTTTAACTACTTACATAAACATCTGGACTTGCGTATAACGGAACATCTCCTTAGGGCCCAAACATACTTCACGCAAGTACACATCCACAGATGCGAGCGCTTCGCCAACGCATGGCCAACGCGCGGTACATACATTACTTGTTTTGCTCTGGCGGTTGACAACAAGGGGGCAAAATAATTTTTAGGTGCCACGAAACCAGATGTGATAGAGTCAACATGTTGAGAGCTGAGAAGTGTGCTTTTGTATTTGCTAAATAGACTACAGAAATATATATATTTGCATAATCTAACTTGTTTGGCAAGACTCTCCTCAAATTGCTGCTCCACCTTGACAGTTGTTGATTGAAAAAAGAAAATACACTGTAGCTCCCTTGTGGCAATGCTGAGAATACAGCGCGTACTTGCATTAGGTAATGAATTGCGCTCTGACACATTTTGCAAGGACACGTGAAATCAAGCTTGCATAGCAAGATGCATCTGCATTCATGTACTTATATAGGGTATGTTTGGGCCTTGTTGAACACACATCTACTAGAATGGTAGTGACAGCCATTGCAGCCAGGCAGGGCATTTGTAGATAAGTGGTAAGATGGATCGATCAGACGTCTGCATTTTTTCACTTTTCTTGGTTCAAAGGGCAAAATGGCACATTTACCGGTACCTATTTAAATGAATATCAGATGCTAAAACTACACTGAATTATCGTCCTTACCAGTAATATACCTTAATGTCTGTTGTCCTTAATGTTGAGAACTTGCTATTGGCTGTTGTGATTGCATAATTAATGAGGTAAATCTGTGCGGGTTTTGGGGACTGTTTGGAGGTGTTATAAATTAACATTTTATTGGGGGTTATAATTATGTTTTAGGTTCCGTTTAATGTTAATTATGTCGTGTTATGACATGTTTTTTTTTTAGTTACCATGGGTTCCTTTGAATTAAGTGTGATAATGTATAGCTTATTAATGATTAATATTAAATATTGTTGTGTTCAGAAATAGATAAATCAATTGATTTAGCAATTGATTCATTACCTGATTTTGGTTGTGTCATGTTTGGAAGGCTGCATGCTAGGAAGGACGCGTTCTTTGAACACTGTAGTATACCGAGTGTTGTCGTTTAAACAAGACGGCCTTCGTAGGACAAGAAAGTCCCATTAGAAGAAAATGTATGAGGTAAACTTAGAGTTATACTGATGCAAAGAAAAAGAAAATAGATTTTACAGGTGTACTTTGAGTCTAATACTTTATTTTAATTATATATTAATATAATTATACATATTGTATAATCTACACCCATCTACTGAGGTACTTTAACTTGGAAATTATCATTCCTTGCATTTGAACATCATATTTACGTCAAATTGTTGTCATTTTTTTTGGACATTTCCATTGAAGCAAAGAATTGTGGGTTGTTATGAGTGCCCACGAAGGATACACCTCATGCATCCTCGCTTTTCTGAAACGAGACAGCCTCGATGACTTATGTGTCCATCAAATGCGACCTGCGGAGGACGCATTCTTCTTTCCAAGAATGCGTCCTCCGGAGGTCGCATCATCGAGTCTCATTTCATTTTTTTTTATTGGGAATGCAAAAAAATGTAACAATCGTAGAAATGTAAGTGCATATACATAAAAGTCATTGACAATAGATTTTTTTAAAAATACGAAAAAAAAAATGAAACGATACAGAAAAATGCGACCTCCTGAAGATGCAGACTTCCAAACGAGACATGGCCACAGTGACCTGATGCGCACATATTACCACATACTGGTGACACATGCTAGTGAAATCACATGACTTGGCCAGTGTTATGTATGATTAGAAGCATTGGAATCAAAACAAACATTTTGTTAAGGTCTCAAAGATTGTTGAAGCTAATTTATAAAATGTTCATCGCTTGTTAAATTTGCTGATGCTTTTGATTGCTTTAGGGAGACATCAGTTTGATCATTGTTTTCAATCAATAAAAGGAACGCAATGATTCAAAGCAGTTAGTAATCACTCCTTTACAGTAAATTCCCATGCTATACTATTATTAATGCGTGTGCCAGAAGTGCGCATCACCTATTCTCTTAAATAAATAATTGCCAGTTTATGTTTAGTCACACTGACCTTTAATTTAGAGTCTCTTGAGTCCTCGCAAAAAAGTAACAAAACAGAACTACACTAAGGCAGATTTTATATTGATTTTAACAGCCATGCACTCATTGTGCAGTTCTTAGTATTTTTATTATAGGCTTTAAATAACAAAGTAAATGGACTGGAAGTTTTCCATGTATAGCAATCAGAATTTATAAACTGCTGCATTAACTCATTTCCATTTGTTACTCTCTGAACATTAGCAATTATTTTCACGTGAGCAGTGCTCATTAAAGCTATAATTTGATGATTTACAGGCTCATAGCGCAGTGCTCTTGGCCTCAGTAGCAATTTATCTCTCTTTGTATTGCTTATGTTGACACAATCAGTAGCCATTTTGACTTATGATGATTCAGTGAGAAATGGGTTTAAGAGTTAATGGTTTTCGGTGCTGAAGCAGTGTAGATATTTTACACTGTTGTTAATATAGTTAATTGTCACCATGGGATAAATTAAAAAATATTTGTTTTGTTTGTAGATAATATATATTGTAGATGACATAGACAACAATGTACATGTGTCTGCTCTTGCTCTCATACAATAAGTTGCTGACGAGTGCTTTCAGTCAATAAATGCTCATGGAGATGGATAGATAAGAGATGTGAAGGTGAAAGCCTCAACTGCAGTGTGTGACTGAGTGTTTGTGTGTATATATTTATAAGGAGGTCACAGGAGATCCATTGCTTCCCACTCAGCCTGCACTCATCAGCCTATTAAAGCCCCTGGGGAAGAACGAGAGAGAGAGAGAGAGAGATGAAAGATGGGGTGTCCATTTCTAATATAAAAAAGAAACCAATGTAGAAGGAGGTATAACAAGATGAGGTCATAAATCACTTATGATAGAGACAGAGCAGCCATTGTGATGGCATGTCTTTGCATAGGCCTCATTTGTGCCATACAGTGAGGGTCATGCCTAGGTGGTAACCCTCGATCTGCAAAAAAGTCTCACGTGTGCGACTTTCATACACTGTTTATTGTTTATTTGGAGTTCTACAGAAACTCTACACTATAAACCATAACTCTAATCTTACTAGCTTCAAATGTAACTCTTGTGAGGCTTTCGCAGATCGAGGCTTCACCCCATGTCTCTGTTATATTCTGGTTAGTACTGTCAGTTGATTAACATTTTTTATTGCGATTAATCGCGTAATTTTTCATTGTTAATCCGATGTTGAAAGTGCTGAAAATGTACTGTTTATATGCTTATTTATTGTCAAAATGCTCTTATTCTTCTTAGGAAAGAAAACAAAACAACTTGTAACATTAATGCTTTATTCACATTTTTCAAACAAAGCCTTCCACTGTATAAAGATACAAATGCAATAAAAAAAGCACCAATTCAAGTAACATTTAACGTTTCACAAAGTCTAAGTGGACAAGTTACAGGCCAAAGTTTAATGCTTAGGGATAGGGATTTGTGGTAACACTTTATAATAACAGTACATGAATTATCATGAATTAATACCTGAATTAATAGTTACTTCCGCCTGTAATGATGTGATAAGGAATGGACTGATCAGGAAATAATGAAGAGCTAACATTAACTACAACATGAGTAATTTGTATTCATGCATTAATAATGTTTACCTTAATTACATTTGTACATGTTTGATAGTTAATCCATTAATAAACTGTGAGGGGTAGTGGAAAGGATGAGTCTGGAAGAACAGAGAGTGTCAGGGTAAGGCTTTTATTCTCCAACTTTTCACTTCTCTAATGTTTAGTGAAGCACGCCAACACTGGACTGACGTGCCGCTTTCTCTCCCGTCTGGCGGTGGCTGGACATTTATATGCCGCTCTCCTCGTTCTCACTGGAATTAGAGACAGACGTTAAACATAATTTAGCTCAGGTGTAAGTGTCCTTAGCGCTTTCTCTCTCTCCCTGGACTGGTTTTCGACCACGCCCCCGCTGCCACATAAACATTAGGAAATAAACTAAATCAAACAGGCTTTATAAGAAAAAATGTGAAACCTTGAATTAAATGTGCATCCTTTAATATGGGAATAATTACACTTTTTTTAATAACTTTTGATGTCTTATGGTTCGCCACAAACATTGGATGACACAGGATTATTCTGCATTATTTTTTTATATTTTGCATCAAACGAAGATTTTTAGAATGTTTCAGCTCTGTAAGCCCATACAATTAATGATGCAAGTGAATGGGGTCCACATTTTTGAAGTTCCAAAAAGCAAATTAAACACCATAAAAGTAATCTGTATGACTCCAGTGGTTTAATCCAAATCTTCTGAATTGATGCCGTCGGCTTTGGGTGAGAATAAACCAAAATGTAACACATTTTTCACTGTACATCTTCCCATTGCAGTCTCTTAGCACAACCATGATTTTGAGCTTGATTACACTTTATAGTGCTTGACGCATGCACAGAGTGCTATGGGGTAAGGAAGTGTAATTGAGTTTGAAATCATGATAGCCAAGGAAATTTACTGTGAAAAAGGAGTTATATTTTTGTCTGATCTCACCGAAAACCGATTGGAAAACTTTAGAAGACATGGAATAAACAACTGGAGTCATATGGATTACTTTTATGCTGCATTTATGTGCTTTTTGGAGCTTAAAAATGTTGACCACATTCACCATTTTATGGACCTAGAGAGCTGAAGTATACTTCTAAAAATATTTGTGTTCTGCAGAAGCAAAGAGAGTCATACACATATGGAATGGCATGAAGGTGAGTAAATGATAAAGAGTATTTTGAGTTTTAGGTGAACGTTTTTTTAATGATTACCACCAATAATTCTTCTTAATAATAATAATGTATCTCAACACATTCTGTGTGATTGTCCATTAATTTCCCTTCATTCTCACCCTACCACTGTGGGCCCTAACACTCAGTTCACCCATCATCCATATGCATGCCATATCTGCATTACAGCTTCTACCTTATGGCAAACCAAATGATGCTAAACAATTTGTTATTTAACTGGGATTAATACTAGTATAGTACAAATGTAGTTGATAGTAAGTTTATAATGATGTGCCCCACCAAATAAGGTAATGATATGATGTTGCATTAACAAGATATCAGTTGATAGTAGTTCATGAGTAGTTAACAATGAGTTAATAATGATGTGCCCCTCCAAGTAATGACATGATGCTGCATGAACAAGTCAATAGTTGATGATAGTTCACAATGATGACTCTTAAGACTTTATAGATATTACTATTAGTTAATTATTATTAGTTTAATTTTCTGTTAATGCATGATGTTCTGTAAAGCTGCTTTGAAACAATGTGTGTTGTGAAAGGCGCTATACAAATAAAAATGACTTGACTATGATGCTGCATGAACAAGTCATCAGTTGATGATAGTTCACAAGTAGTTAACAATGAGTTAATAATGATGTGCCCCTCCAAGTAAAGTAATGACACGATGATGCATTAACAAGTCATGCATTCATGGGTAGTTAATAATGATTTAGTAATTATGCTGCATAAACAAATAATTTAATGCACATGTACTAAGCCCTTAACCCTTAAACTTTTGCACCAGTGAAATAAAGACCAAGATTTTTTAAAGTTCTGCCTATTTGAAAATACAAATGACATTAAAAAACACAAAATTTAAAGGGAAAACACCTTTAATATGAAAGAAAAAACTATTTTGATGACGTTAATTCAGTCCAACAAAACAACCAATAATTTTAGATAAAAAATGTCAGCTTTACCATAGGACAAGGATGCCCAACCAGTCAGTCGTGATTGACCAGTCGATTGCTGACTGCTTTCCAGTCGATCGCGAGAGTAAACTGCACTCTCTCTCTCTTCACCATTCCCACATGTCTCAGACCTCAAATACTTAAAATATTAACCATTAAAAATGACAGCGACGAAATCAGGTGCTAAATTCAAAGTCGCATACTAACATACTACTCATACTATTTCATATAAATACATGGCAGAAATAGTATGCTAGTATGCTAATCTAAATTCCACCAGAGTTTTAGCTGTGCATGCTGGGTTTTAGCTAGTCATGTTACATTATTAGAAAAGACTCGCTGTTACAGTGTAGAGGTTGAGAGAGCTGCGACTTCAGCAAAGTAAAACGCAACTTTGCCAGAAGCCAAAACAATGAAAACATATAATTTTCATTCAGACTGGGAGGAAGATTATTTTTTGTTTATTCAAATTCGAAGTCCATCTGTCTTATTTGCAATGCAAGCGTGGCCTTCCCGAAGAAGGGCAATTTGGACCGGCATTTCAAGACTTTACACAAAAGCTACTATGCAGATTTGCCGGCTAAATCAGCTCTACACACCCGAAAAGTCTGGGAATTGAAGGGGCAGTTAGCAGCACAGCAGTCCAAACACCAAGGGTAAGGTTGCAACTATCGCATCTTATTGCATCAGTCACGTTCTTGCAAAATACAAGAAGTCTTTCAAGGATTGTGAAGTTGTGAAAGCGTTCGTCGAGGCTGCAGACGCACCATTTGGTGACTTTAAGAATAAAAGTGATATCATAGCTGCCATTAAGGATGTGCAATTATATAGTTATTACATGCTCATTTGGAGGAGACAGGTGCATAACACACAGACCTGTTGCTGCACACGGATGTTAGATAGCTGAGTAGAGGTACATTTTTAGCTAGATTCTCAGAGATGTCGCCTGAAATCAAAGATTTTTTGAAGCTTTCAAAACATCCATAACATGCCCAGCTAGAGGACTACCAGTGGCTATTGGATTTAGCGTTCCTGACCGATATCACTGACCTGCTGAATGATTTTAATGTAGAGCTGCAGGGTAAATATAAACATGTAATCAACATGTTCAGTACAGTGAACGCATTTAAAAGCAAGCTACAACTGCTGTCAAGTAGGCTGCAACACAATGACCTGAGGAACTTTCCTCACATGCAGGCAGAACTTCAACGTCAGTGCAAAGACTTTGTGCAGCTTGACAATGCACGTTATGAGGAGCATGTTCAGAGCATCTTTGAGATGCACTTTACAGACTTTTCATCCATCGAGCCAGTTGTGTTTTCCATTTGGCCCAAGTATTGAGGTGGATTGTATTGCCTCCAAAATCGTATCAATGTTCCATTTGAATAGCTCTGCTGTTGAGAATGAGATTCTCAAAATGACATTGAGATCAAATCCAGGGCAACACCTGGCATGAATGGAGAGTTCTGGAACTTACTGCCTGAACAAAAGTATCACAACCTCAGAAGATGTGCTTTCAACTTGACAGCACTTTTTGGATCGACCTATTTGTGTGAGTGTGGTTTCTCTCACATGAAAATCATCAAGTCAAAGTACAGATCTACAATGACTGATGACCACATTGTCACCTGCTTAAGGCTTGCGACTAGCTCCTACTGCCCTGACTATGAGAAACTAGCTGCGTCTTCCTAATGCCAGAGGTCCCACTAAGGTAGAGAAATAACTTTATTGTCACTTTTATAATTAGAACTATGCTATGTTTTATGATATCTGGATTAGGCCTACTTTTCTGTTTGCTTTGTGCATATTAAATATGTAGATACTCTATGAGTCGGGACTGTGGCTTTCTGTTTGAACTGGTAGATCTCGGCACACTGACATATTTAAAAGTAGATTTTGGTTCAAAAAAGGTTGGGCACCCCTGCCATAGGAAATAGAGGCAAGCAGCCAGCCAACACCAAGAGAGCACCGCTTATAAGTGCCCCATCAGAAACAAACTGTCCACATACTGTAGTTCGGGGAAGAAATGTAGCAAACTATCTGCACTTGAAATTGATAAATTAACACAATAAATGATATGTATACATGCACAAATGTCCACAGAAAAATGAACAAACAAATAAATTACTATTATTACCAACAATGTTGATGATGAAGATGATGATGATGTTGATAAGGATCCAATAATTATCATCATTTTGAATTTGAGTACTGATGAAAATCGCAAAGTAATCATGAAAAACATTGAGAAATATATAAAACAAAAACAAATATTGATCCAGCAACATAAAATAACATTTCCTATTTCAATGGTCTGGATGAATAGTGAATTGAGTGGTATCTCAACTGATTGAAAATGTCAAATCGGTTGAGATAAAATTATTGGTAAACATTATT
Organism: Xyrauchen texanus; assembly: GCF_025860055.1. NCBI lineage: Eukaryota > Metazoa > Chordata > Actinopteri > Cypriniformes > Catostomidae > Xyrauchen > Xyrauchen texanus. The sequence continues at coordinate 31,997,181 of NC_068277.1, read as the reverse complement.
ATTTTTGTGCTTTTCTAAGTTTTTTTATGTCCGTTTAAAAATGGCTACATCATTCAATGATACTTGTGGCGAATGTTAATTAATGCATTAACTATTAAACATGTACTGACATGTAATTAAGGTGGCTGTTAGCTCTTCATTAGTTCCTGATTAGTCCATTCCTTAACACATCATTACTTCATACAGAAGTAACTATTAATTCAGGTATTAATTCATGATTATTCATGTTATGTTATTATAAAGTGTTACTGGATTTGTTTTACATCAATTAGGAAGCACCACTACCTGGAATAATTAATATTAGCTGGAATATTTGAAAAACTCCTTTTCTACAATTGCTAATTCCTTTCTGTATGTTAACTCCCGCCTGTCGGACAGACAAGAATAGAGTAGTTTAGAGAACTGAAGTATGTAAAGGTCAATATGCAGGGTGGATGTGAATGTTGATGAGGTTTGACTGAATAGCTCCATGGTTGAAATATGTGAGTGGTGATTTCAGCTGCTGTGTGCTTGAACAGTTTCTTCCTCTCAGTCACATAATGCAGCCCAAGTGCCTCACTGTGACAGCTCTAAACACAGGAGTAATGGGGCCATCCAGATGTTTGCTCTTACTCTCACAAATTACAACAGATTGTTAAAGAGGAGAAGCCCCTGGAGATATTTACTGAAGGGTATTTGTTCATGTTAGGGAATGCAAGAGCTGTGCCATTTTTTTCTTCCTGAAAAATTTACACATAAAAAATTGATACAAAAAGTGTAGGTAGTCATTGAAGTCTATAGTGTGAGCAGTAAGACATATTCTATGGGAGTGTTTCTTTGGGATAAGGGGCTAATAGTCAGAGGGTAAGATAGTTTAGCATTTTTATAAGAATTTGTTTAGGTTAAACACTCTGATGCTGATGTGAAATACTGACAGCTGGTGACTTTTTTGTATTATATAAACCTTTGAATGTCTTTACATGTGAAACTTTTATACAACGATTGGACCTCCGCTAAGTCTTAAAAGCATTTCTGAGCAGTCCTACCTAAGCAACTGTTGTCGTCCGCCATCTCTCTGGCAAGTGTTTGCTTTTTTATAATGAGATTCCACAGGAGTAATGTGTGTATGAGTAGGTTTATGCGGAACTTTACAGAAATTATATATATATAAAACAATTATACTTTGTTGCTGGTCACGTTGTAATAGTGAAAAGATGTACCTAGAGAGAATACACATTGTGTGTGTGTTTATTTTTTTTGTTAATTCATTAATGTGTTCAGGTCTTAGTAAAGATGATAGTAAATAAAGAGTTCACAGTATCACAGTGAGTGTGAACAAATGGATCATATTTCACCACTTGCAAAATGACAGTATGAGCAATCGGTCCAAAAGATCAGATTTTTAAACCAAATCAGATTCGTGTACAATGCGAACAAAGCCTATGAGTTCCTGTATTCAAAAAGTGAGAGATGACTAGTTAAGTGTAACAATTGTGTTACACCAAACACAGAACAAAACCTCACTGCTTGTACTGTAGTCAAGTAACCACTTCCTTTTTTCTTTTTCTGTGTCTGTTTTTGTCACTCCCTGTCTTTCACTAACGCCTTTGAGGTTTGGCAGCTGTGCCCTAGAGTTAAGTGGCTTTTCTAGTTTATCCTGAGAGGTCAGCGGGATAAATGATCCCTCAATTCAATCGTAGAGCCATGATCGCAGCTCTTGAACATGACAAGCGACTGTCTGAATCACAATTTTGATTTCTGTTAGAAACTGCATTTTCATAAACAACGGTTTCTTGATGCTACATAAACAAACAAGGAAATCCTGTATGTGCGTGCATGTGCATGTGTATGAGAGCAGACAGAGCTAGCAAATATGGCAGCAGCAGCACTGTCGGCGGTTTTGGTGGTGAGAGAATTACAGCCTGCTCTAGAGCTGTGGTTTAGCCTATGTTCACACACAGAGAGACACACACACGCACGCTCTCCATAGACATAATGATTTTTATGCTGTATGTACTAACTATAAATTGTATCCCCTAAACCTAACCCTGTTAAAAAACTTTCATAAAACATAGTTTAGTATGTTTTTTTTAAGTGATTTGAATTACGGGGACACATAATCACATTTATAGCACAATACCCTTGTAATGACCAGTTTGTAACCTAAAAAAATGTCTTCGTAAACCACCCAAACCCACACACACACTTTACTTAGCTGTCTAAATGGGGCTATCATAGACTTTCTTTGTTTTTATGTAAAGCTAATTATAATTGCCTAACCCTAAAAAAGAAAACATTTATTATTTTAGAATAATAATTTAAAAAATATATATTTATGGATAGATTTATGGATTTTTCCAAATGAGGAAGTTCAAATATGTCCCAAATATGAGGTTTTGTCAGATTTACCACATTTCTTGGGACAGTTGGGGACAACACTGCTGTAGGCCTTTAACACACACACACACACACACACACACACACACACACACACACACACACACACACAAACACTTGGGTGGGCTTCGAATGCCAGGCATGAAAGCTCATCCTTGCCACAGGTGCTGCTCTGTTCCGTGTGTGTGTGTGTGTGCTAATGAAGCTCATAAAGATGGTGGAGTATTATGTCTTCATCATCCTGTAGATTTGCTCATAAAAACACACAAAGCACAAAGAGGGAAACTTGAATCTGTGGTTGCAACTCTTAGTCAGTGAGACTCATTTTTCCAACAGATTTCAGCTCTGTGTGTATGACTTCTTTTCAGCACACAAGAGAAGTATTGTGATGTGATTATCCTTGCAGGACTTAACATAGTTTGGCTAAAGCGTGGAAGCTATGTATAACCTTGAGTAAGGCACTATTGAAAATTACAGAATAGATAAATCTGACTTTGAAATGTAAGTATACTAATGCTTGTACGCGAACTATATGAGATGTGTGGGTGTGTCAAAATGTGTCCGAGAAAGTCAATATTCTAACTTGTGTCTGGTTCTCAACTTGCATAGTGTGCTATGATTGTGACATTAACTACTGCTTACACTGTTTTTCCTTTTTATCTGTTTATTTTTCTCTTTCTCTCTCTTCCTCTTTCTTCTGTGGTTTTTAATCCGCTAGCTGTCATCACTACTCACAGACACTTGTTAATGAGGCTGCAGATTTGACCTTCACTGGGATATCATCTGCACCCTGACAGTTCAAACTTTATTCATCCACTATAGTAGTGTCTCTGTCTCTATCTCTCTCTTTATAATCTGTATGCAGTAAAAGCATGTCTATGTGTGCAAGTCATCACCCTGATGCTGATCCTTTTCACTTTCTATCTTTGCAGCAGTTTGACACGTGATAATTGCAGGGTTTCTGAGTGCTGGGTGCAAGGAAGCATGACCTGTTTAGAGATCTTGTGTGAAGTAGAGATGCACTGTCACATGCTCTAGAATGTGGTCAGTCTGTGGTGTTCCATAAACAGTTCAGCCAGTCTGATCTGTGACGCACTTCCTGTGCTCTGCCATCATCTCCCACTGAAAAATGTTGGCCTCAGCAGCCACTTCCTGTCTGAGATGAGTGTCTCCACTGGGGGTTTGAGGGTGAGTGGAACATGTGGGTATTGAAGTGTCCTCATATTTGAGAAAAACAAAACAAAAAAAAACTAGATAGAACTACATTTAATAATAAAGCTTCTTAGGATTAATGCTGTTAGAACACCAAGTTTGGTTATTGCTGTGCTACTTTGATGTTATGATGATTTTCAGTATGACTAAGTATACAGTAGCACTGCTATGTTGATCACCAGCTAAACAAGCTAATGAAGAGGGTCAACCAGCATGGTCTATTTGATGAACCTGATTGTCTTGCTGGTTGAGCTACTTAAAGGGTCATGAAAACCCAAAACACATATTTTTGAGATGTTAACAAATATGTACATGTTGCACATTATTAAAAACAATTATAGAAATCCATATGTTTATTATTAAGGGTAAAGTGTTATATATTTATTTATATATTTATTTAGTTGTTTGAGTAACTTGTTTAAAAACGAAACTTGATGCAACGTCGTTAAATATGACGTACTTTCACTGAGAACTTTATTAGGAACACTATGGTCTTATTAAAGGGAACAACATGGTCTTCTGCTGCTGTAGCCCATCCGCCTCAATGTTCAACATGTTGTGCATTATGAGATGTTATTCTGCTCTCTACAAATGTACAGAGTGGTTATCTGAGTTACCGTTGCATTTCTGTCAGGTCAAACCAGTCTGGCCATTCTCCGCTGACCTCTGTCTTCAACAAGGCATTTCTGTCTGCAGAACTGCCCCGCAATAGATGTTTTTGTTTTTGCCACTATTCTGAATAAACTCTAGAGACTGTTGTACATGAAAATAACAGGAGAACAGCAGTTACAGAAATACTCACACCAGCTCGTCTGGTGCCAACAATCATGCCATGGACGAAATGATTTAGATCAAATTTTCTTCCATTCTGATGGTTGATTTGAAGCTTAACTGAAGCTCCTGACACAAATATGCATGATTTTATGGATTGCATTGCTGCCACACGATTGGCTGATGAGATAATTGCACGAATAAGTTGGTGTACAGCTGTTTCTATTAAAATGCTTAGTGAATGTATATGCATAAGCACGGAGTTGTGATTTGTAGTAGAGTACACTAATATGTAATTTGTCTCTGAGCGTTTCTCCACATTATTCATGAGAAGGAACGCTTCCATCCAATCACTGTGTGACTCAGGCTTGAGCTTGCATAACAGCGGAGAATTCAAAATCACACACGTGTGACAGCTGTTCCTGGCTGGCGCAAGTTCAACAGCACTCGCGGAAAAGAAATAAGAGGGACTCCATGCTGAGAGTGCATTACAGCTGAGAATTTAAAATCATGACGTGACAGTGGTTCCTGGCCCAGATATTAGAGCAGACTTCTTAAATAGAACACTTTGGTGAGATCAGAATCACTTGTCAGAATGGACTGCAGTCAATAAACAGACCGAAGTATTGCATCTGTACTTTTGAACCATTGCGTAGTTAATATTTTGTATATTGTATCCATTTACTTTAATTATGTACCTAACGGAATACGATTTGGAAAAAGAGGGATGAGTTAAAAGTATTTTCTGTGTTAATCAGCATTGTGCCACCAACACTGTGAATAGAGTTTAAATATTTATGGTGTTAAACCAGAACCATTCCTTGTAAGAGTAAATGTCGATGAATTTATATTACGTCTATAAGTAGTTCTGGTTTTGGTGACAGTGCGTGCTTTCACTTTAATCTCAAACATTTGAAAAACATATAACAAATTTTTATTTACACACTGTTCTACCACATTCATACTTTTGTCCCAGGATTGATATACAACAAAGTTCCCCAAAATTATTGTATTTATTCTCACATTTTGATGTTCAGCTATCTCTATAGTGTGTGATTGATTTAGATGTGGGCTTTTAACACAATCTATAATGCCGTGTCATTTTAAACCTGGGTAAACGCAATCCTGGATTATCCTGTTTCATGTTTCACACTGTTCATAAATTATCCTGGGTTAATAAGTAATCCAGGGTATTCATGTTCCAATGTTTCATGGAAATGTTGCCAAGCAAATCAGCTTTGTTTGTCTTTGATCTGAAATATGCCACGAAAACTTCTTCATCATGCCAATTATCACGTTTGCCATCACTGTTTGACACATGCCAGTTTACCTCAGACACATGCCAGTTCTACCTCAGACGGAGAACATAAACAGCGCATGAAATTTGAGGTATGTTTCAGCAACTGCACAAAGCACATTAATATTAAATGAGGCAAGCTCTGAGGCATAATATGATTGGTTGTATGTTGCTTAATTTTCTGAAACATTCTACCGCATCATTTCAAACTGCATATCTTTGGCACTGCAATGCAGGGATATCCCTGCAAATGCTGTGCTAACTCTGCAGCGGAGCAGGGTTTCATAAATCTGGGTAAGGGGGTAGCGTGCTAACCCCCTTTCAAAATAACAAGTGTTAAACAATCAAATCAATCAATCAAATCAAATCACTTTATTGTCACACTACCATGTACACAAGTGCAACAGTAGGTGAAATTCTTGTGTGTAGTTCCGAGCAACATAGCAGTCATGACAGTGACGAGACATATACCAATTACAGTAAACAACATACACAACACAATTTACAAATCAAATGTACACATACTTACACAACACAATAATTATATACAATGTACAGTAAACAATACACACAATATACAATACAATAAAATGCTTTATCTGGGGTGAAAAGCAGGGTTTTGTAAGATGTTAACTAGGGGTTTAGCACAGTGTGAAAAGCCCTTAGTTGTGCTTGACCCCCACCCTCTTCCCACCCACATTTTTACATATTATCACACCCTTTCAGGATCCTTTTTTAAGTCGTAGGTGTGAACAATTGGTGCTGAACTAGGGGGGTTTCATGACACTTTTAAAGCTGCTTTATTCATGTGCCTTTGTATGCAGCCTGTATGCCACTTACACCTCTGCCCAAAGTTAGATTCATTGCTATGCCACCTAATCTTTTGTCTGTTTTCTGCCCATTGACACCTGTCCTCTTCTCTGTCTGCCACCCCTTCAGATCTTTTGTGGATTATTTCCAAAACATTCATCATAAAATACAATAACATTCTATTATGGCCACATGTAGCATGTTAGTGTGGCAGGACGGGTTATCACCCCTCCCACTTGTTTGAGGTTTGGCCAATGGCCGGGCACCTGTTGCGTATAAAGAGCGCGGGCTACCAGTTCATTGATGTGCGTCATTTTCCGGGGCCGTGACGTCATCTGCGCGCCCTGCTGTTTTCATTGCTGGAGTGCAGTGTTGACTGTGTTGATCGTAAAGACCGCTAAAGCTGCTTATCCACTGGCTGTGCTGTCTACTGAGTGTGTACTCCTGGGAAGTCGAATGCGGACAATCGAGACAGGTAAGGGAAGGGTTGTGTGCGGCGCTTTTGGGGTACTTTTGAGTGGGTAACTGACTAATCTGTATGCTTCATGTAGTGTAAGCTCTATCGGCGTTTCCTGCCAATGAGTTTTGTCGGAGACATTTGGCTCCATCCACCGCATAGTTTGGGATAGTGATCCTGGGACAGCATGCTTTGCTGTGAGTATATTGCTCGAGCGTGAAGCTAAGGGTGAATTAATTGCAGTATAACATCTTCTGTTTCGTTTTAGGCATGCGCTAAGGGCAATAGCGGCGTTCCGAATGAGTATGTGCTCTGTGCCTCATCATAATGTGCTGATTGCTCCAACACCTGCGCTTCAGCATAAGTGCTGTTTGCTTTGCTTCATCATAGACTGCTGTTCTGTTTCCACTGTTTATCCCGCATCCAGCACGGGACTGATACGCTGCTCACGAGCTCTCATGTGTCTTAAATTGAATGTTTTGTACTGGGCGCAGTGATTTATTTAGTGCTTGGGGTATCTTTTGTGTCTTTTGTTTATTTCTTTAATTGATTTCAATGGTCAAGCAAGTGTTAAATTTATATCTTCGTTTTGAATTTAATGGTGATTTAGAGAATTACTGTATTACAGTATTACTTATCAAAACAGTATAAATTTGTAACTCAAATTTGGTTGAGTTACACAGCCGAATCCATTTTGACCATTTGTTTTATTTTGCTTTGCGTTTATATTGTGTCTTGTCATTTTTTGGGGTTTTGAGTTGGGACCAACTGGTTGGTTCCTTCTCGGATTGTATTAATTTATTATATTGTTGTATGTTGTTTTCTTTGCATACCCATGCTCTTTCTTAATGTCTTTTTCGTTTGTTGACAGGACCTGGGCACCCGGGGGCAGACGAGTGATCTTTTGGTGGTGGCATACTCACTGTGTGTCGTGGTCTGCTCTGAGTGAGTTGCTGAGTGTGTGCTAGTGTGTGTGTGTGTGCACTGGTGAATAGTGATTTTTCCTAAGGGTGATATCGTGAGACTGCCCCTGTTGGTAAGCCCGGGTTCCTCTGTTGCCCACGATAAAATGAACAAGTGGATGAGAGTGATTGTTGGTCAATGCCTTTTTTTTAATCACTGTGTTTTTAACTAATTAATAAACTTTTTGTACGATTACCATGGTCTCTGATTCCGTCTATGATTAGGATCTGCGTGTGCCTTTAAGTTAGGGGTTGTTAAATTCTTGGGGTGAAATTCCTCAGGTGGCGTAGTCGGAAATAATATCAACCGGAGTTGAGCGTGGGTATAACTTTTTGCCCCGCCCGACTCCATCTATAATAGAGCTGCCCTCACGCGCTTTGCCACATTAGCATTAGTGCTATAAATGCAAAATGTAAACATGACAAATTACACATTATGAAATGCATGTTGCTTTCAATCATAATTGAGTAGTTAACACAGCTTCTATTACTGATCTCATGTGCATTCTATTCATAATAGTCCTTGAGCATTTCTATCCACTATGTCGTGCGCATTATCTTGAGTAAGCCCGCCTTGTCATGATGGAGCAGCTCTACCTTGTTTTATTAAATGCTGCCAGGAGACGCCACAGAATAAGTGTAATATCTAATATAATGAGGGCTGAAATGGCTCCAATGCCCACACGCCACCAGCCCTTGCATACCTGTGAGCGCCCATGCTCAAAACTGTTCTGGCAGATTGTGAGGACCCACTTTAAAGACCATCTGTCGTTTGAACATATCCGAATGACAAGGGCTATGTTCGAAAAATTGCGTGCGAAGGCTGGACCTTTTGTTGGTCAAGTCACACTCATAACACATGCACAAATGGTCAAAACATGTTTGGCGAATAAACTTTTTATATCACCTTAATGCACATTTTAACTAATGGAGTTAAATTTCATTCCATTAAACTTTTAGCTAATTTTGAGTGTTAATTAGCATTTTAAGTGTTTTCATTCAGGATTTCTTATGCACAATTTTAAAATAAATAGATAGATGGAAACCCAGCTATTGATAACACGAAAGTCACATTTTAATGTCACATTGGTTCATGCTTTACATGAGGTCCGTTGACAGGATTGCATGTGGCAGTACCATATGCAAGTGCTCCTCTAAACGGCAGCCCCATCAGTGTGGGCAGTGTCTGAAATTTTGCAAACAGTATACCGTTGCTCAGCTGTATCAACTTTCTTTCTAGTTCTAAGTGAAGAACAATGAAGAACTTCACCGTGAGGGGATTGGAGCCTTAAGAATCCTGTAGGGGACACCAATACAACAGTATCCCATGATTAGGACCATCATCCAAATACAACATGCTGGTGACCAGCTATGCTGTTTATCAGCAGGGTAATCTTACAAAACATTGCAGGAAGGATCTGGTATAAGTTATTATGTGACTGTTATGTGTTAAATACAGTGCAAGCTTATTCTGCCCATTACGTGTTCAGGTATTATGCTTTTCTACACACATCTTGGGCAAATGAAGCTGTTCAGTGCCAGTGCCCAATTAGTGAGGGGTCACTGAGCTAATTTGACGTGGGTATGTGTGGTTGCCCCATCAGTGGGCCAGATAGCTCATTAGAGCTAGCGGCTGTGGACTAAGTGTCCTTTGCTGAGCATGCAATCTGTCAGTAGTAATCCACAGGAAGCTGGCATGGGAGGAAGAAAAAAGTCTGTAGAAAAAGCTTGTCTAAAAAGCATCCCTGATATGTTAGCGGCAAGCTGCCAGAGCTGTATAGATTTATCGGTCTGTCCGAACACAAGGTGGAGAGACAGTGAGAGAGAGCAGCAAGGACAAGCATCTCTGCACCCTCACGGTCAATTGTTCAGCAAAGCCGAAAATGTGTTTTCAGATCTTGGTCGGGCTTGCTGTCCTGGGGCAAAAAAGAACAAGAGAGAGAGGCACACAGAGATGGAGGGGGAAGGTGACCATTTAGAGTAAATCTCAGAAGTAACAAAATGTTAGGGCTGGTCAGGATATTATGTGTCTGACTGTGTGATGGTAAAGGTTGGTGGATGTTAGTGTACAGGATGAGTGTGTCATGACTTGGGGGGGTATGATCTGAAACCATGACAGTTCACCTTGATTGAGCCTTCAGACTGGCAGACTACAGATGCCTATTTTGAGCTGAACTATTGTGTACAATGTATTTTACGCAATCAACAGTATATAAGAAGGGTGTAAGTGTAACAGATTTGGGGTTACTTTGGCTTGTTCATCTTGATTTTATTTTGAAATTTTAACTCTTGTTCATGTTTTTATGTTTCATGCTGTGTCCTTAAATTCAAGAGGTCAGAGTTTGGCCTGTCAGCATTGAACAGTTAGCCCCTGCTGGAAGATGCTGCAACTACACCATCTTGGCCATCTTTCTTCATGGACTGCTGTTTAAATGTATCCATGTATTCTGACTAAATAATTTTTTTGGTAAGGGAAATATAAATCACAAATATGTAATTATATTATAGTAGATGTTTTACCAGTATTTTTTAATAATTGTTTTAATTTTATTTTTTTAGGGGTAATCAAAGCATGAAATGGACTTTATGGAAATGTATGTCACATATCACTCACTAGACAGAATAGTCAGTAGTGAAAGGCTTGGGACTATGCTTGTGCGTGTGATGTCATCAGCCAATCAGTACTGTTATGACATTACTTGCTGCTCAAAAATAAGTCCTATGGTATTTGATAACAGTTGTGTCCAGAACTGAGTGCCCATGATCAAAGATGATTGCAACGAAGCCGACTGCACCAGCCACTGTGAGGGATGGGAATGCTGACAGATAGATTTCTATGGATATTAATCGTATGTATATTATTGTATTAATTGTTTCGCAATAAAAAAATATTGAATGTTTCCAGGTGAGACTCATCCAGTAGTCTTGTTTAATCATTAGTCCCTGGTGTGTAAATACATGCCCTCACACCATAATAGTGGTGAGTCATGTCTGGTTTGCCATTTTTGGAACCTACTATCTTACTAGTATTTGAAAATATTTTGCATTTAAAAAAAACTTATTGGTTAGTGTATTTAATGATTGTACTGTATGATCATCTGGACACCCATAATGGATATTATGTTGTAAAAAAATTGGGTCAAACTTTAAAATTGGTGTCTTTAACTACAATGTACTAACTGCTACTGAAGTTGAGGCATAGTGTGTGTGGAGGCTTCACGCTATTCCCCACGGCATTCACACACAACTCACCACACGACCAACTGAGAGCAGGACCACAGGAAGGTTACCCCATGTGACTCTACCCTCCCTAGCAACCGGGCCAATTTGGTTGCTTAGGAGACCTGGCTGGAGTCACTCAGCACTCCCTGGATTCGAACTGGCAACTCCAGAGGTGGTAGTCAACGTCTTTACTCATGGAGTTTCCCAGGCCCCCTACCCGTGCAGTTTCTAATTACATTCGTCATTACCCTTTACAGTATCTCTTTACATTCTTTTATAAACAATCAATTCCTCAATCAGTGATCTGTTTGTAGTTTGATTAGACTGCCGGCCATCACGTGAGTGTGCAACTTAACCTCTCCCATCCTCATGTGGCACAACTATCTGGGCTCTAGACAGCTATGTTACCAGGGCAACACCTGCTCTGAGCCTATTAGGAACTCCACTGTGGGAGGAGTACAGCCTTGGCAACAGGTACGAACCTCATTGAGCAAAAGATTACGATCAAGCAAGATTCACTAATTAATGTTTACTTTCCCCACTCTTTTCCAAAGCCTACCATCTTTAAATTGCATGATTAAATAACATGATCCTGTCCTGTTGATATAAATTCCTGGCTGTGGATACAAATGTTCTCCCCCAAACGTGTTTTTGGACATGTCCCCCCCTAGAACTAGAACACCCTGGTGGAAATAAATCTTAGAATTGGTTGTACTACTTGGTTCTGCCTCCTGACATCATATCCTTCCTCTGGTACTCAGATCCTCTGCAGTGGAAACATCTTTTATAAATTGAAAATCTAGATTACCCCAACATTAGTATCATGATTAACAGAGCTCAAAATCTGTAGACCCAGCACAACAAGGGAAAAGAGAGAAATTCACATCATGATTATAACAAACCTAAACCACAAATGTGCAGATGAACATGGAGGATAATAAGTGAGAAGGGCAAAACATCAGGATTAAATGACCATAGAAATAACCAATTGCAACATATCAAAACAGTGGAGCATGAAGCAAAACAGTTTTGCCTTCCAACCGACATTCATCACCATCCTATCCAAGAAAGGCATGTTGTTATTTCACACATTAGATTACCATGAGAGTGTGACCAATCTACTTGATACCAAAAAGTAAATAAAATAAAATAAATAAATAAAATAAATTCCCACTTGAAAAGAATCGCTGGCAAGTTGTGAGAAGCATATATTTCATTGAAAAATATCTAGTGTCTCTCTTTCTAGGTAATTCAGAGCATCACATACAATTTATTAATCCTATATAATTATCGGGTTAAAGGTGAAATGTGCCATTATGGTGCTACTAGTGGCACTAAATGGAATTGCAAACTCAGACCATTGGATGAGTCAGTGTTGTTGTGTTGGGCCGCTCAGGCAAATAGAACAATGCTGTAAGCACCACAGAGACATAGTATTTAGATTTTCTGGGAAATGAACATACAAATGGCTTATTTAAAGCTGTTGTTGCGCATTATACTGTGATATAAATACGTATTTTAACATCGAAAGAACTGCACACATCACCAGTCTTATAAGCACCTGGCTCATTGAAGAAGAACAAACTTTTCAAGGCAGAACTGAACTATGTGCCTGCATATAAAGGACAAGGATGCCTAATTATAAGACAGCAATCTTAGATGGAAGGACAGATGATTCAAGACAGGAGTAAAAGAGGCTATCCTTGAACAATGGGCTGGGGGACAGGGGTAGCAACACTTCGACTCGTTTACAATGTCTATACTTTTCTTCCCCGGGAGTTTTGCCCCAATTCACCCAAATGTCTGGATTCACACCACTCACAAAGCGATGTGCCAACCTCGTGACATAGTGTGGTGTGAGACACAAAAAGCCACTTTGCTATTTGGCAAAAATTATTTGATAAAAAACAAAAAGAAATAACATCTATGTTACTTGAATGACCGCATAGGAACAATTTGTTTTGGACAGTGTGAAACACTGTGGTGTAATAGATTTAATCTTTTTAAACGGTTACAATTTAACCAGACTGGCCTTGAAGGATGCTATGAAATATCTTTTTTATGATTGCTTTTATTTTAAGTGGATAAATCTAATAGAATTAAGTCCAATTCTGCTACTGATTTAAGCCATTAGAACAAGTTAAATATGCAATTTGTTTTTAGATTGCCATCAGCCCAACTTCTAATTGCTTGCGAGCTGCAACCTTGTTGGAGATACATTAACACGGTTAATAGTAGAAGACTAACGGAAATACACACACAATAACACACTTACACACACACACACATACAGTACCTTCACAAAGAGGAGAAAGCTACCTCAGAGCAGTCAATTATTCTGATTAGCACTGATTAACAGATTACCTCCTCTTGGACCATGAACTCTGCTGGGGCCTGATCGAGGATTCATTGATAACAACACTCAGCTGTTTCTTCCTGACTGAACAAACCCAAAACCTCATAATCAGCTTTCAATGATTTTACACACAAGAGAGAGAAAGTGATTAGGCAAATCAACAGAGATGTATGCACTGCGTTTGTGTGTGTGTTTGACAGAGAATGAAAGACATGATTGTTAAATCAACACAATGTGTTTGTGAGGCTTGTGTTTCTGTTTAATTAATTGAATTTAATTTGACCAATTGTCACACATTATACATACATTTCTGCATATACATGGTGAAATTATTTATGTGAAATTATTTATTTTTCACATATCCCAGCTAAGCTAAGCTGGGGTCAGAGTGCAGGGTCAGCCATGATACGGCGCCCCTGGAGCAGATAGGTTCAAGGGCCTTGCTCAAGGGCCCAACAGTGGTGTCTTGGTGGTGTTGGGGCTTGAACCCACGACCTTCTGATCAGTAACCCAGAGCCTTAACCGCTGAGCCACCACTGCCCCCCACTGTTTGTTTATTACTACACATAAGAGGTGTGTGTGTATTTAAGTTTGTATGCATGATAGGCGGGAGCCTGCAGCTGGTTTGATGTGTATCACAACCCCTGCTCAGTGCTTTTGATATTCGAGTATAATATCGGATATAGACTCCCCCTCTGTTCGAGTATGTTATGAGAGGAAATTCAGCTCAACAGCAATCCATTGCTGGTGAAGGAGATATTTTTAGAGAGCCTGTGCCATTCATCAAGAATGGAAGTACTTGTGTGAAGTCAATTTTGTCTGGCGGGGGATTTAAAATGCAGTGAGGACCAGAGTGAAAGCGTGTTAATTTTTTATTCCATTTTTCTGGGAAGATCATGAAATTAGAATCTAGGAGGAGTAAGGCAGAAGAGGCCTGCAGTTACAGATAGCCTTTGTGTTCAGCAGGGAAAGACAGTGGTGTGTATTGTCATGCCATCCCTGCCTGCTGCTGCATCCTCTCTGCTTCTTCCAGAAAGTGTTAAATACAAAGGGTGACAAGAAATGACAAGAACATTGAGACACCTTATGTTTCCATCACAGAAAACAGAAAGGGTGTACATGTCTAAATCCTAGAATAATCAAGATTATTTACTGGTAACAGTTTAAAATAAGGTTGTCTTCTTTAATATTAGTTAACTACATTAGTTAACATGAAATAACAACAAACAATACTTTTACAGCAAGTTTTCATCTTGGTTAATGTTAATCACAGCATACTAATATATTTTAACAAACATTTTTATACAGTATTGTTATGCGTGTGTGGGAAGCAGGAGAAGGCAGACGGGGGGTGCGGATCCAAACGCGGTTTATTTAACAAACAAATAATAATACAAAACACAGGAACAAAGGAAAAGCCCACGATGGGAAAACTAACTCAAATACAAAACGACACACAGGAGAACACAGGTTGGGTAAAACATCCACGAAGGGTAAAGTAGAAGACAGCAATAACAGGGTACCTCGGCAAAGAACATGACACGTCAACATTCAACATGAGCAAACAACAATCAACAGAGATTGAACAAACACACAGGCTTAAGTACACAAACACAATAATGACTAAACGAGACACAGGTGAGAACAATGATGAATGCAGGCAGTGAGGGAGGCCGGGAATTGTAGATTAAGACAATAGACTAGTGAAACACAGGGAGGACAACAAGGAAAACGTGACATGGAATGTGAACAGTGGTGAGTGAAACAGAAAACACGGGGTGGACAACAAGGGATCGTAACATAGCCCCCCCTCAAAAGGACTGGATTCCAGACGGTCTAAAGAAACCTAAAAACAACAAACACAAAATGTTCCAGGAGAGGGGGGCTAGAAGAGGGGGAGAAAAGACAGACCAAAATGGGCACAAGGGACACAGAGACAGACCAAGGAGGCACATGGGACACAGAGACAGACCAAGGAGGCACATGGGACACAGAGACAGACCAAGGAGGCACAAGGGGCAATTAGGCAGTCCATGGAGGCATGAGGGACGGACAGGCAGACCAGGGAGGCCGAGAGGGCAGACTGGCAGTCCACGGAGGCGCAAGGGGCCGACAGGTAGACCAGGAAGGCCGAGAGGGCAGGCAGGCAGTCTAATGGGGTGTGAGACGGGGCCAGGGTCAGGTGGCCTGGGGAGCCTCCACCGGGTAGGAACAGGTTTAGGAGGCCAGGGAGGTGGCCACAAGGCAAGGACCGGTTCAGGAGGTCTGGGAGGTGGCCACAGGACAGGGACAGGTTTAGGTGGCCTAAGATGAGGAGTGGCCACTAGGGGAGCTGGCGGAGCCAAGGAGGACTTCTGAGGCGGAGCAGTCGAAGACTTGGGTGGTGGCGCCGAAGGAGGCGTAGGCAAGGCCGCAGGAGACCCTGGGGGCGGAGCAGAGGTGGGCAGAGCCGTGGGAGACACTGTGGGCACAGCAGAGGCAGGTTGAGCCGTGGCAGACTCAGGTGGTAAGGCCTTGGGTGGACCAGGAGGCGGAACAGTGGTGGTAGGAGGCTCTAGAGGCAGAGGCCTGGAAGGCTCTGGAGGTGGAGCCAATGGAGGTGGCGTCGTAGGAGGCTCTAGAAGTGGAGGCCTGGAAGGCTCAGGAGGCGGAGCCGAGGGAGGTTGCGCCGTAGTAGGTTCTAGAGGCGGAGACCTGGAAGGCTCTGAAGGCAGAGCCGAGGGAGGGGGCGCCGTAGGATGCTCTAGAGGTGGAGCCCTAGAAGACTCTGGAGTCTCTGGGAGCAGAGCCGTAGGAGGCTCGGGAGGCGGAGCCGTAGGAGGCTCGGGAGGCGGAGCAGTGGAAGGCTCGGGAGGCGGAGCAGTGGAAGGCTCGGGAGGCGGAGCAGTGGAAGGCTCGGGAGGCTCTGGAGGCGGAGCCGTAGGAGGCTCGAGAGGCTCTGGGGGCGGAGCCGTAGGAGGCTCGAGGGGCGCGAGAGGCAGAGCCCTGGAGGGCTCGAGAGGCTTGAGAGGCGGGTCCCTGTGTGGCTCGCGAGACTCGAGAGGCGGAGCCCTGGGAGGCTCGCGAGACTTGAGAGGCAGAGCCCTGGGTGGCTCGCGAGGCTTGAGAGGCGGAGCCCTGGTAGGCTCGAGAGGCTTGGAAGGCGGAGCCCTGGAAGGCTCGAGAGACTCGAGAGGCGGAGCCCTGGGAGGCTCGAGAGGCGGAGCCCTGGGAGGCTCGAGAGGCGGAGCCCTGGGAGGCTCGAGAGACTTGAGAGGCGGAGCCCTGGGAGGCTCGGGTGGAGGAGCCCTGGAAGACTTGAGGGGCGCTGGCTCTTGGACGGTCGAGGCTTCGGGCTCGCTGACTGTGGCTGAGGTGGGCTCAGGCTCGCAGATCGGGGCAGGCGTGGGCTCTGGCTCGCAGACCGGGGCAGGCGTGGGCTGGGAGGCGGAAGCCCGTCTTCTCTTCCTCCTCCGGGCGGACGAAGTTGACCGCGCTGGCTCATGAACAACGACAGGCGTGGGGGTTAGCTCGCTGACAGGTGGGGCTGGCGTGACAGGAAGTGCCATAGACCACTGGAGAGTCACCACTATGGGAGGAGTAGCAGGGTCCTCCTCGACGACGGCCAAAGTGAACGGCGAGCCGCAGACCCGTAAAGTCGCCTCAATGTAGTCACGGAGAGTCCAGCCGCGCGTCGCCGGTGGCAACTGCTCCTGCAGCGAACTATGCAAGTTGCCTCTGAAGAAGACCACCAGGGATGAGTCCGGGAAGTCCGAGATATTCGCCAGGTTGAGGAAGTCGCGGATGTGGTCTTCCACTGGACGGTCCTCTTGCTTCAGGCTGGTAGTTCGCACGTTGAACCGCTGGATCCATAGTTTGGTCGATTGTTCTGTTATGCGTGTGTGGGAAGCAGGAGAAGGCAGACGGGGGGTGCAGATCCAAACGCGGTTTATTTAACAAACAAATAATAATTATACAAAACAAAGGAAAAGCCCACGATGGGAAAACTAACTCAAATACAAAACGACACACAGGAGAACACAGGTTGGGTAAAACATCCACGAAGGGTAAAGTAGAAGACAGCAATAACAGGGTACCTCGGCAAAGAACATGACACATCAACATTCAACATGAGCAAACAACAATCGACAGAGACTGAACAAACACACGGGCTTAAGTACACAAACACAATAATGACTAAACGAGACACAGGTGAGAACAATGATGAGTGCAGGCAGTGAGGGAGGCCGGGAATTGTGGGAATTGTAGTTTAAGACAATAGACTAGTGAAACACAGGGAGGACAACAAGGAAAACGTGACATGGAATATGAACAGTGGTGAGTGAAACAGAAAACACGGGGCGGACAACACGGGATCATAACAAGTATGTTAACATTAGTTAACGCATTATGCACTAAAATTAAAGGGCACCTATTATGGAATTTTGAAAATTTCCTTTCATGTAGTGTGTAACATAGATTTAAGTGAACAAAAACAGCCTGCAAAGTCTTATATATGAAAGTTCACCGTAAAAAAAGTTATTGTCTCTCAAAAGTAGCAGTCGACTCTGAGTCAGTTTAATGAATCGTTTTTCCAATGAGTCATTTTCCTTTTCGTTGTGACGTCAAGACGAAAAATTATCAAATTGCCCGCGCCCACTCATTGCGTGCGCAGACACCAGGGAAAACTTGAAAACATCATGTCGACAACAAGACGCTGTGTTCTGAAGTGCATATCAAAAGCGACCTTTTTTTCACTGCCCAGGGACGAGCATGTGAAGAATCAGTGGCTAGAGTTTATATTTACAACTATATCACACAAGTATAGCCCGAACCTTGTGCTGTGGTCACGTCATTTTAATGATGATTGCTTTATGAACATGAATGCTTTCAAGTGTGGATTCGCGAGCCAGCTGATACTGAAGGAAGGTTCAGTACCAAGTTTATTTGGATCAGCTTCCTCCTCCGAATCACAACCTGTAAGTATTATTAATAATTGTTGCTTTTATGTGTTTTTTAGCATGCTTAATAAGTATTTGTGTGTGTTGTGTAAGTTACGCTCAGCGCAGCTTCTAGGTCTCCAATGTCAATTTTTTTGAAATATGTGAAATGTTTGTCGATGTTATTGGAGTTGTCATAAAGAATAGAGTAATAACTTGTAGTAATGCAGTGCTTTATCAATATGTTTATGCGTTGGGCTAATGCAAACAATAACTGATTGGGTGTTTACCACCAAACTTTGGGCTATGATCGCTAACATAAATGAACTCAAATTCTCTGATTTTTATTTTTTTTACTACAATGTGGTGATGGGCGTTCCGTTTCCGACAATCTCTGCACAGAGTATACCAATCACAACTGATTGGGTCATCTGACCAATCACCGCAGATTAGCGTCATGCAAAGGAGGGGTTTGGAAAAATTAGTCATTTGGGAGTCGGTGAGCAAATCAGGTAAACATAAATGCATATTATAAGACAACAAAAGTGTTTTTTGTCATTGCATGCATGTAAAACTGTTGTTGGGGACTCCCAAAACAATATTAGGAACATTTTAAATGCCATAATAGGTGCCCTTTAAGCAACATTGAGCAATTGTAAATGTATATACATTAGTACAAATATAGATGAAGAATTGCAGTTATTAATCTTTATTTAATGTCTATCTCTCTCTGTATATATATATATATATATATATATATATATATATATATATATATATATATATATATATATATATATACTACCTTGCATTAGCATGGTTTAGGTCCTATTTAGCAGACCATTTTGTCTATGTAAATGAGGAATTGTCAAACCAAACAAAAGTAAAGTTTGGAGTGCCACAGGGATCAGTTTTAGGGCCTCTGCTTTTCTCTTTGTATATGCTTCCCCTGGGAGATATTATCAGGAATCGTGGAATACGTTTCCACTGCTATGCCGATGATACCCAACTTCATATTTCTTCAAAACCTGATGAGATTTCACAATTCTCAAAATTAGCAGTGTATCAATGAAATAAAATGGCCAGAAATGTACTTCTACTCAATTCTAACAAAACAGAGGTACTAATTATTGGACCAAAAAACTAAAATAAGTTTGTATAAATATAAAATATAATTCGACTCTCGATGAATGAACTGTTACATCATCTTCAACAGCGAAGAACTTAGGTGTTATATTTGATACCAATCTGTCCTTTGAAAATCAAATTACCAATGTTTGTAGAACAGCATTCTTCCACCTAAGAAATATTGCTAAATTACGGCACATGCTCTCTGTTGCTGATGCCGAAAAACTAATTAATGCGTTCATGACCTCAAGACTAGATTATTGTAATGCATTACTGGGAGGATGTCCAGCAAGATCAATAAATAAACTTCAATTGGTTCAAAATGCAACAGCCAGAGTGCTAACGAGAACCAAGAAATATGATCATATTAGCCCCATTTTATCATCGTTACATTGACAACCTGTTAAATCAATTTTTAAATTCTGTTAACTACATACAAAGCTTTAAATGGTCTAGCTCCACAGAACTTAAATAACCTTCTACCATGCTATATTCCATCACGTTCATTATGATCGCAAAATTCTGGCCTGTTAATAGTTCCTAGAATATCAAAATCCACAAAAGGAGGAAGATTCTTTTCATATTTGGCTCCTAAACTATGGAATAGTCTCCCTAATACTGTTCGAGATGCAGTCACAGTCACTCAGTTTAAGTCTAGACTAAAGACTCATCTATTTAGCCAGGCATACACCTAATTTATCCTTCAACCCACAATTAGGCTTTAGTTTGGTCTGCCGGAACCAGAAACCAGAAACATTGATCATGATTTATAACTCTGCAATAAATTGAATGGCATCTATGCTTACATCTTTTATTTGTTTCCCTGTCTCAACCTCGGGACTCCTATTCTGAGGTCACCAGAACCAGCTGGATCCAGCACGATTCCTGCTTCGTGTTGGACTGCTACTTGTCTCTGAGTGATGATGACTATATGCAGCCGCTGCCAGCCAAACATCACTTCAGTCTATTATGATGAACTGATGCAAACTCCAACCATAAGACATAGGATAATTAATAAGCCATTGTTTGAACCTTGGACAGACCACACCAAACCTCACCGAAATTACAGGCGAGATTTAACTGTGATGCACATCACTGATCTCTGCCTGCATCACCTCGGTCTATTGATGGACTACACTATTGAAATGGAATACATAGACTATAAATTGGCAACAAAAGGCTTCCTCAGCCAATTTAAAAAGACAATTGCATCTATGTGAACTTCTGCAGTTAATCCAGGATGGACTTCAAAGACATTGGTCATTAATCTTATAGTTCAAACAAAATCTATTTTTAAACTCTGACCCTTAACACTTACTTAGTTTAATAATTTAAACCATGACTTGCACTATACATAAGTAATATTGCCATTATATTCATGATGTTAGCCAGAGGGGAACTGGCCCCCACAGTTGTCCCAAGGTTATTGTGTTCCTTGCCACAGTCGCCTTCGGCTTGGTCACTGGAGTTATATATACAATTATTATTTAATTATTT
Source organism: Xyrauchen texanus (assembly GCF_025860055.1). NCBI lineage: Eukaryota > Metazoa > Chordata > Actinopteri > Cypriniformes > Catostomidae > Xyrauchen > Xyrauchen texanus. The sequence continues at coordinate 31,976,174 of NC_068277.1, read as the reverse complement.
AATTATTTATCGTATTTTATCTAATTACACAATGATGACTCATCGACATTATAGAAATTACAGTATTGTCTTCTGTTAATGCTTGATCTTCTGTAAAGCTGCTTTGAAATGATGTGTGTTGTGAAAGGCGCTATACAAATAAAATTGACTTGACTTGACTACTACCTGAAATGTTTCTCATGATCTTAAAAACCTTTTGATCTGAAGGCATATGATTAAATATTTGAAATTCGTTTTGTAGACAAAAATATAATTGTGCCAACATATTAATTTATTTAATTATAAAACTAAAATGTAATTAAAAAAAGTTTTTGAAATGGATGACTTGGACCAAATAATAAAGAAAAGCAGCCAATAAGTGCCCAGCATAGATGGGAACTCCTTCAATACTGTTTAAAAAGCATCCCAGGGTGATACCTCAAGAAGTTGGTTGAGAAAATGTCAAGAGTTCATGTCTGGTATCTTCTAGGCAAAGGGGGACTACTTTGAAGATGCTAAAATATAACATCATTTTGATTTATTTTGGATTTTGTTTAGTCACAACATAATTCCCATAGTTCCATTTATGTTATTCCAGAGTTTTGATGACTTTACTATTATTCTAAAATGTGAAAAGAAAACGATTATAATAAAGAATGAGTAAGTGTTTCGAATCTTTTGACCGGTAGTGTATATAAATTGTTCATCGTTAGTTCATGGTATCCAGGCCCAGACAGAATCTGCAGACTTCGTGTACTTTTCTGCACTGAATTTGCTTTTTTTAACCTAATTTGGTTCAAGGTCCAGAGAAACTGAACTCATTTAGCACTGAACTAATAAGTCACATGCCCACTGCTGACACTCCTGGCCTCTTAACAAGTGCTCTTAACTTCCTTTCTCACCCTCTTTTCTTCTTATTATCCATAGCTGGGTTGCAGTTTGTCAAAGAAACTCAAGTGTTTGTTTTGCTTTCTCCACATGAAAGAGCAGTAGAAAAGGCTTATATTCAAATCCTTTTAAATGACTTTAAAAATGTCTAATTGCACACATGTGGTTTGTAGGAAAATAATATATTAAAGTTTCCTTGGTTATACTTTAAAATAGGGTTCCATTCATTAACATTAGTTAATGCATTAGGTATCATGGACTAACAGTAAATTGTTTACAACATGTATTAATCTTTGCTAATTGTAGATAAAAATGTAATTGTTCATTGTTAGTTCATGTTAATTCAAAGTGCATTGACTAATGTTAACTATGACATTTAAAAAAAATATTACTATATGTTGAAATTAACATAAACAAAATTAAAGAATGCTGTAAAAGTATTCATGTTAACCTCATAGTAAAGTGTTCTAAAAGAGAAAAGACATTAAATAGACAGCTAATGGAGACTTTGTCTTCTGTTTCTCAGATTTGTCTCTTGAGAAAAGCACTCTAATCTCAGTGCGAGAAAGCAGCGTATTGTGAGAAAGCATCATTCCAGTTTGCATGCGATGTACCGTATAAGTGGCGTATTCTTTACTCAAGTATAAATGTGGCTCGGTCAATAAGCAGCTTTCTCCAACTTAATTTCCCCGCAACGCTTGTGTGAATAACAAACACTGTATCAGAAGAAGACTTCCCTATTTTATTCTCTGTTGCTTCTCATTATTTCTAGATGTTCCAGAGTTGTTGCCTTGTTTGCATTCTTAACTTTATGACCCGAACTGCAGTGGAATTGCACTGCAATAGTGGGGTTTCCCCTCTTACATAAAACTCAAGGATTCCCCCAGTGTACTAGGGCACATACTCGAACGTGAGGAACAGTTGTTATATTACATTGGTGTGTATAAATGGGTACAGTTTATATGGTTTATAGTGTATGTGCTTTTCCCACTGTACTCCCAGAAATGTTTTGTTGAGTTGTTGTTGGGCACCATCCTATGACGTTTGTTATTCGGTCTGTTCCACGCTCATGCGCTCTCCTTAAAAACATGTTGGAACGTTGCTTATGTGTTTACAGGGCCACATAAACTGCATTCTCCTGGAGAAACCCATGTATATGTGACATTTCAAAATGCCGCTTTCTGCAAAAGCCCTGAAATAAAGTGCATGTAAATGTTGGCACTGTTCTTAAAACTCTAGATTTTTACTGTATCTCAACAATTTCTGTGCCTCCTAAAGAAATTTTAGAGACAAAATTGACACTTACATAGAAAGTCTTATAGAGTCTCATAGAAATGTGTTAAGTCTTCTGATCTATATTTACATACATATATTCACAATCAAATTTACATTCATTACATTCTCAAACTATATAAAATATTTTCATTCTCATCACTCTACAAACAAAGACTGATGTCAGATTAATTTAACGATGAATGAGAAACCTGCACAGGGGAAGGGTGGCACTCCTCAGCTGTTAACGTACGCTGTTGATCACGTTTTGTCAGAAACTCATCTGCTCTGGATGGTTTCTGAAGAGGCCCCTGAGTGGGTCTGTCATTCACATGGAGCTTCTCGAACTTGCTCGCCCTCGGCCTCCCAATTAATGGGCAAAAAGGCTGAGAGGGGGTGCTTGACTCTGGCAGATGCTTTTTAATTGTCTTCATCCATCCCTGTGGATACGCTAGTTTTCACATTCGCAGACACAGTCTCAGTGATTGCTTTGCACCTCTCTTCGTAAGCAGAACACCTTTTGCCTTGAATGAAGAACACTTGTAATGGAAATATATATTTCTTTCTTTTTAATTCATATATGATGTTACATTTTGTGGATATTGCCATTCAAAGTTATAAAATGGATAGTTCAGACTCTGAGTTCTGATTTATCTTGGGACATTCAAAGGCATTATAAAATGTCTGGGGGCCTGGGTAGCTCAGCAAGTAAAGACGCTGACTAAAATTAGCAGAGTGTATTAATGAAATAAAAGATTGAATGGCCAGAAATTTCCATCTACTCAATTCTGACAAAACAGAGGTACTAATTATTGGACCAAAAACTCTAAAAATAAGCCACTAAAATATAATTTGACTCTAGATGGATGTACTGTTACATCATCTTCAACAGCGAAGAACTTAGGTGTTATATTTGATACCAATCTGTCCTTTGAAAATCAAATTACAAATCTTTGTAGAACAGCATTCTTCCACCTAAGAAATATTGCTAAATTACGGCACATGCTCTCGGTTGCTGATGCCGAAAAACTAATTAATGCGTTCATGACCTCAAGACTAGATTATTGTAATGCATTACTGGGAGGATGTCCAGCAAGATCAATAAATAAACTTCAATTGGTTCAAAATGCAACAGCCAGAGTGCTGACGAGAACCAAGAAATATGATCATATTAGCCCCATTTTATCATCGTTACATTGGCTACCTGTTAAATTCTGTATTAATTTTAAAATTCTGTTAACTACATACAAAGCTTTGAATGGTCTAGCTCTGCAGTACTTAAGTGATCTTCTACCCCGCTATATTCCAACACGTTCATTAAGATCGCAAAATTCTGGCCTATTAATAGTTCCTAGAATATCAAAATCCACTAAAGGAGGAAGATCCTTTTCATATTTGGCACCTAAACTATGGAATAGTCTCCCAAACACTGTTTGAGATGCAGACACACTCTCTCAGTTTAAGTCTAGACTAAATACTCATCTATTTAGCCAGGCATACACCTAATTTATCCTCCAACCCACAATTAGGCTGCTTTAGTTGGGTCTGCCGGAACCAGAATCCAGAAACATTGAGCATGATCTCTAACTCTGCAATGAATTGAATGGCATCTACACTTACATCTTTTTATTTGTTTCCCTGTCTCAACCTCAGGACTCCTATCCTGAGGTCACCAGAACTGGCTGGATCCAGCACCATTTCTGCTTTGTGTTGGACTCCACTGCTACATGTCGCAGAATGATGATGACTAAATGCAGCCGGTGCCAGCCAAACATCACTTCAATCTATTATGACGGACTTCAGAGGATGAAATGATGCCAACTCCAACCTGCATCACCTCGGTCTATTTATGGACTACGATCTTGAAATGAAATGCTTAGACTAACTATTGCCAACAAAAGCCTTAATCAGCCAATTAACAAGGACAATTGCATCTATGTGAACTTCTGCAATTAATCAAGATGGACTTCAAAGACTTTGGTCATTAATCTTACAGTTCAAACACAATCGATGTTTAATCACTGACCCTTAACACTTAGTTTTATAATTTTAAACTATGATTTTACCTATACATAATTAATATTTACATTACATTCATAATGTTAGCCAGAGGGGAACTGGCCCCCACAGTGAGTCTGGTTTCTCCCAAGGTTATTTTTCTCCATTAATCAACATCTTATGGAGTTTTGTGTTCCTTGCCACAGTCGCCTACAGCTTGCTCACTGGGGTTATTAATACAATTATCATTTAATTATTTTTAAACACTATTAAAAATCGTATTTTATCTAAATTACACAATGATGATTAATCGACTTTATAGACATTACAGTTTTATCGTCTGTTAATGCTGATATTCTGTAAAGCTGCTTTGAAACGATGTGTGTTGTGAAAGGCGCTATACAAATAAAATTGACTTGACTTGACTTGACTTGACTACCACCCCTGGAGTCGCAAGTTCAAATCCAGGGTGTGCTCAGTGACTCCAGCCAGGTCTCCTAAGCAACCAAATTGGCCCGGTTGCTAGGGAGGGAAGAGTCACATGGGGTAACCCCTCATGGTTGCTATAATGTGGTTTGCTCTCGGTGGGTTGTGGTGAGTTGTGTGTATATGCCGCGGAGAATAGCGTGAAGCCTCCACATGTGCTATGTCTCCGCGTTAGAGTGCGCAACAAGTCACGTGATAAGATGTGTGGATTGATGGCCTCAAACTGAGATTCATCCTCCACCATGGATTGAAAAAGGTGAGCCACTATGCCACCATGAGGACTTAGAGTGCATTGGGAATTGGGCATACCAAATTGGGGGAAAAAGGTGAGAAAATTAAAAAAGCTATTATAAAATGTCTGTAAACCCACACCTGTGAGCGAATATAATAATGCACCAAGTGTCTATGCTGCTTGGCAACCACAAATTCCTTCAGATAGGATAATGAACTACATTATTGGCAGAAGAGTTGTTAATTCCTTTATTAGCATTGGTGTCTTTCATCACATTGCTGTTGCCAGCATTTTAAAAAGGCAATAAGACACTCGAGACTGTGTGTCACAGGGAGTTTTACCTCTGGTAAGGGGGTTTTAGGCTTCATTTCATAAAATCACTGTAATGCATGGCCTCTCGTGGATTTTTGCTTAATTATATCAATTTTAGATCCATAGAGTACATCCGCATGCACTGACATTGCTCAAAACTACAGTATATTAACATTTTCTTTATACGTCGATTTGCATGGATACAGCAGATCATGCGTAAATGTGAATAATCTAATTTTATGCTTGTAGTCCTCATCTCTTTGTTCTTACATCCTCTATTAATTGTTGCTGTATTTAGTAAATATGTGTTGATTGATGAACCTTGCAACATCCTTGTGATTTTTATCCTCCTTTTTTATGAGAACATCAAGTGTGCCATTCATGGAAGCTAATCCAGCAAGTATGATTTACATACAATGCCTGCGTTGTTAACCTATACTTGTTTTGACTCATTGTGGGATCTTGTGCCCTGAATTAACCTTTGAAACCGTTGCATATTCTCTCTGCTTGTGATGGCAACCGGTCATTCCATCTGATGCTGTTTAGATATTTGTGTTTGTGGGTGTGTGACTGTGTGTAGTCAGTTTGTTTGTGCATGCGGGTTTGAGAGAGCAAGATAGAGAGATTTCTCACCATGTAGGTTCTAGGCTGTCGGTGACACAAATTCCAGACTGTCCATCCAGGCCTCTGTCACAGTGCCATTAACACTAGTACACGAGGGGAGTGCCACTTTTCTCTGTGAGTGCATTAAAGGAGCCTTTAAAAATGAAGGTTAAAAGCAGCCCATCCTGCTCAGATCAGTTCTATATTGAGGTAGAGGACAGTGGCTGCCGTGAATCTTTCCTCTTGTTAACATAATGTTTTAAAAAGCATTTGAAAGGATTTTACTGTATAATAATGCACATGGAAGGTAATCACTAAATGCAACAGGCTTTGGCATGCTCATCACTTTTTAGTGCCATCTACAGACTGTATACAGTCTTAAAAGCTTTCTTCTGTGAGAGAAGGAAAGCGAGAGGGAAATGTGAGCTTGAATAAAGTAGTAGCATTGACAGGGATGTACAGAGACTGCATTTTGTATTCCCAGACACACCATCACCTAATAGAAGGGGCAAAACCTCTTAATAGCCTGAGCATCAAATACAGCATTCCTGGTTTTATTCCAGCCGTGTTCATTATTAGTTCAGGGCGGTAGGCTAGAGTTCAAGGTAATTTTTCAAACAGGCAGTTATAGGTCAGGAAAAAGATTACATCCATGGCTTAAGTAACTGTAGATTTTAAAGGTACTTTGGGGAGTAAAAATATTAATTAATCCATTTTCCTTCAATCTCATAACTTTGTTTTAAATTTTACAGTAATCATGTTTCTCACCAAAAAAAGAGGTCATGATTATTTTCTGCTGTATAATTACAATAGGATATGGTAGAACTTCCTTTGTCTCTGAGAAAAGTTGTCTTATTATTGTTAAAATAGCAGAGGACACAACAGGACTCAAGCGGTTATAAAATAACATCCGGATGTCCAACATTAAACTTTACAGGGTAGACAGGGTTAGTTGTCACAGTTTTTATTCCATTACATATTTCTCAGGCTATGTTTATTAATTATTTAAATAAATTAATTTTATTTATATAGTATAGTTAATACAGTTTTAAAATGTATTGACTAATGTAAAATTTCTATATAATTTATATTTATTTATAAAATAAATGGATTTTTATTTTATTATTATTTATTTAACTAGTACAAAGGGGAATTTAGAGCTCAAGATAAGTCTTGTGCTTAAACTAAGTTTTTTATTTGTTGGTGGAATAGGATGAATCAGATATATTCACTAAATCATGAGTTGAATACCTCTTTGGATTTTAACACCAGCATTTAAGCCAGCATTATAGAGTGCAATATACTAAAAGGCTTATGAAACATTCTACCTTGATTTTACATAAACAAAATAACAACAAAAAAAACATTAACCTATACACTCACCTAAAGGATTATTAGGAACACCATACTAATACTGTGTTTGACCCCCTTTCGCCTTCATAACTGCCTTAATTCTACGTGGCATTGATTCAACAAGGTGCTGAAAGCATTCTTTAGAAATGTTGGCCCATATTGATAGGATAGCATCTTGCAGTTGATGGAGATTTGTGGGATGCACAACCAGGGCACGAAGCTCCCATTCCACCACATCCCAAAGATGCTCTATTGGGTTGAGATCTGGTGACTGTGGGGGCCATTTTAGTACAGTGAACTCATTGTCATGTTCAAGAAACCAATTTGAAATGATTCGAGCTTTGTGACATGGTGCATTATCCTGCTGGAAGTAGCCATCAGAGGATGGGTACATGGTGGCCATAAAGGGATGGACATGATCAGAAACAATGCTCAGGTAGGCCGTGGCATTTAAACGATGCCCAATTGGCACTAAGGGGTCTAAAGTGCGCCAAGAAAACATCCCCCACACCATTACACCACCACCACCAGTCTGCACAGTGGTAACAAGGCATGATGGATCCATGTTCTCATTCTGTTTACGCCAAATTCTGACTCTACCATCTGAATGTCTCAACAGAAATCAAGACTCATCAGACCAGGCAACATTTTTCCAGTCTTCAACTGTCCAATTTTGGTGAGCTCTTGCAAATTGTAGCCTCTTTTTCCTATTTGTAGTGGAGATGAGTGGTACCCGGTGGGGTCTTCTGCTGTTGTAGCCCATCCGCCTCAAGGTTGTGCGTGTTGTGGCTTCACAAATGCTTTGCTGCATACCTTGGTTGTAACGAGTGGTTATTTCAGGCAAAGTTGCTCTTCTATCAGCTTGAATCAGTTGGCCCATTCTCCTCTGACCTCTAGCATCAACAAGGCATTTTCGCCCACAGGAATGCCACATACTGGATGTTTTTCCCTTTTCACACCATTCTTTGTAAACCCTAGAAATGGTTGCGTGTGAAAATCCCAGTAACTGAGCAGATTGTGAAATACTCAGACCGGCCCGTCTGGCACCAACAACCATGCCACGCTCAAAATTGCTTAAATCACCTTTCTTTCCAATTCTGAAATTCAGTTTGGAGTTCAGGAGATTGTCTTGACCAGGACCACACCCCTAAATGCGTTGAAGCAACTGCCATGTGATTGGTTGATTAGATAATTGCATTAATGAGAAATTGAACAGGTGTTCCTAATAATCCTTTAGGTGAGTGTATCTCCCTCATAAACCTACTCATTGAGTTCCTCTGAGGCTGCGAATATCAGTATGAGAAATGCCTGCAAAAATTTAAACAAGTGGTTGTTGGCAGTGACAATGAGCTCTCTCCTTCTACACAAGTGTCAAACCCACTCTATAATATCATCAAAGAGTTGCTTAACCTTATCTGAGCTTCACAATATGATTGGCTAGATGGTGATGGAGTTTGTCCAAGAGTCTCTGAAATGTGTTACTATCTGAGAGATAGATAAAGAGAGAGAGAAAGAGAGAGAGAGAAAGAGTTGCAGTAGCAGAATATCTTGTTAGATGGACCTTGTGAAGTCAACAGATAGAAAGTGAGGGAGAGTTCAGACATGTGAACGGCAAGCTCAGCACACTTTGCTAGTTTTTAATTCTTTTTGTGTATCGTCGATCGATTGCGGTGATGATGGAGGTGAAATTTTCTGAGTTGGTTATAAGAATTGGGGACGTCGAGAAACGGATCTATTATCTTGAGTCATCAGAAATGGAATTAGCTGCTAATCCGCTAGTGACCCAGGCAGATTTGCAGTACGTCTGGGAAAAGTTGGAAGACCTTGAGAATCGTAATCAGTGAAACAACATCCGCATTGTTGGAATTCCTGAGAACGAGGAAGGCCGAGATTTGGTGAAATTCCTAGATAAGCTCTTCCCGATTCTGGTTGCCATAACAGGCCATAAGATGGAAATCGAGCAAGCTCACAGAGTTCCGGTTCGGAGATCCACGGAGGGATACAGACCCAATCAATTCTGGCCAAATTTCATAGATCATCTGAGAAAGATCTCGTGTTACATGAGGCGAAGAGTAAATAAAAGCTTTCTTTGAAGAACCACTGCATTTTCTTGTTCCCAGACTTTGCGAATTCGACAAGAGAGAAACTTGATCAATTCAAGGAATGCTAGAAATGCTTACATCAACGGAAGATTGCTTTTGCACTGATGTTTCTGGCCAAATTGAGAATAGATACTAAGGATGGCCGCAAAGTATTTACATGCCCACAACAAATTATGTCTTTCTAAGTAAATGAAGTGAGTAAGCCATTTGATGAACGTGAAGTTTGTTTTATGGAATAACACTCCTTCGGAACAATTGTGGATGAATCTGCTCGTTCTTTGTACTTATGCCTCCTATTGGATGGAGTTTGTTTTGTGGAATATTTTTTTGCAAGACATTGGAAAGATTAGGTCATCTGCTGCACTTACTAAACAGCCAGCTCACTGAACATTTGTTTGACTTTGAGGAAACTGAAAGATTTCTTATTTTTTATATTTATATATATATATATATATATATATATATATATATATATATATATATATATATATATAGATATAGATATATATTTATTTATTTATTTATTATTATTTTTATTATTATTATTATTGTTATTATTTTGTGTGTGTGTGTGTTGGTTCCGCTTGAGGCTGGAGCTTGTTTTGAGGAGGAACCTTCGGGACAGTAAGTGGATGAATCTACATGTTCTTTGTGTTAATTCTGTCTATTGGCTGGAGTTTGTTTAATAGATGTATGTAATGCTGTCTTACAAAATTTGTATAGAAGACTTGAGCAATCCGACAGCAAAGTTGTCACGGGGGCACTCGTAGGCATACATGGACTTTTTGAGTTTAGAGGGATGGACGGCGGTTGGCGCTGTCGTGCGTGGGGTTAATGCGCACATTTACTTTTTTCTATTAATTTAATTTGGGGTAGTTCGGGGTATAATTGTTGCAATAATGCTGGAATGTGGTCTTTATAATCTTGTTTTTGACACACAATCTATTTTTTGTAAAATGTCAAAATGTCAAATGTTAATATGAGTGGATTGTCTCTCTCCATATGGAATGTGAATGGGTTGGGACACCCCATGAATAGAAGGATGCTGAAAAAGTTGGGAAGATATGAGGTGGCCATGTTTTCTTTAGGCTGGCTCAAGTAAGAGCAGGGGGGTCATTTCACTGATAAATAAACACCTACAATTCCAATCTCTCAAACAGATTAAAGATAAATTAGGTAGAGTTATTATTGTTTTCATTGAAATTCAGGGGCAAAGGCTGATTTTGGCGTAATATTTACGCATCTGATGCTGATGATCAGGGCTTTTTTATAGATCTTGAAGAGATGTTGCAAACCGCTGACACCAAACCTCATGATAAAATATTGGGAGGAGACTTTAATCTATTGATGGACTCAGTTCTTGACCATAGTGAGGCAAAAGTTTGTAAGCCCCCTAGACACTTCACAGGATTTGTAAAAATCTTGGTCTTACAGATATTTGGAGACTTTTGAACCCATCTGGTTGGGACTATATATTATTTTCTTCAGTCCATAAGATTTATTCTAGAATAGATTTTTTTTTAAATATTTAAATCCCTCATTTCATCTGTTGTTAATTGCTCAACTGGAAACATCTTAGTCTCAGATCACGCCTGGTGAGATTAGAGGTGTTGCCACATACTGAGAAAATGAAATCATATAGTTGGAGCTTTAATGTATCACTTTTGCAAAATCTTGAGTTCCAACAGATCTTAAAGGCGGAAATGAGTGTTTATATGGAGACAACTGGTCCTCAGTATCCTCAGTGGGCATGGCTTGGGAGGCACTTAAGGCGGTTCTTAGGGGTCAGATTATACAGTATGCCTCATTCGTCAAAAAGTCCAAAGTATATTAAAAGTGCTGAGTCAGAGCTGAAGCATTGAATGTCATCTGATGGCCTTAGAGAATTGACCCAATTGAAATACAGATATTATACTATTTTGTCACAGAAAGTGGAGTTTTGGCTATTTAGGGCAAGCCAGTCATACTTTGAGTCAGGGGACAACACAGAGAAGCTTTTGACTAGATATATAAAGCAGAGAGGGTCTTTTTTTTTTACCATTAGTGGAGTGATGAGGTCCTTTGGAAAAATGGTTCAACATTTTAGGATTCTCAGTTCTTTAGTTATTTACAGCTGTGCCACCTGCTCTGTACTATTTCTGGGAGTAGGATACACCCCCCTAAGGCGGCAGATACTCTTGGAATGGTGATTACTGCTTTTGTTCAAATTCATGAGGCTTCAGTGTATTACTCCCTGTGAATTCGGAGTCTGGGGGGCAGAACTTCAACTTCTCTTAAGAGATTTTGGGAGAAAGATTTAAACTTGGTATTGGAGGAGGGAGTGTGGTCTAGCATTCTAAAAAATCTAGAGATGCAAGGGTGCCCCTTATGCAATTCGTGGTTTTACATTCTATTGGATCCCCTCTAGATTGTATAGGCTTGGTTTTAAAGACACACCTGATGTCAATCAGAATATAGGATGTGTTAAGATCCAAGAATTTTCATTGAGGATTCAGAGTTTTATATGTGATGTACTGGGCTCTCAAATTGTATTTTGCTCCAGACTCCGTATTTTAGGTGATGGGGCGGTCATTAATATTGAGAATAAGCACATCAAAAACTGGGTCCTAACTAGCATTATTATTGCCAGATATTTGTATATGTTTTGCTTTTCATTGTTTAAAAATAGAATCAATAAAAAAATTAAAATAGAAAGTAAAAGAGTGGGGGGAATAGATGTTAAAAGCAGGTCCACAGAAGTTTCAGTTTGAGTACATAACAGCATCAAGAAAAATCTGCTTGTGTTTGCACATTAGGAGGAAATAGATGTTACAGAAAGTTACAAAAAAAAAATCTGTACTTTCTCATACCTAGTCATTCAAAATGAGACAGCCATAATAATTGATCAAGTTTTTGCTTGTATTACAATGTTTAAAAGGAATATTCCGGCTTCAATACAATTAAAGCTCAATCGAAAGCATTTGTGGCATAATGTCGATTTACCACAAAAAGTAATTTTGACTTGTCCATCCTTTAAAGAAAAAGAAAGAAAGAATTGGGGTTGCTGTGAGACACTTACAATGGATGTGAACGGGGTAGTAATGCAAGTGCTTTCATAAAATAATAAGATTCAAATGTCTGCCTTTAAAACCACCAAAAAATTGGCTCCATTCACTCCCTTTTTAAGTGCCTTACTGTAACCTTGATTTTTGCTTTTTATTTTTTAAAGAAAAGGATGGATAAGTCAAAATAATTTTATGTGGTAATAAACATTATGCCAAAAATGCTGTATATTGACTTTGTATTGAACCTGGAATATTAATTTAAAATGGAAAACATTAAAATCATTAATGAGAATTTCAGATTAAGGCTCATTTCCTCTTATGATGTTGCGCAATGGGACTGATAGCATAGCCAGATTGGGTGTGCTAACATGATCACAGATGTGTCATGCTAATGAGACCCTCGGGACTGGGCTGGGCTGGACTACTGTTCTTCACTGTGTTTCTCCCATAAGACCTGATCCGAAGGTGTTAACCTTTGTCTCAAGCTGGGCTTTCCACAATAGTGCATAGACAGGTGTTTATGTGTCACACAGGATGGGGGAATAGTTACATTAAATATTTCTCAGAGAACAAATATATGTCCCCCAGGGACATTTGTAGAATTGTTCATGGACAAAAAAATCTGAATGTAGATGAGAACAAAGGACAGAAAACATTTAAAGACATTTCCATCATCCAAAAGCATTTCTCGTCACTTATGGATTTACTTGCATTCCTAAAAGTTTTTTTTTTTTCCAGTACTGTGGGAGCAAATGTGCACTAGACCCACTCCACAGCAAGTGAGTATAAGTATATCTGTGGGCATTAGGGTGAGTTTGTGTGTGTGTGCGCGCACGCACGCGTGTGTGGGTGTGTGTATGTGTGTGTGTGTGTGGTAGGTGTGTGTGTGTAGGTATGTGTAGGTGGGTGTGTAGGTGCGGAGTCAGCTGTATTTCCTCTCATCCACTGTTCTCTCTGTCAGATGCTATCTTGGTTGACAGTGTAGACACTGGCGGTATTGAGGAGGTGCTTGACTTTTTGTCCCCCAAGCTTTCACACCCGCCTGCTGCACCTGGCCACTTTGTTGACCGGCTTTTAAAGCCCCATCCACTTGTGTCCTAATCACCAAAAATAACAGCAACCCACATTCCCCACCTCATCCCAAAGAGCTTTGGTCTCTTTCGCTTTTTTTGTGCCTCCCATAACTGTCTCTCTCAAAGTGAAGACACATGAGAAAATGGTATTAATTGTTAGCAATTTATAGTGGCTGTTACAACACAGAGCACATCAAAGATTATGTCCAATTCTTATGCACTTTCAGAAACAGTATTACTCCTCCTATCATCAATAAAACTTTAAACTCTCTTGGATCATAACATGCTTTCTTTCTCAGTGACTCGTTTTATTGAGAGTCTAACATACACAAGGAGGCCCCATAAATGTTTTAGGCCTTGACAAAAAAAATCCAGATTCTCTTTAAATGTGTTCTTAACCTGTCTCTGAACTTGAGAGTGGACTTCACTATTGATTTCTTAGACAACCCAGGAACAATCTCAGTAAAGTCTTGTTGCCAAATTTTAAGACCACACATACACACACAAAGGATTTTTGCTGCTTGTTCAATATACTTCATTAAAATAACTAAAGCAACACAATTCTAAAACATTTTGTCACAACTTGATTCCACTGCGTTCTATACATTTAAAGTTTTAAATGGAAGTTTACTTAATCCATTTGAGTTGGGACAACATGAATACATTTTGTGGTGTTAATGTAGTATTGATGAAACTGCACAGGGGATTTCCATTTCCTGGCATTTACATGAGACTCGATTGGGAGAGTAAAAGTTCAAATTAAGTGTTATTTTCTGTGTTTTTGCGCAAGATGAACATAAAGGGGAATAGATGTTAGAGTTTAATGTTTTGCTATGTTGAGATTTAGAAGAGTTTTTATGTTGGAGTTTTGGGGGTTATCATTCTGGTGAAGAATGGAGATTGAGCTAATGATGAGGATAGGTAAATGTCGAACATGAAATTGATAGCTTACTTAATTGAGTGAGTGATTGATCACTCAATTGAGTGCTAATCATATTGTAGTTAATAAACTACACTCGATAGTGCTCCAAACAAGCATGTAATTTACCATGCATTTACCATACTTCTGTTACACTGACATGTCTAATGTTATTGGGTTTGCCCAATTTAACTAGGTTCTTTAAACACAAACATCAGTGGTGTAGTGACTGAAGAGGTGGGCATACTGTGATTTTATCAAGGATATAGATGAATACAGTAGTCAAAAGAGTTAATGATCAGGCAATTTGTTTTATTTGTGTCCAACATTTTTATTTTCGGTGTATAGTGAAATAGCTTTCATATTAGGAAATATAAATTAAGATGATTTGATGTCTCGAGGGGAAAAAATGCACCACTGACAGCAGTAAAAGACATTTGGTACATTTATGGGACAACTCGTCTTCTGCGAATAGCATAAAAACCTAGCACAGGTGTAGTGACACTAAGTATTTTCCCAAAGGTGAATAGCATATGTTTTTATTCATATTTTCATTTTTAACTGCAATGTAAATTTACAGTGCAAAATAATTATGGTGACAATGAATAAGAGCACAGGTGTCGCAACATGCATTTTTGACGATTTGAAGTTCTTTTTAATTTGACATGGTGTTTAAAACATGCCTGTCCTGCACGAGACAGTGAAGAAAAAGCGAGACGCAGTGCAAATGTGAAATACATACTATTCATCCAGCATGTGTTTACATAGAAAACAATGGGAAAACAGATGCGTGCAAAAACACGTTCAGTGTGAACGGCCCCTAACTTGTCCGTTCGCGGGTGTCGGTGAATGAGAGTGCAAAATAAGTTCAGTAAGCCTGTTTATTTTTTAATTCATACAAACCTGAACCTGAAGTCCTACTTCAAAAATGGACCTGAACCCGGCCCGAAACCCGTCAGGTTCTCAGGTCCCGTTAGGCCCAGTTCGGTTGCAGACCTCTACTGTAGATGCAAGAAATTATTGGTAGCTCAGCAAAATCTAGCTTTCTTATTTCGCCTGTGCCTTCAGTTGCAGTTGCACCTCCAGTTGCTCTGTGAAGAGAATATCTGTACAAAATAATAATAATCACAATTTACTCAACGGTGCTGCGGCATCACCTCATTGTAATTGAAAGTTATGGTTCAAAAGCCTCCTCACTGTTTTGGTGGCCATACGTAGGCTATCATAACTAATTTTAGGTGGGCATACTTAAAATCCTTTGAAAGATGGGCATACGGCGTATCCCTGCATAGCCTGTCCCCTAGATAAGTGGCGCCTGCTGCTGTACGGCCCTACGCACAGTGCACACCTTGAGAGCTCTGACTGACCTAAACATTTCTTTCTGAGAATATTTAAGCAGAAATTATGCGTGTCCCGTACTGATGTTGTCTGTTTAAAGAACCAGCGATGCCCGATTTGCAATGAATAATTATTTTGAGTCGATTCTTTTCAGTGACTTGGCTAAACAGGGTTGCAAAACTTTCTGAATCGATTTGTGATTCATCCATTTAGTTCATTCGGACTGCTCTCTAATGGGATAATTTGGAGCGGTTTCTCACTCATTCAGCAGCATCATGATATTTAAGAACAGAGAGAGCAAACAGCGCTGGATACAGTTCATATATACCTGCAAAAAAACAAAAAAACAACAACAATACATTTTTAGTATGCCTTGAATACACTACTGGATTACATATCAATTTTAAGTTAAGAGAACTTATTTCACACATGTGGAACCACTGTCCACAATTAAAACAAGTTTTTCTGAGTGTATATCCATTTTCCCTGTTGCTTACCACCGGAGCTTATCAAATATCTTTGATAGGTAGCTGTGTTCCAAACAGGTTTATGAACAACTAACACCCCCTCCACACGAACACAGTATGATAGGTAGCTGTGCACAGAACAGGCTTATAAACACACACGCACATACACGCTGTGACAGCCAGCTGAGTTTTCAACAGGCTTTGTATCACAGGTTTCTGTGTGGAATTATTTTATTCTTTATGCTGAGATTATAGTGAATCCATCAGTACAGATGCAGATTGGATTGGAAGGAGAATCCCTAAAGAGAGGCTTTTTATTTTCCCATCATCTCTGGCGGCTTCCAAATCACAGTGCTGGATTACGGTCACAGATCCAAACGCACAGAGTCCATTTATTTGCACAACAGCATCTAATATATGCTATCTCTGAGTGAGTTAGTGATGTCATGCCATGGCTCCTGTTCTGAAAATTTGGCTTGTTACTATAAGAGGATTAGAAGTACTCATTGGCTCAATTTCTCTCTATCTCACTCTCTCACAGACACTCCACATACAACAGTCCAGGGCCAACTGCCAAAGCCTCCATCTTTCTTACTCTTGTTTTCATTTGGCGACAGTGCTCATGTCTGCATTTGTCTCTTTTGATAAGGCCTTTCTTCCTGTTTGCATTGATTAAAGCCTGACAAATCGCTCCGATACACTACGGCTCATTCAGCCTAGCACCGCACGCTGAAGCTTTTGTAAGCAGGAATGTCTCTCTTTTCAAGCCTCAAGCCCACGTATGAAAGTATGTCAATAATCCTGAGACAGAGGCACCCCACAATGCAGGCATGCCATGCAGAGTCGGACCTAGTTTTCTGCTCCACTACCGGGGAAATCAAGCAAAGAAGAGAGATGGGGAGAGGGATGCTTAGAGGAATAAAATAGGCAGAGACTGTGAAAGGAGCATTTCTCACATGTGAAGATAATCCTGCCAGCTATCATTTGGAGCCACATTAACATGTAAATTTACAGCAAGCGTGTTTGTCAGAACAGAGGTGTGAATAAACAGGCACTTGGATATGAAATGACTGTACATTTCCTCTCCAAAATTGCTTAGATCCTCTAGCAATGGTTATGTATCAACAAATAAATTTGTACTGAAAAAAAGCCTGTTGCAGATACTTGTGGTTTTATAGCTCAGGCAATAATTCAAAATTGGGGTGGGGTGCAGTCTGTCACCTTCAGCTGTTACTATGTTCGTCAAAATAGACTTGACAGGACTGTGTTAGCCTGTGTCTGTAGGTTGAGAACTCATTGACTCACACATACCTGTACACACAGTACTGTTTTCTTTTTGTGGTATCAAACAACATGTTTTGTAAAGAGCATGATGGGTCACTGAGAAAGCAGGAAATCACTTATCTTTATTTATCTCTGAGTTTGCACATACCAACAGTACACAGGTAGCTTGCACACATCTTAGTATTCATAGGCCAGTGTCTGCATTAACCCAAATTAGCTTTTGTTTTTGTAGGTATAGTTCACCCAAAAATGTGTTTCTTCTGCAGAACCCAAAGATTTTTAGAAGAATATTTCAGCTCTGTAGGTCCATACACTGCAAGTTAATGGTGATCAGAACTTTCAAGCTCCAAAAATCACATAAAGGCCACAAAAATGATTAAAAAAATACAAAAATAAAAATCAATAAGACACCAGTAGTTTGATACAACTTCAGAATTGATCCAATCATTTTGGGTGAGAAACAGATAATTATTTCAACCCTTAGATCTCCACTTTTACTTACAAATGGTGAAAGAATGTAAGTGAAAGTAGAGGTTTATACAAAAAAAAGGACTCACATTTTGATCTGTTCTCACCCACATTATCATAGCACTTTATGGATTAAACCACTGGAGTTGTATGAATTACTTTTATGCTGCCTTTATGTATTTTTTGGAGCTTCAAAGTTTTGGTCACCATTCACTTGTATGGACCTAAAGAGCTGAAATGTTCTTATAATAATCTCAGTTTGTGTTCTGAAGAAGAAAGTCATACACATCTGGGATGGCTATGGCATGATGGCATGAGAGTAAATGATGAGAGAATTTTGACTTTGGGGTGAACTGTCCCTTTTATGTTACATTTAGGCACTACCAAAATGATGATGTATTTCACTTAAATGGGTCTCATTATGACTGCTGTGTGACTGGTCTACACCGCATCCTTGGATCCACGCCAGACCTTTGTTCTAGCCAATAACCCATCCCGAATGGGATGGTTGAAAGTTATAATGCAATCGAACAATGGTTGGCTTTTCCCCAGATCTTTGTAGTGAAATGACCCTGAAGTCCTTTGGAGCACAAACATCTGAAAACTGTCCAATTAGTCAAAGGTATAGTGACTGCTCCAATTTATCAGGTCATGTACATGGTCAGGTGCCCCTCTTCCAATTGAAACTTTTTGAGAATTTTTTGGAAACCATAAAACATAAGCACATAAAAGAATTAAGTATATCAGATTACAGTGCTATTTGGTGAAAACAAATAAAGCCAGAAACAGTTGGCTACGATGAACCAGCCTTTTTGTTTTGTGGTAATGCGACTTGCATACGCAGAAAAAAAATCAAACTGATATTTAGCCCCTACTAGCTTTTCCCTCTTTTGTTTTACGCAGGGCTCTTTTTACCACATGGTAGTGACAGATTGTTTGAGCTGGAAGGAAAAGCCATTCGAAGCTAATTAAGCAGCCATTCCAAGCACTATTCGCAGGCGGGAGGCTGAGAGGCACAGGCGTTTGTCAGCGCTCTGCCCCTCGTGGGCTTGATTGACAGTTTAGGTCTAGAATTGACAACCCGTGTTGTTCTAAACCAACCAGAAGGACGCCAGTGCTCTGATTGGTCAGAGGGCCTAGAGAGGAGCGCTGTACCCCACGTGGGTCTGAGCAACACATGATAGGTTGTTTTTTTCTTTTTCTTTCGGGCGCAGTAGACGTGGGCATGGAGGGTGTTGCTGAGCAGACAGCGTGAATCAAATAATGAGGGCTGATTTCACAGATTATGCTGTTAATTTGAGTTACATTCAAAATCGGTAGCATAACTATACGTCGGCAGTGAGGGTGCTCTCTTTTGTGCCACGTTGGGCTTCCTTGGAGGGGACACAACTGAATATCTTTAGGGATATATTGTGTAGGCTCAAATCAGTTATGTTCTTTTCCTCATTTCTAAACCAGAGGCGAATTTCTAAAGAAAAACGACAGTGAAACAATGTTCTCTTGATATTAAATAACTTTTTAAAAGTAATAACATTGGCCGTTTTCAATCTGACATGTTCTTACCACGTCAAATCAATGAATTGGTTTGCCTGTAATATGTATATATATTAATAAGATACAACATCTTAAGATATGACATATATCTTGAGATTTCAGTTGGTGGCTTGACTTCGAACATTCGTCGCTCATGTAGTTTGTCTAGACTCTTGGGGAAAGAAACCTATTTAGAGTCAAAATGGCGAACATGATATCAGATTTTTTTATTGTCCAATCAGCGCGCGCTGCAAAAGACGAGCCCCACGTGGGATCACAGGTTTGATTGGTCCGTTGAAGTAAACTCCCTGTCGAGATTTGATTGGCTGCGTTTGATCGTTCTCGCGGTAGTTGAGCCCGCGTGTCAGTGGGCAGTCTGTGTGTGGTACAGTGCGAGTGTTGGAGAAACTGGGCAAAAGCGACTGAGCTGCTGGCACGTACGAGCCCAATTTTTTTTTTAAACAAACGAAAAGGAATTGGGAGATTTAACCAACAAACGGGACTTTGGCTATTAAATGGGAAAAACATTCTCGGAGTGATTGTAGGCGCTGCTTTTCAACGGTTGGGATTGTACGCAGCCCAGACAGACACCGATCCCAACCAGCGCCTGTGTAAGGTCACGAGTGGAGGACTTAGACGATTCTTCCGTGCGAGGATTTTTCGCTGTATTTACATTCGCGGAAAGGGGGTTTATGGAGACAAAGGGTAACGCTGAAGATAACTTTGTAATCAGGACTGTTTTATTTAGCTATTGAGCACTCTGTGCGTCTTCTCTGTTCCTGTTTTATATCTGAGAAGATTGCGCTCACCGTGTTTTCTTCGAGAATCTAGTGGATATATGGTTCAAACGGAATAAGTACATTATCGTTGATCAATGTATTAGGAAAATACACTAAATTGATATTTTCCTACATGGTTCTGTAATCTTGTCGGGTTAAATTCAAATGAACTGCAGTCAGGTAATCGTGTTAATGCGAGAAGACTCACGAGAAGCTTGTTAGTCGCTGCGAAAAGAAGCAAATGTGTGTTTGACTGACTCTACACAACTATTCCGTGTTTACGACACACGCGCAGATAAAAGCCTGATTCTTATTGGAGATAATGAGCCAACGCGCAGTGTATTTGTCTTGCTACTCGGTGCTGTGAAGTATAAAGGGGGTTGAATCGGCGTGGACGGACGGGCTCTCGCTCTTCTACTCTGATTACTGAAGTGCACTACGTCTCCTGGATCATCACCTTAGAAGGGATACATTCAGGATGTATCCGCAGGGCCGGCATCCGGTGAGTAACATAGTCCAAATAACACCGTATCCAACTCCTCGTGGGCTCATTACCTGGTCGACTGTTGAGCTCGTGATCTGTACTCGTGTGCACTATTGTGTAGTGTGATGTTCCTTCCGCGCAGTGTCCTTTATACATGTTTCACTGCCAGAACTAAAGCTCCATTTGTTTTGTATGTAAAAACACACACGTATAACAGGAGCGCATTGATCGTTTGAGAGGGCAGATAAAGGGGGTGGGGTGGTTGGATAAGCTTCCAGTTTTTCTCCGGGGCTGTTATAGACGCAGTGACCCGTCTGGGTCACGCCGACCGCTGCTGAGTGATGGAGGCTGTTCCCACTAGACTACCAAAACCACCGACAGGCAGAGCTCGAGGGAACGCCTGGGCACTTCTGTCAAACCACAACTGAACCCTGATGAAATATAATTTCCCTGAAATTTAGGAAGCATGAAAAGTGTTATTGACAGCAGCGGTTATACCCATGACTTTTTAAAAACATAGTGAGAGTAAAACCTGAGACCCATAGACTGTTGTAAAAGATGCTAGACTGTTGTAATATAGGGAAGGTTGGAGGCTGTTTTTGCAATTCTGGTTGAAAGGCACATGTACATCGACAGATTTAAACAAATGACACCGTTTGCTGTAGTAGTATATTGGATAAAAATGTAATGTGAGCTTCATTATTTGGCTCGACTGTAGTTAACATAAGTGACTTGATATTCTTTTTTTCAGGCACCTCACCAGCCTGGTCAGCCAGGCTTCAAATTCACCGTAGCAGAATCTTGTGACCGGATCAAAGATGAATTTCAATTCCTTCAAGCTCAGTACCACAGGTAAATACGGTTGTTATTTACCCATATTGATGTGTGTGAATCATGCATTAAACACCTGTTTAACATATGAAAGGAATTGGTCACCGTGGGTTGTGTTCAGGGTATGAAATTAACTTTTTTGCCCACCAGACACAATGGCTTGTGAATGCCCAATTTTGCCAGCCTCTTTGATATAATGTAAAATATATACACACACACACACACACACACACAGTACATATAAGTATTCACTAGGGATTCACCGATATTAAAAGGTTTGGCCCATACTGATATTTTGCCACTTATAATATTTTGTCATCAGATCACTATATACTTCAGAATTATCCTTTAAAAATGTACAAAGAGGTACAAAAGCTTTCACTGTTCTAACAAGAAATTATTTCCATTGAACATGAATTGGTTCTGTTGATCAAATGACAGGACACACTGTCATGAAGTCAAAGTCTGCTTGTGTTAATGCATATTGGTTGGTTTCCCTCATGTACGTTAGTTACCCTGTAGGTAAGTGGTGCTTTCACAACTGTCACGTCCGTTTATGGCGTTTATCCCGCATAAACGTGAGAACAAAACAGGATAAAAATGTAATATTTCATGTTCTTAGGAGTGCCAAACCTTCTACATATTGTGTCTTATTAATTCTGGAATGTGCATTTAAGTTCAGTTTTTACAAATTGTTTTACGAAGTAATTAAATCAGTTTTTCATATCAGCGTTTTCATGCTTATAATTGATATGCCGATGGTTTTAATTTGGTCAATAATTGGCCTACAAGCAACCCATAAATCGGTGCATACCTAGTTTTTGCCACTGCATGAAATACCCACATTTGGCGGGTTAATGGCTGTTAATTTCAAACCCTGGTTGTGTTGCATGCCAGTTATATTGAAATTATTTTTACTTAACAACCAAACAAGCTTTTTATGTATTGCAATTTTTCACCTGAGATGGCTGAGAAAGCATTCTGGATCTGACACTTTCCCTATCCCCTTTCAGTCTCAAAGTGGAGTATGACAAACTGGCCAATGAGAAGACTGAGATGCAGCGACACTATGTCATGGTAAGAGGAGTAAAATGTTTTTTTTTATTAAATCAGAGATCTCCTATCTGTTGTGCTTTTATGTTCTCTGAAAACATTGATTTGGTCACCAGCCAGTTATTGGAGCTAATGTTTTGTGTCCACTCACCCTGTTTATTTCTTGATGGTGTTTTCATTGATTGTACCGAAGGATCGTTGTCGAGGTTTGAAGTGTGTAGGTGTTTTTATTTGTTGTGAAATGCCTTGAGGGTTTTTTTGGGCAGGGTGTTACTGGTTGTTAATAATACTCACTGACCCGAGGTGCTGAATGTCTCTTGATTTAAGTGAGAGAATGACAGTCCTGCATGCCCTGACAGAGTTTAACCTCGGTTTAAAGTTGCAGGTCTATAATGAGTCCCATCAAAGACCTGCCCTTATCCCCAGTGCTTTTCCATCATCACAAATGTGCACTCACTATATTTGTATGTTTTTTTTTTTTATTAATTTGGTGTCATTATGTACACTAGAGGGTAGGGCTGCAAGTGTTTCTTTTGATAATCGATTAATCTAACTATTATTAGAACGACTATTCTACGATTATTGCAACGATTAATCATTAGCTCTTAACCGATTATTCAACTTGTGCCTGACTTAAAAGGTTGTATTAAACGTGCTTACTAACAATAAAGAGGACAAAATAATCTTTTAAAAATACCTCTAAATGACATTCACTTAATTAAAGGGGGAAAGAATACTTTTTATTAAGTGTAATTTAGTAAAGAAATTCACTGCAAAAAATCCTATTGTTATCAAGTGTTTTTGTCTTTTCCATTTAAAATTGTCAAAATACTTAAAACAAGATACATTTACTTGAAGCAACATATAAGATATTTAGACTTGCTTTAAGAGAATGTTTCTTAAATATACACTAAGTGCATTTTGTATACAAGTGTATTTTTCACTTGTTCATAATTCTGTGAGTGCAGTAAAGACAAAATATACTTATATTCAAGATCTATTCTCTAAAAGCAAGTCTAAATATCTTATATGCTGCTTCTCAGGTGAATGCTTCTTTTAAAGGATTTTTAGACATTTAAAAATATTTGTAACATAAGTTGTTTTTACAGCTGCTAAACTTCATTTACATTAATTGTTTTAAAGGCATTTTAGATATTTATATTGGAAAATAAGCCAAAACAAAAGCATATTTTGCTGCAGTGTATAATGGGGCAAAGACTTCCTCTCTCACCTTTCTGTTCACTTCAATACATCGTTAACTCACAAAAAAACTCGTATTAATAAAGCTGCATGTTGCCAATTTACTTCATAAGAAATGCACAGTGACATATTTTATTATTCAATAAGTCGCGAGCCAACACATTATAATCTAGCTGCATTAAGCGTGCGCCCATGAGAGGGACGAGCATCCCCACGACAGAGTGTGTTTCAGCCGGATGCAGTTTCAGTCTCTCCTCCTCAGATCGGGACATTCGCGCAACTCATAGAAGAGCCGCTGACCGCACGGAAAAATGCCAGTTTCAGAGTTTGTAGTTATTTACATTATCTGCTTCCTTTTTATTTAATAAAGCTATAACGGAATAAATATAAATGCATTTAAGATGTAACATTGGGGTGTTTCCTTTAAAGATGCTCGACAGGCAAGTTTTGCTTCAGCGGAGCGGCAGCTCCAGCTTCAATTATTCCACAATGAGAGTGCTTCTGTATTTACTTATTTGGTATTTTTGCATTATAATTCCCTCATAATTTGTGATCTACATCACCTGAGATGTTTGCGAAGTTTAGAGTGCATCTGGACTGTGATCGATGTAATTCTTCATCTCTTCAGTCAGGCACGAACTGTAGTGTTGCTCACGAGTGTCATCATTATAGTTTAGTGTGTTCTCGTGTTACGTTAAATGACACCAAACAACTGTTCGACAACAAAAAAAATTCGTCAATTCTTTATTGTCGACAACATTGACTAATCGTTTCAGCCCTAATAGAGGGAACGACACTTGAGCCTCTCTACGTTGCATGCCATAATTCAGCAAATATACAGTGGGTACGGAAAGTATTCAGACCCCCTTAAATTTTTCACTCTTTGTTATATTGCAGCCATTTGCTAAAATCATTTAAGTTCATTTTTTTTCCTCATTGTTGTACACACAGCACCCCATATTGACAGAAAAACACAGAATTGTTGACATTTTTGCACATTTATTAAAAAAGAAAAACTGAAATATCACATGGTCCTAAGTATTCAGACCCTTTGCTGTGACACTCATATATTTAACTCAGGTGCTGTCCATTTCTTCTGATCATCCTTGAGATGGTTCTACACCTTCAATTGAGTCCAGCTGTGTTTGATTATACTGATTGGACTTGATTAGGAAAGCCACACACCTGTCTATATAAGACCTTACAGTGCATGTTAGAGCAAATGAGAATCATGAGGTCAAAGGAACTGCCTGAAGAGCTCAGAGACAGAATTGTGGCAAGGCACAGATCTGGCCAAGGTTACAAAAACATTTCTGCTGCCCTTAAGGTTCATAAGAGCACAGTGGCCTCCATAATCCTTAAATGGAAGACGTTTGGGATGACCAGAACCCTTCCTAGAGCTGGCCGTCTGGCCAAACTGAGCTATCGGGGGAGAAGAGCCTTGGTGAGAGAGGTGAAGAAGAACCCAAAGATCACTGTGGCTGAGCTCCAGAGATGCAGTTGGGAGATGGGAGAAAGTTGTAGTAAGTCAACCATCACTGCAGCCATCCACCAGTCGGGGCTTTATGGCAGAGTGGCCCGACGGAAGCCTCTCCTCAGTGCAAGACACATGAAAGCCTGCATGGAGTTTGCTAAAAAACACCCGAAGGACTCAAGATGGTGATAAATAAGATTCTCTGGTCTGATGAATCAAAGATAGAACTTTTTGGCCTTAATTCTAAGCGGTATGTGTGGAGAAAACCAGGCACTGCTCATCACCTGTCCAATACAGTCTCAACAGTGAAGCATGGTGGTGGCAGCATCATGCTGTGGGGGTGTTTTTCAGCTGCAGGGACAGGACGACTGGTTGCAATCGAGGAAAAGATGAATGCGGCTACGTACAGGGATATCCTGGACGAAAACCTTCTCCAGAGTGCTCTGGACCTCAGACTGGGCCGAAGGTTCACCTTCCAACAAGACAATGACCCTAAGCACACCGCTAAAATAACGAAGGAGTGGCTTCACAACAACTCTGTGACTGTTCTTGAATGGCCCAGCCAGAGCCCAGACTTAAACCCAATTGAGCATCTCTGGAGAGACCTGAAAATGGCTGTCCACCAATGTTTACCATCCAACCTGACAAAACTGGAGAGGATACCCAAATCCAGATGTGAAAAACTTGTTGCATCTTTCCCAAAAAGACTCATGGCTGTATTAGATCAAAAGGGTGCTTCTACTAAATACTGAACAAAGGGTCTGAATACTTAGGACCATGTGATATTTCAGTTTTTCTTTTTTAATAAATGTGCAAAAATGTCAACAATTCAGTGTTTTTCTGTCAATATGGGGTGATGTGTGTACAATAATGAGGAAAAAAAACGAACTTAAATGATTTTAGCAAATGGCTGCAATATAACAGAGTGAAAAATTTAAGGGGGTCTGAATACTTTCCGTACCCACTGTAAATGTTCAGGAGAAGGTGACTATATCTGATGCTTGCAAATGGTCCCTGCCACACATGGTGCACATGTGTCGATTTTGTGCAACTGATGATGTTGTCATACTTAAAATGGCAAAAGTTATATGCGCAAGTTCTATTTTACTTCCTGAACAAGTGTGGTCCCGAGTACAGGTTGCTTTATCACTCATGCGAGAAACAGTTCTTTTGCAATCAAGCTCAGACCACCTTCTACTGGTAGTCTCTGGTTTGGTGCAACAGTATGCAAAACAGCTTTCATATTACCAATTTTTTTTATGTGAACACTGCTCTATTTCGAAACTGCCAGTGTGAAAGCCCCCTCAGTTTTTGTCTTGGATTACGTACATTGGGTCTGACACAGATGAAACATTATCAACCTTCAGGCTGATTGCAGTCTCACTCAATATTGACTCTTGTGTGCAATTCATGCATTTCTCTAATATTAGTGTGGCAGAACGGTAGTTATTAGAAGTCCAGTGAGTGGAAACTGAATTCCATCAGGATATGATGTAATAGTGCACAAGTTGAACAGTGTCCTTGGAGGACAACAATGTCAGTGTCAAAAAACTGCCATAATAATATTATATACTAATAATATTTAGCACTTTCAATTAGTTTTTTAACCAACAGCAGTCCTGATCATAACTACCAAATATTTATTCATTTTCAGGATTTTAAACCTTTAAATTCCAGGTGGTTTATATAATGCCGCTGTTGTTTTTAATGAGAAAAAGGAAAATTAAGGTTTTTTTTGGGGGGGGGGGGAGATTATCACAGTCTGGGATTTGTCAAACATTAGCAACATTATTGATTTTGATGCATTATTTTTTGTGCAGTGTCAGATAAAAAAAGAAAACCTCACACACTGGACCTTAGAGGAAAAATGTCCTAGTCTAAAAACTGCCATAAATTTTTATTTTCCGCTTTCACTGACTTTTATTTTTTAAACAACATCAGTCCTGATCATAACTACCAAATTTTTGGTAGTTATTAATTACCAAGGTTTTTAACCAATTAAATGGCATTTTGTTTACATAATGCCACTTTTTTTAAATGTTGTTTTTTTTTTTTTTACACACATGCACGTTTCTCAATACACACATTCAATAAACACACTATCAATACCAACACACCCACACAATAATATGCTACCCGCGTAATATGCTTTAATGGCTCTGGGATCAAATATTGCAGTTTCAGTGGGGACAACTTAAGGTCCTGAGTGTAACTATTTTGTGTACACAGTGTATCATATATGTGTTATAGGAACTGAGGTTGAAATGTCAAAATTCCTCAAAAATTACACTCCTTTGGCAAAATTTATGCCGTTGGCATTAACACAGCCAAAATGATAAAAAAAAATGAAAAAGGCAAAAATGTCCTGAATGTCACACAAGGGTTAACACAGCGCTCCACTCTTATCTTATTTGAACATGCAGTAGGTAGTTACTCGACGTGCTGGTACCTTTGTTAAATATTATTTTTCTGAGGAATGCCGAATAGTAAAGACAGATAAACTAAACGAAATACAGACAGGCTCTGAGAAAAAATATTGTCTCATTGATGTTTGCAGTAGTTGTTGGGCTGGACATAGTCTATTTGGCTACTTTGGGTATAGAAAATTACTGTGCTTTCATGAATGGTAATAGGCTGAGTAAATGTTGCCAGAGAGATTCATATACATTGTGCTGCCCTATAATCAGGCCATTTTCTGAGTGCTAGCTTTTTGTACTTTTTTTCTTTCGGTGGTCTGATAAATTCTGGGAAGTTCAATGAGGAAATAAATTAGGTGCATGATGTATTGAGGCATGTGGTGGTCTACATCAGCCAGTAACATTACACTACTATTTGTGTCCTAAATACATCTTTTATTTTCTCTTGCAGTACTATGAGATGTCCTATGGGCTGAACATTGAAATGCATAAGCAGGTATGTGATCTATATGTGCACAGACACCATATACATTTCTTTATGCATTCTGTGCTGGATGCACTTGAGTTTTAGTGTTTAATTATATTGTACGTGATGTCTGAGGGAATTTTGAAGACATTATCAGACCATTGGTAGCTTTTGGGAAGTGTGCTGCAGAGCAGTATCCATTCCCTTTGACTCTTTAAAGTCACAAATGGGATTGAAACACCTCACTAGTGTTCCATCTCTCAAAGAGCGGGAGGACATTCATTCACAGACAAGCAAGTGTAGATTTTGAGTAGTGACAATAAGTGTGATTAAATTCAATGCAGTTGCCAGAGAAGCAGCCTACCAGTTAGGGCACATGCTGACAAGCGAGTTAGAATCTGGCTTGCCGTTCCACCCTCCTTTCCCCTTAATTTCCTGTCATCTCTATTCTCTGCCTACAAATAAAAGTGGTGAAAAGACCAAAAAAATTTAATGCAGTGTCTGGAAGTAACATAACTGAATATGAAAGGTAAAGCAAGGGAGAGATGGAGGCCAGATAAAGCTCATTATGTCAGTTGCTTCTAGCAGAAAATTTTATTCAGTAATTGGTGTGAATGGTGTGCAGCATAAGCTCTCCTAATTGTTTTCAGCCTGCACAACATGTTTGCACTGCAACTGATTGATTAGTTTTGTATTAATGTGAATTTTAGGAACTACTTCTGTTCAAAAGAGAAATCAGTGAACACCTCCACCCCCATTTTTCACTCTTTTATTTCTCTCACTCGCTCTGTCATTAGTAGTGATATGATGTATAGTCATATGAGCAGGACTCGGTTTGAAGAGGCCCTTAATGTTTCTCACCCTGAGGCCTCACAAGTTTAATGGTATCAGTGTGAGGGTGGTGAATTGGAACAGCATGCAAGATCCATCAGCCACTCCGAGTGTGTGTCTGGGCCACATGTCTCTCTCTCTCTCTCATAGGCACTGCATTTTCTGAAAGGTTTGTAAGGCACTTATCTCCAGCTTCGAGAGAAAATGAAAAGGGAGGGAAGGGTAGGTGCAGGGGGCCTTGTGCAAACAGGTTAATCGACTGGCTTTTTTTTTTTTTGCAGAGCCTCTTTTTTGTTTATCAATAGAGCTCTGACTGAGCGGACTCGAACGCATGAATTATTCATTGGAGCATGGACTCCCTGCTCTCTCTGGTGTTAGTGATGACAGGAGTCTGATAACACACACCCACAAACTCTCTGCCCTTCATGTAGTGCTTTTGGCTAGAAAAGTAAGAGAGGAAAATGGATTTGAGTGCCAGATTTGGCATTCATCAGCTTTGAGGATCCACATGATTTAGAATACTATTAAATAACTGTTTTGTATAAACACGCTTGAGTTTGTAACGGTGTGATCTTGACAGAAGGAGCACTAATCGGCACTAATCCTGTGGTACGTTTGACCCCAAGGGCAGGATGGTGAATGAATGGTCAGCAGGGGGAGGGTTGGCTATGCAAAGACAGGAAGTGGATGGCTGTGCTTGTCAATATTTCCCATTAATTACTGCGTCTCAGAGTACTCCTGATCTGCTGTCACTATGTGTCTTATACTGTCTTAATTTTATTCATGTACTTGCTGCTGAATTAATGCAGAACTAGTGTGTTGTGTGTGTGTGTGTGTGTGTGTGTGTGTGTGTGTGTGTGTGTGTGTTGTCATCAGTGTGGCTGTATTTGGTCAGTTCTTTGTGCACACACACACTAAGCCAGATTCACTAAGTGAATCTCAGTCTGTGGCCTTAGATAGATGGAGGAGGGAGAGACAGGCAGTGGGGAGGCAACTTGTTCAGATAAATAATTTATTCAGGATTCCAGGAATTGTTTGCCAAGGTGATGACGGTCAATTTAATTCCGAGCCAAAGCAAACTGACTCTGAACACACTGCAGTCTCTCTTCAGAAAGGAATGTGTGCATGCGAGCGAGACATCTATTGGTGACAAAATGTGCCCACATTAACATTCCTGCCTGGTGAATTCCTAAATGACAATCATGAAACATTTTAGATGAAAGCGGCTAGGGCTAAAACGATTAGTCGAAGTTATCGACAATTTCAACAATGAAACAAATTGTCTACAAACATTTTCGTTGTCTACTAATTTGATCTCATTTAACGTAACATGAGATCATATGAAACTCTAATCATAATAATCGATAGTTGCAGCCCTAAATATAGCTGGGGTTGTATTATAGTGTGTTCTTTCCTTTGTGTGAAGCCAATTTGGAACAGTCCAGTTTACTTGACAATTTTTTGTCAATTCAGTGTTTTTTCTTCTACCTTAATAAAGGTAGACCGATTAATTTGTCTACCTCTATGCCAAAAATATAAGCGGACATTTATTTTGAAACCTCATAAATAAACCTTATCTGGTGAATTATACACACATTTACTTGTGTATACACACACACACATACATACATACACGTGTGTGTGTGTGTATATGTATATATATATATATATATATATATATATATATATAATTATTAATTAGGGCTGTCGATTTAATGTGTTAATTTAGTGTTATTTTAATTTGACAAAATTAATGCGTTAAAAAAATTTGTGCCATTAATCTCATGCCCCCAGACCGTAATAAGGAAGATTCCTGAGAAATGCAAGCTTGTAGTACACACAACACAGACATGCGTTACGTTCTTGCGTTCAAAACACTTGATGGAGCGCAAATCCGAACTTGGGGATCTCAAGATGTGTTTAAAGATTGAGTATTAAACTATATTTATCTTGACACAGTGACCTAAATATTTTACTTTTATGACGCAACGCACCCGAGACGCTATACAAGCATGTCTGACGCAGGTGTACATTGACGGGTCCTTAAACAAGCCCTCATAATAAATCTCGATCTGATTGACAAATTCACTTGTGAAATGGATTGCTGTGAACTGTGTGCCAATGATTGACTTATGATCAATAATATGGTAGTAAACAATACATTGTATTCTAAAGCCACTTTTTGAATTATCTTATCAATGATTAACTCTTCTGCTACAAGAATGTAATGCATTTTAATTATCTGAATATTTTTTATTTTTATATATATATATATATAATATAATATCATTTTTTAATATTTAAAGATAACTATGTATAATTATATATTGATATAATTATGTATAATCATTATATATTGAATAATTTGAGTTTTTTTTTTTCTTCAAAACTTTTGACTGATTTGAAAAGTAGCAAAAATAAATGAAGTTTTCCAATTCCGTTTTACGTAAACTTCATAGAAGAAAAAGAGAAGTCAATCCCTGGGACATGAAATTGCTTTAAGTTAAAGAAACGTCCTTACATTGAGTGTTATTTTCTTTTTATGCTAAATTCAAAAGTAAAAATAAAACAGAATTGCACATGGTGCAACATGCAGTCAAATACAAACCTACAGAAATATGAGGATGTTCTAAAGTTTTAGTGCACTACTGTATAGATCAGTGTTAGTTACAGTAGTGTGTTTTTAAGTGAGTTTGGATCTGTCTCTGAGCTCTGTTCAATGAACCAGGTGGTCGTGTCTGTGCCCTATGTGTTCGTCTCCAGCAGATGAATGCACAGAGAGACACAAACATCACTAAACAGTTCCAACAGGATTTGCTCTGCATATCCAGCAAGGGGAAGACAGAGACACCCTGTACAGATTACTGTTGCTCAATGCAGCCTTTTAGCCAGAGGGTTTGAGTAGACCGTGTCAGGCAGACAGAAATGGAGTGCTTTCATCTATTTGTTTTTCTGATTATAGATTGGATATGAATGGCTTTACATTTTCAACAAACACTACTTATATTTGATTGAGCATATAAATGTATATTTAACTATACAAACTCACTCTGTTCCGTCCCTTACACTAATATCTTGTCAGTTATTGTTTTTGAGTCACAGAGAGAGTGTGGCGGTCTGTATGTGTTAATTTGGTAGTGAGTGGCTCTTCTTTAGTGTCTAGTTGTTTGCAGCATATTTAATCCTCATCAGTGTCTCTTTGCACTCTGCTTGTACCCACAGCAACAGGTAAATGGCTTCTGGCATGCCATTGACAGAGCTGTGTGTGAGAGCTCTTCACATGCTGCTTGACAGCACTGAGCACCTGGGATTGTGAATCCCCCTCTCTCTCTGCTCAAGGGCCTTGTTTTCACTTCTTGTGCCCTATTTTATATCAGTCTGTGTGGGAGCTGTTCTAGTGGTTTACGGCACACCTCTAGCACTCAGCAGTACCATACTTCCTGTTCTCTTCCTGAGAACACATGGTACATCGGTTTAGGCTGAGGTTAGTAGCACTGGGTATTGATGCAGCTTTCCCAATTTAATTCCGATTCACAAGCTCTCGATTCCATTTCGATTCAGTATTGGTTCAGTATTGGTTCATATAGGTATATTTCGGTTATAGTGTCCCTTTTGGTTGCATATGAAAGAAATTCTCTCCCAGCTAATAATGTTCTTTAGAAATAAACTTTCTAACTAGGTACATTAAGAAAATAGTAAACTTATGTTTTACTAGTTATATTTTTAGCTATTTAAAAATGAACAAATCCATATTTTTAATCAATAAGTATGATATTATGGATACGTTTTATTATTTTTATTGCTTAATTGCAAAATGTATACTATTTACATGTATCTACATTGATTTATTTAACATATGCTAAAAACTGGTACTCTTTAAGGAAACCGGTATTTCTGTAAAGAGCATCTGTAATGGGCACATGTGAACGAGAGACTCTATAATGTATTTACCTCATCCATGCTATGATTAGAACTAATATTTGTGTTGTTTTTGATCAACAACTGACTTTGAGAACAGAGTATTAAAAGATAAAGTATTCAATACATTTTGAATATTTTATTGAAAGGGTCTCACTGCTGAATAATCTACCACTATATTATACAATCACTGGTGCGGAAATCTAAATATTCCCAGCCAGTTGCCAAATATATAAATTTTTAGTCCTATAGCTTGAAATTTGGTTGTAAATGCGAGCGATTTCCTCTCATTGTAGAGCACTGCGCATAGAATAAAAGATCGATCTTTGGATTTGAGAATTGATATGTGGAAATATGTGGTTACATTTTTACCCATAGAGGTGTGTGTATTTTTCTGTTTAGTTTGTGTGAAGTGAAGCCAATAAAAGGCATCTTGTGGCTTGGTGTATGGAGTGTATCAGGGTTGAATCTTACTAAAACATGTACAGGTCGGGGTCTGGGTACCACAGTGAGTATTGATGCTTTGACTACCACCCCTGGAGTTGCAAGTTCTGTGCTGAGTGACTCCAGCCAGGTCTGCTAAGCAACCAAAGTAGCAACCCCGGTTGCTACTGAGGGTAGAGTCACATGGGGTAACCTCCTCATGGTCGCTTTAATGTGGTTCTCGAGCTCAGTGGGGTGCGTGGCGAGTTGTGCATGGATGCCGCTAAGAATGGCGTGAAAATTGTATATTGGATGTCAAAACTTCCGAAAGTAACAAGATTAAACTCAAAACAAAAAATGCTTAAATCTAGATGTGACATCACAACAGGAAGCTGTTAGCTTAAGCAGGCAGGGGCAGATCTAGAAATGTATAAAGGAGGGGCCACAGTGTGCAGAGAGGGGCCAAGTTAATAATGTGTCAAAATGAGTCGATGTTCTTGAAATCTGAACACATGACCTTAATACACAAGGAATGTAAAAACAAACTTATTAAAAAAAACTTGCATAATTTTGTTATATATTTTACATACATTGATTAACTCTTTTAAAAACCATAAATTCTACAGAATTTATAAATTTTACAGAATTCAGGAGCGGTTCATTTATAATTGAAAATGTAGTTATCATGAAATGTAACTTACAGGAGGAGGATCACATTTACTTCCAAATGATAATACATTTACAAGGAACAGAACCCAAACCTGCGTACTCCAGGTAGGGAATGAGGTTTTGCCCCAAGTGAAGGAGTTCAAGTACCTCGGGGTCTTGTTCACGAGTGAGGGGACAATGGAGCGGGAGGTTGGCCGGAGAGTCGGGGCAGCG